>NW_024429184.1:33193654-33511154 GCF_017639785.1 Mesocricetus auratus
AAAAAATTTTTTAAACATCTAAAAGCAAACAGGAGCTATCAAAAAACATTCTTCAACTATGCAGCCGTCACAATAATCAGCAGTCGTTTTCTTATCATTCATTCCAGAGAAATGAGAATGTATGTTCACATAAAGACTTACATATATATGCCATGTGGGCTTTAGACCTAGAAGGAATAGGATAATAAAACTAGGAAAAGAGAGCGATATCTCTAGAGTAGAAAAATGAACAAGTTATAGCCATGCTGTGGAACACTGTTAGATGGTAATAAACAAACTTACTGTTTTCTAAGCTACCACAATGCTGAGAGATACTAGTATCTCTGAGATATAATGAATTATTTTTTTGATGAGATTAATAACTTCTACATACAACTCTTTGTAATAACTGTATTACCGTATGGCAAGGACAACATGCTTCCTTAGGGCCATCATCACTGGAAGAGAGGCTGGACTTCTCAGTGCCAAAAGAACAGGATGTTGCCCAAGATCTGAGGCACACAGTGAGTTGGGAAGAAACCGTCCAATATACTGTTCAACAACATTCCTCAGCAACTGATTCAAGTAGGCATTTGGATTTTGAGACTGACAGCACACAATACATATGCCCTACAGAAGGGAAAAATAAGAAAAAAGAGAAATGTCAAAAGGCAGAGTTTCAAATAGTGTTTAGGAACTTAGTAATATGTTCTCTAGCATTAATATTCTTGGCAGAATTTGTACTTCTCACCATCAAATAGGATTTCTGGTATCCTGAATAAGTAGGACACACACAGCCCTCCTAGAGCTGAGTAAGGATAATATCTGTGTGGTGGAACCTTACCAAGCATGTATATTTTAGAGGCATGACCAAAGGAAAGAAGGTACGCATTCAGGAGGAGAAAGAGAATGTGTTGCTTCCTCTCTTCCTCCTGCACACAACATTTGACTACCATGACAATCAACTACATACCCACGTTATTACTAAATTATAAAATACACGTTTCATCCGTCTTTTTTAAAAGTGTTTAAATGAAAGCTCAGTATAGCATCAAGCAAAAAGGTAAAAGACGAAAGGCCCACCCCTCAGAGCACCAACTGCTGTTATGGAAGATTCTTGCCCACCTGGTCCCGAGGCCCTTGAGCCTCAAATGAACACTCAGATACTTATGTTAATTATATTACTATTAGCCGGTGGCTTGGGCTTCTTACTGGCTAGCTCTGTCTTAATTATTAACCCATAACTACTAATCTATGTATTCCACATGGACTTATCTGACTGGAGAATGCCTGATTTGCATCCTCTCTTGCCAGGCTCACATGTCAACTCCTCTCTGCCTACCTTCCCAGATTTCTCCTCTGTCTCCTAGCCCCCACCTATCTACCTGTCTGGCCAATCAAAGTTTTATTCGTCAACCAATAAGAGAAACATATACATACAGAATAACATCTCCCATCAAATTGCTAATCCCACAAAGGCACAGATGGGTGGAGGAGAGTTATCACTCAGTCATTCTGGCTAAGGACACACAATTACCCTAAAAATTTGTCACGTCAAGAAATGGGATCACTTTGTAGCTACTCATAGTGGGGGAAGGATTCAGATGCTTGGACGGAGAATAAACATCTCCCTAGAAATGTATCTACATGCTATTGTGCCAAGGGTTTTATACTCATTATTTCATTTCAATTTATAGAACAAAGGAGTTAACAGCATATTTACATTTTATAGTCAAGAAAACTGAGGTTCAGAGAAATTAAGAGATAACAGAAGTCACAGGAACACATAATATCTCACTGCATATATCTTGATATAATCACTTCCATATATATAAAAGTTAGCAACATACTCTCATAACAATATTTAATACCTACAAATTATTAAATCCAATACTTCAAGAAAAAAATAATTTTTGGGATGTTTATTAGGATGTCAGTGTAGCCATAATTGGATATGTATCTAGTAAGAAAACTCTAGGAGTTCATTTATAGCAAAAAATAGTGTAGAGCTGTTGAAATACTGGCAAGAACACAGCTAAAATGTACAGTAGAGCTGCCGCTCAGTCTTCTGTGCTTTGTTTAAGGAAAAGGCAGAGAAAGAAGATGGCAGCAGACAGAACTTACAGAGCCAAAGACAGCAGAGTACCTTTAAAAGTTAAAGATGCAGTTTCTCAACACTTCCATCAAATGGACAGATAATTCAACAAAAAATCTCACTTTATTACTTAAGAAACATCTGCATAGAACAAACGCCCAGACTTTCCTGGTACTCTAAACTCCATTGCATACATTTGTTCCTCCATGAGACTGACAGGCAGGTGATGCTCTGCTCTTACTCTGTCACTCTGCTTAATGACACACTAAACTTTGACAGAAATACCAATATGAACACATAACTAGAATCAGCTTAACACTTCTCAGAAATCTCAAAATGCTCAAAAAAATTACACCATGGAAGATTGTGTTAACTAATCAAAATCTGCTTCCTTCTGCCTCATCTTCTAGGGAATGTCAGATTTAGAAAGGTCTAACTTTCAGTATCACACACTAAAGAATGAAATCAATATTTCAGACATCCCATGGGATATCACTATTTACACATTACATGTCACTTCAAAGTAAAGCTAATAAAAAGTCAGTGTTTTCTCTATGCATCCCAGGCTGGTCAGGAACTCATGGTCCTCTGGCCTCAGCTTCCTGGATCCCAGCACTACAGGCATGTGTCCTCATGTGTGGGTAAAAACAAAACAAAACCCCAATTCTTTTCTTTATGGTTGTTTCTCAGGATCTCCCAATCCAGCTTCCAGTAGCACTTTCCAGCCCCTCTCAGTCTAGTCTAGGAAGCACTCATTTCTGTTTCTTTCCCACATTTAGCAATGTATTTTTAATCAGACTTCATCAACATTTCTGACATCTGCACTGGCTCTAATCTCTCTGCCTTAGTTTAAACCTTCTAGTAACGTGTGGAGTATTTCAATGAAGTAGTCACTGCCTCATAGGTCTTAAATTTAACCCACGCCAGGATCATTTTTCCCAAATACAAGCACGACTCGTACTTCTTTGCTCAAAATCTCCCAGCGTTTCGTATGTATATGAGATGGAGTCCTCCATCACACGTCTCTTCCTGTATGCATTTCCAGCCACATAAGAACTATCTCCCTTTCCCCAGTTAGATTTTTCTCAAAGCTCTTGCCCTTGTCTAGGTTATCCTGACAGGAATGGCCATCTGACTACTAGGCATTCTGCCCTTCACACCCAGAGTTCTTTGCGGAGCTGCCTCTCTTGTCCCTTCCATTCCAGTCTGGCTGTCACAGAACCAAGGTCTCCAAGGAAAATACTGCATGGGCGTCTGGGAACTTATGAGCGCCTTGCCTTCATTCGCAATTCAACCTTCTTGAAAATTTGCCTCTCTTGCCTTTGTTTCCAAGCCCAAAAGGCATTCAAAACTTTTTCAGTGGATGTGCCATATGCAAATATGTACTTTTCTGGCTTTTCAGTCTGAATTCTAAAGCATGCTTTGAGGCAGTGGGTATACCTGGAGATACAGAGGAAGGTTCTTCTGAATTGCAGTCAGCATCGGTGCAGGCAACTCCTTCTCCTGCTGTAGCACTGCGTGTGGCAGCAGTAAACAGTCTATGATCCGAAAAAGTAACTTCTGTGCTTTAGAGGTGGCAAAGATGTGTGCCCAGGACTTAACGAGAATTCCTAATAAAGAAGTAGCTTTGATTACAATTATCTCCCAATCAGTATATTTTGTTACTCTATGAAAAACTGTATTTTATCACAGAAACAAGTTAAAATAGACAGCAGGAATAAACATATACCAGGAGTGAAAAGATTTACATTGAGACACCCATTTACTTTTTATTTAAAGCAGACAAATGAAATAAAATGGCAAAGACAAGGTGTACTTGGAATGGAGCAAAAGTGGGAACTGCAGGTAGGGGCACTTAAGGACCATCAGTGTAAAATCAACCAAGGGAAAGGGGGGAGGATGAACAGAGACAGGGACGGTGAAATGCTGGGCACAGGAAAAGAAAATGATGAGACACAAAGAAAACTATGAGAAACCAAAACCAAGTTTTCCCTATTTACCCCACCTTCAGAAAAGGAATGTGAAGGGGACTTGGGGGTACTGCTGATGTATCAATTTCTCTTTCAGAAATCACTCAACTACTGTTAGGAACCCAGATACTCTCCTTAACCTGGAATGCAGTTTTAGTGCCACCCACTAAACAGCCTTGTAAAGTAACACCACAGATATCCTGAGCTAGGAACTGGCAAGCAAGTAAACCACAGAGTTTCAACGATCCCTTCCCTTCCTATGGCTGTGATAGCCCAAGCCTAACACAGGCTCAAATTCTTAAGCCTTATAATTGCTCTTTCTCCATTCTGTTCTAATTCTTTTATGTAAAAAACCCAGCAAGTTACTTGTCCTAATTTCTAATGAATGAGTAATTTACTAGCTGTGTAATCTAGTCCCACTCTTTGATACCTAGGCAAATGGAAAGAATCTAGTCCTACTTGTTTACAAAATAATAATGATAATAAAAACAACAACAATAAAATAAATTTTATAAGCTCAAGGCAAAACAACAAAAACAGCCCTCAGTTTTTCGTAAGCAAAATTTTGCCTGAAATCCACACATGATCAATCCACAGGGGACTCCGTGATTCTTGACATAGATATCATGTACTCTGTAATGTAAAGACATACTCTAATCATCCACTTACTTCGGCAAAAACTAAATCTGGAAATGTCAGAGAGCTTTCTTAGAGACTAATAAATATAAGTTCGAGTTGCTAAAATAATAATATAGATATTACTGTTGAATTGGTAATAAATCTCCATTTTCCTAAAATTATATAATCTGAATTACAAGTACTGCTTTCAGCACCTTCTATATTATCCACATTTCCACCGCTTCCCATTCTCCTTTATCTTTCACAGCAAAGATAAAAGGTTTCAGACAGCCCAAATAAGGGTGATTTATACATTCTCAAGATTAAAGGAAACAGACTGAAGGATTGGGCCATAGAGAAATAAAAAAATCCGAAACTTACATTCTATATAAAACTTCTAAGGAAATATTTCTCATTTCTTTTTATTCCACTCCTATTTTTGGTTAGCAACATGGTTTTAGTCAACAAAGATATTCAAATTACTGACTTCCTAAAGAAATATGAGCTCAATCATTATAGAACATGTACACGAAGATTTCTTTTTGAACAGAGAAAACATGATTTGCAAACAGTTAGATTTGAAGCATCAATGTCATTGGTATTACACTAAGTGCCTCCCTGGACCTCCATCTCTACACACAGAAGACCACAGACAATGAAAGAAAGTGATGGCTTTCTGTTGTTTACCCAGTGTAGGTGAACTTTAACAGATGGTTCATTTTAGAGGTTTGGGTATCATAATGCGACTGAAATGAACTATAAGCAGCAGTTAGCTTGGATATATTTTCTGTTATGTTCACGGTTAATATTAGTATCAACAATAGCACAGCAAATAATGAGTATAAGTATGAATTATTTTAAGCAAACCACTGCATTTCATGCTTTCTTATGCTGGCACATATATATATATATATATATATATATATATATATATATATATATATATATCTTTCCACTTGGGTCCTAATGGCTAGAGTTAAGGAAATGTTTGTAACAAAAACATGTCAGATATACATACCCATGATCCTATACGCCAGCTGCAACCCTGCACTGGAAATTTTTTTTCCCAAATAAGGCTTTATGTATTTTAATACTTCACCAATGTATTCTAAGGACTTTGTGACCATGGCAGATTTATCAGAAAATGTCTGGAGAGTCCTGTAAGTCATACCAACAGCCTATAAATAAAAGAAAACATGCTGTAACTTTCCAAGTCTTACACAACACAGACCTAAAAAACGATTTTTTCTTTCTTGTTCACTAGAGATATATCTCACACTTAGGTCTTCATCCTTAAATTTCTAATAAAGATTCACAGTAATTAAAAATTTAGTGAAGAGTTAAGTTTTACTTTTCATAATTAAAGGTCCAAGGAAGAATTTTTTGAAAAATTAATTCTTTAGTAATTATTATTAACAGAACATCTGATTCAGCAAAATCGTTAGTGGGAAGAAACATCCGTTATACAAGAAGCTGGTAATCAAATAAAGCTTTCTACACAGACTGGCTCATAATTCATGACTGGAAATCTCCAAATTCCTACAGGAAAGAGTTGCAAGTAGCATTGCCCAATTTTTACAAGTAAAATCTCTTTAACTAAGTTCTAGGATAGTACCTAATGCCCTCCACAATTTAAAAGCTAAGGAATATTTGTTATGCGTCACTGGTAGACAGCTTAATTAATATTCTTAGTGGAGGAAATGGAAAATGTGGTTGAGAGGCTACAGATGGGTCAAACCAAGAGGTAGTCAATAGAAACATGAGAAGAGACAGCAAGAAAGAGAGATAATATACCCAACAAACTTTTGAGGAAGGTAGGTTGTAAAAAGCTGTAAAAAAAAAAAAAAGGAGATAACAAAGGAGATAACTATAGAGATGGGTTAGAAAGTCTGAGGGAAGTTTCTGGCCACCCTTGGAACTCACAAAGGATTTAATGTCCCACACTGGGACCATAAAGGGCACCAGTTATGTGGCCCTTCTTACCAGGCTCCTAGTGGACACATGGGAGGCTGGTGCAAGGGGCTGTACTATCTCACAGGTGAGGTTGTATAGGTGTAAGCAAACATGAGAGTACCAGGTGCTGAGAGCATTGCGAAAGTAGTTGGCATAAGCTCCAAGATTAGGCTGGGTAAGAGGGGCGAAATGGATGGAAGTCATTAGAATGAAGAAAAGGCAAAACATTCAGTGAAGTGGGCAAATGAGAAGAGATACTTCAGTAATTTGCCCCTATCTTTTCTATTTAGCTTTCTGTCCTTTAAACATTTCATTATTCAAGCCAGGTGGTGGTGGTGCATGCCTTTAATCCCAGCACTCGGGAGGCAGAGGCAGGCAGATCTCTGTGAGTTCGAGGCCAGCCTGGTCTACAGAGCGAGTTCCAGGACAGCCTCCAAAACAATACAGAGAAACCCTGTCTCGAAAAAAACTAAAAACCATTTCATTATTCAGAAGTTCTCAAACTTTTGAACACATACTAAGCATGCCTTGAGAAACTTTTGTTGTTTAGGTCATGATACTCACTAATTGAGAACCTAGACTTCTCATGTATGATATGCAAGAAGAGGAAGGTGCTAGTAGGGTAGACTAGTGAAGAAATCCAACTTCACCAATATTCATAGCCAGAAAAAGTATTTTGAGAGATGTTTCAAGTGACTAGGAAGCTTTCTTTGCTATTATGCCAAAATTTTCAAGTGATATTTCTTAAAGGATAGTAGTAACTAAAATGGAGACTTTCATTGACTCTAAAACTACATTAAACAGAGTTCAGTAACTGTGAATAAACCTTTTCCTCATGAATGCTTACTAAAATGCATTTGGAATTTGGGGAAGTTCATGAGTGATTTTGCTTGCAATACTGACATTCCATTCTGGGAGGAAAAAAAAGGATACACACATTGATACTGTCCTGTTCCCACAGAAGTCTTTAAATATCAGGAAGCTCTAGGATCATGAAGGTTCATGTACATTTCCTAAATTCTAATTTTCTTGAAAAGCTGAACTGCATTATTAGCAGCAGATACTGTCAGTTGTTTTCTTTGAAGTGATAGGCTTACTTACTTCATTTTTTTTTAAAGAAATGTCTGCCATATGTTCACGTTTTGTCAGTTTTCTTTCAAGATAAAAGCAGCCAGCTCAGCTTGTGACTCAAGTGCTCACAGGCTCTTTCTTTAGACAATGCTCTGCTCTGGCACTCAAGTCCTTCACTTGCTCTCTGCATTTTCATTTGGAGAAGGAGTTTAAGGGTTGAAATTTGATGAACTTTTAAATTTTGTTACTAATTAACACCATTCTTTAATGAACCAGTAATTCTACTTTTCTGTGAGTGTATAAGGCATAGATTTTAATCAATACTATCACAATCCAAAGCCATAGAGCTGGCTCATGCTAACATGTTCAAAGAATTTGTGCAAAAGGCAGTATAGTTTTTGAGATACAGAACATCTTGAGAAGGTTCAGTAACTGCCAGCAGTCTATGAATCGTACTTGAATATTAGTGACCATGGTAATTCAATAAGTATGTTTAACTTTAATTTCCCCTAGACTAAAAAAATATATATTTCTAGAGATATAATATATATGAAATATATATAGTTTATATTTCTCTCTGTCTGTCTGTCTGTCTGTCTGTCTGTCTCACACACACACACACACACAAACTTAATGTGCCCACAGAGGCCAAAAGAGCACAATAAATCCCCTAGAACTGAAGTTAATTGGTTGTTAGCTGCCATGTGGGTGGTAAGAATTAAAACCTGGGTCCTCTATAATAGCAACAAGTGACCTTATCCAATGAACCATCTCTCTAGCACCATAATGTGTTTCTTAGTACTTTGATGACAACTTCTTACATACCAATCATACTATTTATTTCCATGCATTAAAAAGCACATAAAGCCAAACATGGGTACTTTATAAAAGAGCCCATTTCTAAGAATGGACTCCCACTTCTAAGAATGAGACTCAATTGGAGTTTAAGCCTTTAGATTTTTGGAGGACTCTACGCTGTGACTCTCTTATGAGAATGGCCTGACCTTAGCTCTACAATATCCATGTAATCAGTAGGTTTTATAATGGGTACTTGCCTTCATTCTCCAAGTCTGGAATTCACCAAAGGGAGTGTATGTAGCTAGACATAGACAGAATGCTAATGAGTTTCTCTGGTCAACAAAATCTATGTTTTGTCACAAATTGATGCTACAGAATTAACTATGTCCTGCATTGGGAAGAAACTCAAAGAAACGTGTGTGTCCATCCGGACTTTTATCCCATGTACCTTTCCCCAATATTTTGTACTTTTTGATCATACTTCTGTGACAGGTCCTAGTGGCTGGATATATGTGGAGTCCCATGAGAATTAGGAGAAACCTGAAATCTACCCTAAGAAGCAATATTCTCAGCTTTCAATTCCTCCTGAACTTATACCTTAATGTACATTACTTTTGCTAATTTTCACAAAGTCACATGGTCACATCAGACTAACTTTAAGAACTTTATGTTCTTCAGAGGATAAATTCCAAAAACTTTACACTCTTTCCTACTGACCAATCTAATGATACATTGGCATTAAGTATTAAAGCACATTGTATCATTATTTTAACCTTTGTGTATCTTAAATTCTCAGATAAATAAAGCTCCTCTTAGATTAAAGCCTAAGGATTTTAAATTCTTATGGAGTCCTAGATGACACTATCTAACATTTTATAAAAATCTATCATTGATTTATTGATAGAAAAATCCATTTATGGTGGACTAAATTAGAGTAGGCCAAACTGCTTGTAGTAAGTCTGCCTTCTACCTCCTTTTTTGACCCAAAACTGTTGATCAGGACTCATTATAACAGTCACATAAAATACTCAACAAAGATTTATATTTCACATTTGCATAGTAATACTCTATTATTAGGGTTTACAGACATTTCTACTTGCCATATAATTATATTTTAGTTTACTAGAAATCAAAGGAATTAACAATATGGAAATAGCTTATTGGTTATAATCATTTTATACAATTAGAATCATATTTTCATGTAGTTAATATCAACATCCTGGAAAGTAAATCTACTTCTATTGTGAATAATTTAATAAAGACAATAGTCTAAACACAGGGCAGTAAATACTCAGTCAGAACCACTGTAGACGCTATACAAGTAGAGTTAGTACCTGATACCAACCAGTATCAACAAAAGATATTCCTTCATTTCTGCTTGCCTTGAAACAAAGCTTCCATGTGTTCTTCCTTAGTTTTATTATTCTTCATTAAGTATAAATTTCCTGCTGTCTTTGGAGTGAATTGAACTATACCTAAGAGCAACACTTCCTGTCCTTCAGAATTTTACAATAAAAGACAACCAATAATATGACTCAAATTAAACAACCTATTTTATAGAAAAAATTTGGAAGATAATACTTATGAAAAATACCTCTAGGAACTGGATAAGTGCTTGTTTGGGGTCTTCTGGGCTGGGCAAATCTGTAATTTGAGACTTAGAGAAGATATTCTTTACTTCTGAGAGTTTAAATAGTAACCTTGTCATTTCAGCTAGCTGTTCCATGTACTCTTTTTCTATTAAAATAAGATAATGATCATGCTTATTATATAAATATGCAATAGAATACAAAACATAAGTTGTACATATACTGCTCATCACACATACACGTGCTGGGAACACATGCTTCATTATCTAAATATGTTATAAAAACTCAAATTTTTATAAAGTTAAAAACTGATTAGGCGGTGGGCGTTGGTGATGCACGCCTTTAATCCCAGCACTCGGGAGGCAGAGGCAGGCGGATCTCTGTGAGTTCGAGGCCAGGCTGGACCGACAGCCTCCAAAACAGAGAAACCCTGTCTCGTAAAAACAAACAAACAAAAAAAAAACACAAAAAAAACAACAACAAAAAAAAAACTGATTAGGCTCTTTACAATCAACCTAATCCAGAAAGTTATTTAGGTCAAACAACTACATAAGCTATTAGAGAAAAAGTACAACATTTTCAGGCCAGTCTGAGTGAAACTTACAAGGAGTTACAAATAATAACTTTTAAAAAGGCACCTTCCACACAAAACAGAATTGTATGGGAACTCTAAAATGTACAAAATTCTTCATAAAATGGTACAAATATTCCTACTTGGGTATCCTTCTTTTTAAGGTACTCAGTGTGTACTTCAGATGTGACTGGCTTCTTCAGGAAAAAAAGTAGTGTCACCTGAGGACCAAGTTTTGATTTTCGTTCTAAGGAAATCAATTCTTTTATCTTTGTAGCAATGGTATTTGCCACATGTAGTAAAAATAAAGTATCAACACAAAGAAACAGACTGCAAAAGTACATTTTATGTATTTTCATAGCTAATTATAAATGTATTTTGAATATTAGTTTACTTAATCCATATACAATCCCTGCAAACTTATGTGACACTTACCCACCGTCTGTTCAGCATTCAGACCAATTAGCAAGTCAGGTTGAGAGAGGTGTTTTGTGTGCATTTGCAAAACACAACGGACCCATGATCTTATAGTTAAGGATTGAAAAGATACACAGCTTGACTGAGAAAGTGCTTCCCACACTGTGCTGTAAAAACAAAAGTGAAATGGGTGTATAGAGAACAGAGCTTGTAATGAAATACATTCTAACAACTCCCTTGGCTTTACTGACTTTAGATGGATACAGTACTTCAGAAATGCCGAAAACGAATACTACAGATGCACATGAAAAACTAGTTAAACACTCTGTTTTCATTTCTAATATTCTGATTCTTATATTGCTTTCCTACTGGTGGTGTATCTATAGATTTATGCCTAGAGAAATTTAGGAAGTATGGAATAGCAAGAAGGTATAGTTAACTAGGCAATACAATAATATGTAAGTAAAAATAACCACAAACAACAACAGAAACAAATAAAAAATGGCACTATCAGTAAAAAAGAGGTAATGATAAAAAGCTGTTAAAGAACAGTATTTTTCTACATATGTCTTTCCAGCCTTTTCTTTTCACTTCATCAGTGCTCATTGTCAAAGATTACCACACACAACATTCCAAAATACACCTTCTAGGAAGTAAAAGAAGCCTCCTTTCTCTGAAGCTAAACATATAGCTGAGTCTAACTTCTAATCTACAAGGGCTGCTGGGGATAGAAATGATAGGCAAGAGTTTTATCTTAAACATGTCAGTATGCAATGCCAAAACAAATTTTTTCTTGTTTTGTTTTGATATATGCACATGTACAGAAACCAAAGGCTTTTGTTGGGATGCTTCCTTTATTGCTTTTCTGCACTGTATTTTGAGAGTCTATCACTGGAGCTTGCCATTGCGTGATGGCTAGCAAGCTCCTACGGTCTGCCAAATACACATCCTAGCACTCAAGTTGTAAAGGTCACTGTTTCCTGAACACTCAGGATCCAACCTGATGCCATCATTTTTGTACAAACACCTTATCCACTAACCTGTCTCCTCAACCCCTAAAACGATGTTTAATTAATAAGTTTTGAGTCAGGGTCTCACTATGCAGCTCTGGCTGTCTTGGAACTTACTATATAGATCAGGCTGGCCTCAAACTCAGAGATCCATCTGCCTCTGCCTCCTGAGTGTGAGGATTAATGTCCAGTTTAAAACTTTTTGTTTGTTTGTTTGTTTGTTTTTTGAGACGGGGTTTCTCTGTATTGTTTTGGAGGCTGTCCTGGAACTTGCTCTGTAGACCAGGCTGGCCTCAAACTCAGAGATCCGCCTGCCTCTGCCTCTCGAGTGCTAGTATTAAAGGCGTGCACCACCCCAACGCCTGGCTTAAAACCATTTTTAAATGCACATAAATCAGAGTTTTAAAAGTATTTTAAAACAGTTTGAATATAAATTCTCTTAAAAAGTATATAATACAGAAATACAAATTGCTCATTACCCATATAACTTTCTTAATGCTAACAAACAACTTTATGTTTCAGTTTCTTCAACTATTACTAGTAAACATTATTTTAAAAATTAAATACTAATTAATATACATACATACATACAAGAATACATACATACACTGGGCAGTGGTGACTCATGCCTTTAATTCTGGCACTCAGGAGGCAGAGGCAGATGGATTTTGTAAACTGATGGCCAGCCTCCTCAACAGAACAAGTTCCAGGACAGCCAGAGCTGTCGTTACAGACAGAAACCCTGTCTCAAAAAAACAACAACAAAAAACAGAAACAACATCGAAATAAAACACACACACACACACACACACACACACACACACACACACACACACACACACACACACACACACACACAGAGTTTTCCTCCCCAAAGGCTGTGCCTTACATTTTCAAGGTGGACTTCATGTCTCCAAATAAATACACTGAATTACACCATAAATGCAATGACTGTCATGTGAATTACATAAGAAAAGAGTTGAGAGGCTCAGGAACATTCAAGGAAGGCAAAATAGAAGAGATGGATCTGAGGGCTAAGCCCTACCTTCAGCCACAAAGACAAGTAAGGGAAGGAAACTACCAGGGTGCACAGATGAGAAACTCTACAAGGAGCAGTTCCTTCTGCAGAGAGAAAGAAAGCCCACTGCCCAAAGTTCATGCCCAAGGAGAACAGGAGAAAAGACAAAGGAAAGAAAGCTTGAAAGAGAAAGGTCAGAGTCTGCTTTGCTGGTAATGGCTTTATGAGAACATCACCTAATTATGAAAGGTTCTTTAGGACAATGAACCTATTCTTAAGAAGGCCCACGTTAACACATTTGAGCTGAAACCAATACTTATGTGAAAAAGAACCCATCATCCCTACAACATACATCTCTGGGTTTAAGTACCAAAGGTACAGTTATTGAAGTGAAATACAGTGAGACAGTTAGGGCTTGGGACACAAGGACGCAAGCTCATCTGGAGGAAATATTTTGGGATTATCAGTAATCCCCCAAAACAAAAACAAAACAAAACAACAAAAATGAATACTCAAATGTGATCTTGCAGTTTTATTTCTGACTATGAGGGCCCAGCCCCCAAGTCAACACCAGGGTATGCAAAGAAAGTTCATGGATGTGGTGGTAGCTTAGGAAAGGTACTTATCTAATCGTTAGACTTTTTTACTGAGGGGAAAAAATAAAGAGGTACGAATGTTCTCTGATGGCAACTTTCTCTTTATTTCACCTAGGAAAAAATCCTCTTTAAAAAATCTTTCTTGTTCTCCTCCCAACGCTCTATTCAATAGCTTCTGATTAGTTCTACATCTTTTTCTCTCTGCCTCTCTGCTGTTGCCTTTGCCCCTGCCCTTCGCTCTCTGCCTCCCTCCCTACATCATTACCCACTGCTCTCCCACCTCCCCATCACTGTCTCCTCTGTGCTGTCACTCTCCTGCCTCACTCTCTCTCAACCAAACTCTGGACACTTACAGGTTGTTTACAGGTTCCTACCCCAAACTCAAACCGTAAGTTATGTAGTTTCTCTTAGGCTAGGAATGTCACATTGACCCATGCATATAGCTCAAAGTTGGTGAGGGTTCACAGACATGGGAAATCAAGACTTAACAATAATAATTAGTTAGCTGGACATTAAGTGGTAGGGAGTGCATGCAGACTAAACTGCTTCGAATGCTGGCCTTGAATCAGCAAACAACACCTGGGAGAATGACCTAGTGTTTTTGTCTCTAGGGGCAACCAGCCTGCTTAGAATCTGCTGAGGTCTTGACTAAATGTGTAAAAGGCTGTCTTTGTAGCTGAGAATTCTCCTATGTCAGTCTAAGTTATGAAAAATATCCTAGCATTATTTCTGTCCATCAATACTACATAACTTAAGCAGAATCATCCTCTAGATCATCCACAGCTGTATGTGTGTTCAATTATGGAATATACACACAAGCAGTGGGAATACACCCAAAGCTTTTGTGGGGGAAGAAATCAAGTTCTTAGGGAAGAAATGAAATGACAGTCAGAAGCAACTGTCTTCCACACTCAGTGACCCTACAGCGTTGCCAGGTGGGGCTCCCCACCAGGAATTACACATCTGATGGGTCATCTTGTTAAATGCTAGTTGTCACTGTTATACAGTCCCATGGTCCTCTGCATAGCTTCACATATAATATATGATTACAAAAATACTGGAAAACTTCATCACTGTGAAGTATCATAACAATACCACACAGACTTATATATGTGCAGTCATCAAGAAAAGCAACCATTCAATTGTATACTTTTTAAAAAGGCTCAGTTTTACAAACAGGTCTTTACTATGTTAATAACACTGAGTGATTAAAGAGCAATAAATAAACATTCATTATTATTAGAGAAGTTTCATACTAGAAGAAATTCTAAAAGCAATCCAACTGATGCCGAATAGAAGTCAAGGCCCAATGAGAAAATGTAAGCTTAATGATGCTGACCATTCTTGTCAGGAAACAACTGACTTACTAAGTCACCCTCCATGCACTGACTGGCAGCTGATACAGGAAGTACTCAGCCTCTCGGGCCAGGCCTGCAAGATGATTTCACACTCTTCCTCTTGATGCCTTTATGAAGTTCCCACACGGGCACCACTATTTCTACACTAACTGTATCTCATTTCTTCATATACGTGTCTCATACCTGTCTCTGTATATTACTGAGGTGGTTCCCTATAGCTTCTGCATAGCAAGGCAGTAGGTACAGACAGACTGAAGAACAACAACAAGATGGTTTAAGTGGAGTGCCTTGTTTATGATCTCAGAAGAATCCAATATTTAGTTATCACTAGGTCTAAATCTACAATAATACACCAGTGTTTTATTGATTTAGAAATAATACCTATACAAGATTTTTTCTCTCTAGGGAATACAGAAAGGTCACTTTAACATAATGAAGCAGGCTTATAGAGTACAAACTTGTGACAGACAGACAGACAGATAAACACACACACGTAAAACCACTTAACTTAGGTTTCATAGTAGCTGCTATTATGCTGGTAAAATCTCATCTACCGAATGAGAGGACATAGAGTACAGATTAGTTTTCACTAGAAAAGCCCTTCCAAGATACTGAGCTATCCTGGTGTGGACTAAGAAGTATGTCTGAAACAAGGGTACATACCTATTTTGTAGCAAATGACTTAAATATCTTGCTACAACTTGAGGACAGATGATATCATCCCAACCAAAAAGCTGAATTATTGATATAACTGGCTGAGGCTGGAGATCTGATGGTGCTGTGTTTGGCATGTCCACCGCGAGCAAAGTAAAATCTAGATTTAAAAGGAGAGAAAGTTCAGGTGAGACATTTTCAAATCTTCCCTTCACTTGTAATTAAAAGGATTTTAGAAGTTCCAAATAAAACATAACAATTCATAATGTCATGCTGTCAAATGTTTGTAATACTACTGTGAGCTGTGAAAGGTCTAAAAGCATATATTAGTAGTCTGTGATGGGGATGTCTTCTGTACATATGTTTCTCTTATTGGTTGATGAAGCACTGTGGCCAATGAGGCAGGATGATGTAGCACTAGGAGACAAGGAGGATTCTGGGAAGTATAGGCAGAGAATAGTCATCATGTGAGCTTGGGGAAGAGAGGATGTGAGTGAGGTGTCTCTCGTAAGAAAAGACCATGTGGAAACACATGGATTGGTAGTTACAGGTTAATAATTCAGATAGAGCTAGCCAATAAGAAGCCCTTTTCGAAGGCCAACAGTTGCATAATTAATATAGTGTCCGTGTGCTTCTTTGGGGGCAAAGAGGCTGTAGAACCAGAAGAGAAATTCTGTAACAAGTCTGATTACAGACAGGGCTCCCTCA
This sequence comes from Mesocricetus auratus, assembly GCF_017639785.1. Classification (NCBI taxonomy): domain Eukaryota; kingdom Metazoa; phylum Chordata; class Mammalia; order Rodentia; family Cricetidae; genus Mesocricetus; species Mesocricetus auratus. The sequence goes on from NW_024429184.1 coordinate 33,210,060, forward strand.
AGTCAGGCTAGTGGGTTTTACCAGCATGCCTCCACCATTCAAACACTCTGGTAAAACCATTTCCAGCACCTACTCTTCTTTGACCAAGTTAATTTACTTGCAACCTGCCACAGGTGTCAATGCTCACTGTAAATACCAACCTTTTCTTCTGATAAACAGAAGGCTCCCATGACCAAAGACACCCATTTCTTCAGAACCCACAATCTGGAAACTAGAACTCTTCATGTTAAACATAATATTTTTTGTTTTCTTGAATTCGTCAACTCCATCTGTACCTGTGGCAACAAACCAACTGCTCTGAAGCACTGACTCCTTGGAAGCTTTCTCTAATGGTGGCTGTTTACTCTTCTATTCACCTCTTAGTACTGAACTAATGGACAGACAGGGTAGGTTGACTTCTTGCTCTATATTGCTACTTCCAGACCATTCTCACTGCTTCCTCCCTAAAACGCATGGCGTTGAATATCATACTCATCATCAAACTGTATCAGCAAAAAAATTCTTTTTGTAGGCACTAGTTTCCTAGGCCCACAATGTCCCCAATGGCGAGTATGCCACGATCTCGTTTATTTGGAATTCCTCTAATCCAGTGATCTATCCTGTTATACTTATAATTCTCCCTTGTTGATACCCCAAAGCACTGGGCACTATCAATTATAACCTCTACATAATTTAATTTTTAAGGATTCCACTTCCATAAGATTTGCTTCCCAGCTCCCCTCTTCTAGGACCTGAACTCTAACAATCCTTTGCTTATAACGAATCTATGACCAATTGACTGTATAACTTTCTCCTATCTCTCTTCTGCTTTCATACCTTCTTTTCCCTCTTTGGGGAGTTTGATGGCATAGCCCATGGCTTATACACTCACTATTTTCCTCTAACAGCTATATTTCTTTAATTCTCTTCAAACACTTCACTGATTCTCTGACATAAACAAACAAACGTACTGTTGAGGACTAGGCGATGATTTGCTGTGGAAGAGCTAAGTAATCAAGAGGTCTTTGGTTCTAATCTTGAACACCCTCATGAAAGCAGCACATGGCCTTGCATGCCTATAATCCTGGTGTTAGGGTATGGTGACAGGTGGATCTTTGGAACTCTGGCCAACTAGCTTCTACTTCAGCAAGACACCACACTTTTATAAGGCAGAGAATTGTAGAGGAGCTCACCCGACTCCTTATGCACAGGAGCATTTGTACACCCCAGCACCCAAACAACCATTCTCCAGGTTACCGGTGACTTACTTGGCCCTGCTGTTAAAGTCAATGATGGATTCCCCTTCCTAGTTTCCAGGGCATCACCCTTTCTCGGGTTGCTTCTTTCCTGCACTTCATGACAGTGTCCTCTCTCACTTCTCCTTAGCCTACACATCTCAACATAGGAACTCACTGTGAATGGATTCACAACCTTTTCTCTCCATCCACGGTGTGTTACATTCCTGAAGGCCTTCGTCAGTTTCTTGGATTTAAACACTATTTATCCATGAACAGTTTACAAACAAGCCTACATCTCGGAACTCTTCAGGGAAGCCATGCTTATTATATCCAAGTTCTCATTTAATGTAGTCTACTTTAATGGCTACCTTAAATCAAAATACCCTAAAAACTTAAGAATCGTCAATTTTGTGACACAAAATGGTCCCTTCATAATCTTATCTTAGCAAATTGCTAGTTTACTCTTGACTCTTCTCATGAACTACTCTGATTACCTTACCTCATTTGCTCAGCAAATTCTGTCAAGTCTACCCTTCAAAGTAGCTTTCCTTCCTTTGGATCTGACCAATTCTGACTATTTATACTACAACTGTAGTCCAAGATGATTTGGGTTGTTTGAATAATTTCCTAACTGCCTTATTTCCCTCTTTGCTTCCCTTTATTTCATTAGTCAAAAAGATTACATTTCTTCTTTATAAAAACCACAGCACCTTATCTTGAAGTAAAAGTGGCATTCTTTATAATGGCTTAAAAACCAGCGCACAGACTCTCCATTCCTATTTAACCACACCTCAGCCTCTCACCCTTTCCTACTCCACCCTAGTCTGTATCTCTTCCCTCTAGTTACCTACCCATTGCTCCCCCGCCCACCTGCTTCTCAAGTCAGTGGCTTCCTGAGCCCTCTATCTTTTGTCCCCCCACCCCCATTTTGGTTTGTTTTTGATGGATGTGGTGTTTGTTGTTCCTCTGTGATCCAGATTAGGGAAGCTGGGTCAGCAGGATCACAGCTCTACCAGCCCGGCTAAAGAGCAAGAATCCCAGAGAAATAACACAGCAAACGATCTAGATGATAATCTCTAGTAGAACAGGGTGTTCTTGTTTGTGGTACCTCCTACACTGGTACATCCCTAGTACTACAGAAGTGACTTTTTCTTAAATGAAGGAAATCATTTTCTCTCAACCTGAGTCTACTTCAAATCAGAAATCTACGCCTTTGACTTTGGATCTATTTGGCACTTACTTTCAGAACCGAGGACAGTGCCGACTAAACAGAGGCAACACTACTTTTATTGATGGCCTAGCATTCTGGATGACAGAAAACAGTTCAACTGACTGAATACCAATATGTATTATCTCAGACACCACACTAGTCAGAAACCATGACCCTGACACAATTTTCTATTCATATTTGTAGGACGCCTTAACATACTTTGTATGAAGTCTAGTCTGAACTGCTGTCTATTTTTAATCATTTATTCCATCATTTATGGACTTTTTCTTTCCTCATCCATCCAAGAATAAAATAAGTGCTGGTTTAGACAATCGGGTTTTTTTATTGTTATTTCTTCAAAGCATTACATTCATGTATGTAAAATACTTTCAAATGAATTTTATATAAATACATACAGTATAACAATGCAAACAAACCTCTTGCTTATTCCAGAACTTTTAAACACATCATGGACAAAACAGTTCTTTGAAAAAAAATATATAATGACCTCAGTAAACTGCAAATATGTCCATATAGTTAAAATCTTGCCTAATTGTATATGATTCAGAGTCCCTGAGAGCCTAAGGTCATGTCTTTGGGCCAATAGTCAATTTAAATACAAATTGCATTCTAAAATAAAATCTAGGGGAAGTAGTGTAGAATACTAACATTCTGTGCATTTTATCCCACCCTGATCTTTTCCTTTTGGTGCTGAAGGCCTGTTCTCCCCAGCCCTCTTAGTCTTCATACAAATTATCTTATATTTAGACAACTGCTCAGAAAATATGAAAGCATACTACTTGAACTAGATATAATCAAATGCTACCTTACTTTGCAAGCACTTGTGAGTGAAGAAAAGTTTATGAACATTCAATGTTTACCTCTAAAAATTACCCTTTTAAACAAAAAATAATCATTTAATTTTTAATGATACATAAGCCAAAGACACCCAATTTAAACAGTCATTTGTTTCATCAATTGACTGTCACAATGTTTGTTATAAAGCAAGAGATTGTCATCAAGCGAACCGAGGAAAATACTGATAAAAGTATGCAAAGAGAGAAAGCAATTAGTAATGAACAATCGCTGACCTGCAGCGGCATCGGCAAGTTGGGACAGAGGCACTAACTGTGTCATTCTCTGACTCTTCAGAAATGAAAAGAAATGCCTCCACAGTGCACTGGCGACTGCAGCAAGGTGGCGCTCTTTAGCCGATAATGAAGCCTGCACCATGAGGTCCACATTCTCCCTTTGAAGTTCCTGACACAATTGCTGGTGAACATTCCTAAAAAGAAACACAGCTATAGCTCACCCTGGAGAAATGAAAACAAAAGTCTTTTCAACACATTTCATTCTCTTTCACATCTATATCCTGAGAAAACCGAAGGAGCATTTATACAACTAAAATCTTTATGCCAAGGCATAATGCATTTCTTGCTATTTGAAGGATGAATGATGGCATATTAAACATCATAAAGTTAATGTTAATTACTAATGTCAACCATTAATTATATGCTTTTTAATATGTCAGCTTCAGAATGAGGGTCTAAATTTTGCAATTTATGTAGACATGAAAATAATTTTAAAACCATTTTTTCTTGAGGGTTTTAGGGCACATATACTGGGAAGAAGGTAAGAACACTGGCTCACGTGTGGTTTTTTAACTTGGTGCTGGCGTACAAAATTGTGGCAACAGTCTTGGTTACTGGGACAAAAGGGAACGAGATCATTTTTACAGAGCAAACAACAGCATAATTCAAAACTGACTTAGATTCTGATTTATCATTAATTACTTTTTGGTTAGCTAACCTTAAATTTTAAACATCTTTTGGAGCCTAAGAGAAACACAGCTACAGAAAACTGAGGTTGCCAAAGTATGCATACATAGTTAGAACTAAGACTTCTCAATGACTGGGAAGAGAGGCATTTAAAAAGCAATCCATCCAGAAACTAATCAGATGTGCTAAATGTGGAGAGAGGAGATTTTCTTTGTCTGCTTACTTCACTGCCATACCAACCTGGAGAGCCAAAGTAACCATGTGGATTATCATCCTGCCATTTGTTCTCTTCGGTTACATAGAAAGCAATGAAATGCAAAAACACAAAGAAAGCCCAAGGCTTCCTTTGACAGAAATTGTTTTCAACTAAGGAACATAATCAGTACTTTAAAAAATAATTCAAATGTAGCTTTTCTTGATGTTTTAAAATTTTATTTAGGATGTGCACTTAAAGTAGTTCTACAAAGACCATACCTTGTAATGTAACTATACAACAGGGAATAAAAATTTCAAGTATAAACATTAGGAGTGTCTACCCCTTTCATTGGGTTTCTGCACAATCATGGGACACTACTTAATTTTCCTTTAAGTACCGAAAAAGTATACAAATGCCTTGGGAAAAGATGATATAGCAAGCTATTCTCATTACAAAAACAAACAAACAAACAAACAAACAAACAAAAAAACACACACACACAACCTAGCTAAGTGTTTGACATGTGTAAAAACCTGCCTGAGATGCTCTCAATTTAAATTAGAGTCTAGAGACCAATTTAAGTCCCATAGGTTAGAATACAATGAACAATATGCTATTAGGATTGTTTGGCAATTAATTCAGCTGCTCCTGGTAACACAGAAAAGATCAGGAATACCTTCTATACACTAAAGTTCAACCAAAACAGTGACTATTTCCCTTGTTTTTTAGTAGCTTTTTTCAGGTATACTGATTTTAAGGGATAATAAGTAATGTATTATTCACTAATTTTATATAAACGACTTCTTTATTCACTAAAACCTACTCCCTAAGAAGCGATAATGTTTGTGATCAGTTTCTATGTGCAAGAAACTTAAACTTAAACTGCCGGCCTTGGTGGGGCACACCTGTAACCTCTGTTCTAGGAGGATAAAGCAAAGGAACCATGAGTTTGAAGCTATTTTGGCTACACAGCAAGATCTACCTCAACACATGGGGAGTGCATGAGGGGACCAGTCTTCCAATCCTTACAAGTAACAAAATAAATTCAGAATGAATTAAAGACTTAAATATAGGACCTGAGACAACTACCAGAAGAAACACTTCAGGACACTGACTAGCCAAGGAACCCCCAAAACACAGAAAGAAAACACAAAAATAGACAACTATAATATTAAATGCTTCTGTGCCAAAAAGGAAACAAACAACTTAAAGCAATTAGAAACAGAGAGAAAACATTAAAAAACTATGTATCTGACAGGGGTTAATATGCAGAACAAAGTCCAAAATCTCATTATTACCAAAACAAAAATGACTCTATGTCTCAAAGGACTACAAACAAATAGCCAACCGGCATATGGAAAAGTCTCAATATAAAAATTAAAACCACAGTGAGATAACTTTATTCTAGTTAGGAATGCCTATCAGAGAGGAACTATGGGGTGGATTTGATAGAGATACATTATATGGATAAATGAAATTCTCAAACAGTAAAAGTCCTAAAAAGTATCTCTCTGTTACTAACTTTTAAAATAGGAAAAGGTGCTAATCTAAATCTACAGGTAAAGTTCACTTTTTGTTCTCTTTCTTTTTCCTGGACCCTTATATCTCAACAATAGTGATAAAAGATATAAACTACCTACTGGTTTTGTTTGGTTTTGCTTTTTGAGACAGGGTTTCACTGTGTAGTGTAGCCCTGGCTGCCCTGGCTCTCACTTTGCAGACCAGGCCAACCCTTGAACTCACAGAAATCTGCCTGCCTCTGCCTCCCAAGTGCTGGGATTAAAGGTGTGTGCCCACTAATATCTACTATTTTTACTAAACATGGACTCTAGTAAAAAAAAGTGGTGGTTGGGATATTACAAAAGGTAATATGCAAAAGGTAAACTAGTGTTGGCGAGAATGTAAAGAAAAGGGAAACCTTTTTACACTGTTGGCAGTGATTTATTATAAATTCTTTTTGTCATTATGGGGGTTCCTATAAAAATTAAAACTGAACTGCCATAAGCCAGCAATCCCATACCTGGGTATGAATCCAAAGGAAATGAAGTATGTCAAGGAGACATCTGCACTCCCCCATTTACTGCAGCATTACTTACTACACCCAAGAAGTGGAAACAACCCTATCGTCCATCAAGTGATGAATGGATAGAGAAAACGTGACAGACATATATGAGAGAATATTAGTCAGCCATGAAAGGAAGAAATTCTGAGGGTGCAAGATGGCTTGGCCAGTAAATGTTTGCCAAGTGTTCTGGCTAGTTTTGATTGCAGTGATAGAACATGACCAAAAGCCAAGTGGGGGTGGGGGAAGAGGTTTATCTGGCTTACACATCCACACTGTAGTATATATATCACTGAAGGATGTCAGGCCAGGAACTTAAGCAGGGCAGTCACCTGGATGCAGAAGCTGATGCAGAGGCTGTGGAAGTCTCTCTCTAATGTCAGAGCTGGGAAGGGTGAGACAGGAGGATCCTTTGGGACTTGGTGGTCAACTAGACTCGTTGAGTCAGCCACCTCCAGGTTCAGTGATAGACCACGTCTTAATAATCAAAATGGAGAGCAACTACGTCAACTAACACTGACCTCAAGTTTTCACACATGTCAATATTCATGTGCTTCCTCCTGCCCGCCCACTTCTCTCCTCCCTCAAAAGTAACGCACTATCCTGACAAACAGAGATCATATCAAGTGAAATAAACCAGGTAGAGAATGTTCTATTGTGCTTTGTAAAGTAAGCGAGCACCCGAAAATAATTATGGGTTGCACAGTACAAACGTTAGAGGCTGGGACACAGCCCAGCGGTAGAGGGTTTGTTCATGCACAAGGTCCTAGGGTTAATCCCTACTGGTACACACAAAACAATTTTTAAGTAAAAATCTACCATATATTTGAAGTATTCTGGACAATTTCATCATAAAGAAAGAATGAGTATCTTAAGAACTGGATATGCTTGGGCTGACTTGACCACCACTCAGCATACATAAATATCACAACAGGTTACTCCACAAGATTAAGAAATGTTATGATTTGACATGTCAACTAAAAAAAAAAAACCCAAGGCCCATGGGATGACTCATTACAGAAGGTGAAGCTGATAGTGGAAAAGGTAAATAATACATCAGAGCTCACATAGCTGAGAGCTGACCCTGCAGGTGAGATGCTTCCTTTACACACTAACTCACAACATACAGATTTTTGTTTTGTTTTGAAGATTACACATTAATTGCTGTTTTCGCACCTTATGTAGACTAAGGAAATTTCAGCTTGGAAGGAAGGATCTAGAGAGACAAGGGTGGTCCTGTGCTTTAAAATGCCAAGGGTCATAGCAGAATTCCGTGTTAGCTAAGACTACAACAAGAGACACAAACGTGTACTCAAGGCAATATTGAAAAGGACAACAAATATGCCCCACCTTTTGCTTTTCCAGTAAAAAGGGATGACACAGTAGGCATATCTATTGGTAACCTCAGGGATATGGTTCAGACATGAGAATATATAATGGTAGAACACAAACCATTATGTAAATAACTGACACTGCTAGAGTGTATTCCTTTCAAGGCAGAGTGAGACGAGCAAAGGCAGGGTCTAATTGGTGTTGAGACACTGACCCCACACTAAGTGTGTCTGAGAAATGTGCACCATCAAGTATTGCAGATCGGGAAGGCTGCAAACTCAGAACATGCAAATGCTCCCATTCTGATTTCCAATGTTCAAACTTCCTAAGTCTGTTGTATTCAGGGTGAATTAAGATTCGATCACAATTTCTCTATCCCTAAAGATATCATAGAGAAAAAGAAGAAATGGCAAGCATCTCCCATTATGGGAGGCTGAATGACTGACACATCTGAATACAGTTACCAGTTAAAGATATCCATGTAATCTCAAGTAATTTTTAAAATCCAAGTTTCTGGAAAGGAAAACCAATTATAAAGGACTAGTGAAAAATGGTGCATTACAAAGTGTTGGCAGTAAAGGAAGCACCTTCATTAGAGACAAAACTGTGAAAGAAAACACACAGCAAGCATAACTCCAGATGCCACAGATATTTTCAGATACTTTCTGCCTTCGTGAATAATCAGTGGAAAAACAAGAATAGATTTGCTTCATAAAAGGTAAGGTACAATCAAAACAATATATATATTAATTTCCCCCACACAGGGAAATTGCTTTAAGACAGCTTTCATGCAGGTTAAAGTGACTCTGAAACACACATGTGAAAGTACATAATAATCAGGCCATCTAACATTATAGACGATGAAATAGAGTAGCAGAAAATAAATGTGCCAAATGTCAAGTTACTCAAATTACAGCTTTCAGAGTAGAAATAATACTAACACCCAGCATTTATTAGTGTTTACTATGAGCCTGGTATTATGTCAACTATTTTATAAGTATTATTTCTCATCTTATGAGACAGAAAGAATTATTCAAATCTTACAAATGAAGAATTGATACTAGCTACAAGAATGTGTTATGCAGCTAGTCACAGCAAAGCTAGCTGAACTGTGTGACCTTGGAAGAAAGGACTTCCAATTCCTGTTCTCCTGAGTCAATGGTGGCTATGGTTGTTAAAGTCACCTAACAGGGATTTTGTGCAAAGCACATAAGACTTCAGAAGGATTCATAAGTTCATGATTACACCCAGACTCTTTCTAACCCACTGTTCGCATGCCTTATGGCTTTAAATTTAGTTCTACTGTTCCAATTCCTGCTTCTCAATATACTCAAGGAATTTCCAGATTTGTTTATTCTGCTTTCCCTTCACCATTTTCCATGATCTGTTTTCTTGTCTTCATCTGTCTTGATGCTGCCACATGTTCACTGATTTATCCCCCACCTCACCCCAACCAAGCTGCAGTGGCAACAGAATCTGTGGCTCTTCTCTTGATGGCTGTGCTTTCCTGGCAACTTCACAGCCCTCTGCTGCTGGAGGCAAAGTCTGCACAGGATGAACTGTTCAACCTATAGGTTACTTTTCTGTGCATTATGTTCTGCACAATTTAAAGAAAAGAAGATCTCTTGATGGACTAACGTGACACAGTACATGTGATTGGCAGGAGTTCACAGAGAACAGCAAAAACTGAATGACTCTTTTAGCACTATTCCAAATATGCTGACTTTAAAACTGTGCATTAGTTTAAAAAGAAAAAAATAAAAGCTTCAAATCACCATGTCAAATGCTGGGCAAGGGGCAGAGGAAGAGGGAGGAGGAGGAAGAGGGAAGAAAGGAGGGAGGGAAGGTGAGGGGGAGGGAGGGAGAGGGGGAGGAATGAGGGTACCCTACAGGTAAATGGAAGGCTTTTCCTTGTTTGTCCCTATCTGTGAAATGGAACTATTGTCTGCTTCAGTACACAAAAATAACATGACCCAAAGCCCCAAGTTTTAAAACTACCCAATACAATTCTGTCTTTAAGAAGAACTGAAAATAGAAGCTGGAAGGCGGGGAAGAGAGAAACAACCTCAAACACTTCTAGACGTCATAGAAACTTTCACAGCATCTCCAAATGAGGTAACGGATTCAGTTTTGTTCAGACTGCTGAGCAGGCCCAAGTTATAAGGAACAAGTGAGAAACACGAGAAAGCAGGCTGACAAACACAGTCCTGCATACTCTACAGTGCTCCGCGGTGCACAGGTGTGTGCATGTGCTTGCGTGGAGCTGGAGCTGAGTGGGTGGTGAGATCAAAGCAGAGTTTTGACTAAGCAGAGAGAGAGAGAGATTCTACAGATAAGCAGACTTGGGGAAAATAAAAAGAGCTCTTCAGGATGTGAGGAAAATTGTATAAGCGAACACTTGTCTAGGAAAGAGAACAGCTTCTGACCTGAAAAACTTGGGACTCAGTTTTCCATCAATTAGATGTGAATATACAGCCTGACTTTCCTCTACAGTGCTGGTAACCCACCAAGTAAGTCAAAAGTCTTACTGGGACAAAACAGTATGCATCTCAGGCATAACTCCATTGCTTTGAATCCTACTAAGTGTGATTCAGAGACAGGAGAACGCCACTGAAAACTATGGGTCTGGAGACAGACAGGTCAAAGTATGGTCATTTCCTTATTTCTTGAAAGCGTTAAATAAATCATATTAAAAAACTGAAATTAACCAGACCCTACTTTTGTTGTTGTCATTTATTTGTTTCTTAGCAATTAGAAGTGGGCATAGACCTTGGGTCTGGTTAATTTTATTTGCAAATTCTCTATAATAAAGTTTAAATTACAAAAACAGAAAAACTGAGGAACTTTTATTATTATCCAACAAATTCTAGATTACTTGCAATCTCTGCCCTAGCCCATATCTAATCATGTGTTATAGTTACTGTTACTGTCCTCATTTTATAAACACAGTCTAGCAGAGACTGGGCAATAGAGCCAGATTGAGACCTAAGCACTCAGCATAGATTAAATGTCTCAACTAAGAATCACTGTTCTACAGTGGTCTCAAATACCATTTTATGACATAAATAAACGATACATGTTTCAGGTGTTATAATATTGTACATTTTAATCTATATACAAAACTATTAAATGTAGCTATGGGCTGGAGGGTAACTCAGTTGTAAAAGGCTAGGCTCACAATCAAAGGAGTAGTTACAAAGTGGCGCAAGAACTAATTCCAGCTAGACACTAGCTGCAACATACTAAAATTTTAATATTCCTATGGAATGTAAGGGTTTTTTTATAAGGATCTCAAAAGTCAATGACCTGGCATTTAAAGTTTTGCTAGAACCATATGAGTTAACTTGCAAGGATGGAAACAACAACAAAACAATTAGGAACCCAATGATGAACAATGAATCAAGCATGCCCATGTGTGTTTCTATAAACCATGGGCTCACCGGTTCAGCCCGTGTAGTCCATGACTGCATGGCCCTGTTGCTTTGGCCTAAGGTGGGAGGCATATCATGTTGTGGCAGCAGAGGTCTGTTCTCATGGTGGTCAGAAGCAAAGAGAGACAGAGAGGTTACAAAAAGAAGAGGGGTGGGGGGATGGGAGGAGGAAGAGGACATGTCCTTTCCTTTTAGGGTTTCCAGCAGCTCCTAACAGTGTCGAATGGTGGAGGAGCAAAGCACTAGCACGTGGTTTTTAGGGGACACTTCAGATGGAAATTTCAGTACTTCACTGTGACAATATGCCCTACGATGTGACTTACCTGTGTATTCAGAACCAGGACCTTTCTGTCCCAATAGCTCCTAATCTTGACTAACACCTGAACCATCTGTAGAGTTTTCCAAACTACTGATGTTTTATCTCACTGAATGAAGGAAGATCTTTCTGTACCTTCAATACTGGGGCCTGTACCCCTTACATATGCAGTATCTCCCCAAAGGTCTATGTGGTAAGGGACTGGTAACACAATGAAGCTGGAGGTGTTGGAAGCTAGCTCTGGGTGTGTGTGGGGGTACCTGGATGACCTTTCTTGCCAATGGGACCATGGAATTAACCAGATCATGCCCCGCTTCTTTGCTTCTTAGCCACAAGGGGAGCAGACTGCTTCTGCCACGTTTTTTGCCACAATGTATGTGATGTCCTGTCTTGCCCCAGGCCAAAAGCAATGAGGCCCTATGATTAGTGACTAGAACCTTCAAAGTATAAGGCAGAATAAAAATTGTTTTCTTTACACACTGATTACCTCAGATGTTTGTTACTTTAACTAAAGTTCATACAGGGCCTAAGTTTGCTGTTTGTTTTTAATTCTGTCTCACATGTGTGAGTAGAGTCCTCAGAGTCTGCACTCCCATCAAGTAGGTGTGGTTAGGTTACAGATGGTTGTTATCTTCTCTTAATCTTTAAACTGGGAATAACTGCTTAATAAAGGTCAAACACCTAGAGTTAGTGTGTGTGCACAACAAAAAAAAAACCCTAGATTTTCTGGAATACAGTAATTATTCCATTTATTGAGTATTTGAGTAATTACCACCACAGATGAAGAAATGGCCACGCAGCTAGCTCCATGCGTGACACAAGTGACAGTCATACTCCTGAGCAGGATGCTGTTGAATTTTATTACTCTCTAGTGTATGCATAGATGAAAAACAAATTATAATTTCTTCAAAGAGTTGTTTTACCAACTCACAAAATACACATGTAAGTCTGTTTCAGCAATTTACAGAGAGAGAACATGTAAGGTCTACTTAGGTGAAAATGAAGAAAGGAAGAAGGCATACAAAATCTACTCAACTCTAATTCAAAACATACTGAAAGTATTCTTAGGATGAGGGATAAAGTCAACAGGACAATGTCTCTGGCCTGCTAAGAGTTTATAGTCTGTTGAGACAGAGGAGTAACATAAACTAATATTCAACTATGATGAAAAGAAACACCTCTGTAAAGTAGACATTTAAACAAAACACCCAAATGAATAATAGGTAGGATGTCATGGATACATGGGGAAGAACACTGGAGAGAGAAACAGACAAGCACTAAGGTGCCGAGGCAGGCACAGCAAGAGGCTCAGAAACAAGGGGGCCACGCTGGCAGAAGCACAACAGCTGTTAGGACAGCAGACACTGGGTTTGAGATCACATGACTTCTTACAAATAGTGGTATAAAATCAAAGTGCATAGTGAGCCACAAGTGCAGAAGTATAATTTATATCCTTTTTAAATTTTTGCATTTAAATTAGCAACAAGTCTGCTTCATATGTCAATCCCCGCTCCCTCTCTCTCCTCTCCTCCCCTTGGCCCCCATCCCATCTTCCCTCTGCTCCTCAGGGAGGGTGAGGCATTCCATTGGGGATCCCCAAAGTCTGTCATATGCAGGTCAGGGCCCAGGTCCTCTCCCATGTGTACAGGCCGACAGCACATCTCCCCACGTGGAATGGGCTCCCAAAGTCCATTTGTACACCAGGGATAAATACTGAATAATTTATATCTTTAAAAGGACACGGAAAATAGCACAGTGTTTGGAAGGAAAAACAACCATTTGACTATAATGGAAAATGTTTACAGCAGTATTAGAAGGCAATAAAGTAAATAAAATGGGGTCTGATTTGTTCAATCATGTTTCCTTCATTTGTTTTATAAGAAGATAACCAGTGTCAATCACTGTCTGAAGTCAGAAATACAATGGTTAAGATAAACCTTGTTGCTAAAAACGGAGCCAAGCCCTTCATTCTTCAGGTCAGGCAGCACAGAAAGATTCTGAAAGGAGAATGATAGGATAAAAACAACACTTGGGAAAGACCAATCTGGTAAAGTCAAAACTGACTGGAGAGGGGTGAGACCCATGAGGAAAAGCTGCTGTGATCACCTAGGCAGACATTAATGAGTACTTTGAGTTACATTATGAAGGAAAAGAAGGCCAACTGCTATTATCTAGCAGGAGCCTATGTTATTGCCAAGTTTTGACAGGAAACAAAACAAATCACTGAAGTTGGGAGGGATAGCTAATTACCACAGAAGGGAGGTATAGCTTGCTTTAAAAATCAAGGTTTAAGTAAAAACTACTAAAATCTGTTCTAGAGTAGAAGAGTGAATGTAACACCAACACTGTCCAGCAGCTGAGCTCATGGAACCACGAAAGGATTGAGTTATACTAAGCTCTTTAGAAGGTGCTAACCACCAGGCAAAGTGTATGCATTCAAAGACTGTACACTCAAGGGCTGTAACAAAAGTATTGCAGGACTATGATCTGCAAAAAATAAAAAATAAAAAATTAGGGATACCATGGCTACTTTGTAGACAAGATACAATAGCACCATCACAAAAGTTGTATTAATTGAAAAAAATCAGAAAAGTTCAAGAAATTGAAAAATATGAAAAGCATAGCAATGTGAAACTACACACTGTTCTAGAGCAGTGGCTGCCAACCTTCCCAGTGCTGTGACTATTTAATACAGTCCCTCATGTTGTGATGACCCCAAACATAAAATTATCTTGTTGCTACTTCATAACAGTAATTTTGCTGTCATGAATTGTAAGGGAAATCTCTGATATGCAGGATAAATGACAAACAACGCCCAGAGAAATCATGACCCACAGGTTGAGAAGAACTGGTTTAGAAAATGTACATTTATGTGACTTTACTCATAGACAAATAAATATTCAAACTAGCCATCACAAGGGGGACGTCCTTCTGTATATATATCTTTTTTATTGGTTGATGAAAACACTGTTTGACCAATAGAGACAGGAAGAAAGGCGGGACTAGAAGACAAGGACAATTCTGGGAAAAGTAGGCAGGGAGAGACAGCAAGGAGACACGATGCAGCAGAGGAAGGAGTAACAGGTATGAACCCTGTTCTGGTAAGATAAGACCATGTGGAAATAATTAGATTAATAGAAATGGGTTAATAATTAACACAGAGCTAGCCAATAAGAAGCCCTAGCCATCAGCCAACAGGTTTATAATTAATATAGCATCTCTGTGTGTTCATTTGGGGCTGAAGTGGCAGGACCTCATGGGACAAGAAACTCCAGCAACAATACTCCCTCATATAGGAATGCACAGTACACATGTCATGACAACATGAGCAGCTTGGCCTTTTGACATTAGCACCACCTACAGCACGTAATGGTTGATCTATCTTATATGATCCTGAGTTGAATGAGTATTTTTCTTTATTATGATCTATTTCTGTCTTTGTGCTAACAGTTCAACTTATGTTTGTAACAAAGAACCAAGGAAAAAGTTTATGCTACACATTAAAGTTTCTATTTTATTACACTTTAAGATGCTTTGAGCAATTGTTATGAATTAAGGCCACAATGCAAGGCTAGTTGATGTTCTACAAAATCACAAATGTTAAGGATTGTGACATTAGACTTAGGAATTGATAGACGGAAACCCCCAAACAATCATCACTAGTACATACATGACAATTCATTTTCTAAATGCTATAAACTGCCTTTATTTAGTTAGGGATTCAATTCATTCTCCAAACTTAATAGCAAGTAAGGGAATAGATGAAAATGGCAGAGGAGTAAGACAACAGCCTTCAGTATGAAACATCAGTTTTCAAGTTCATCTGCTACTGGAATATGTTACTTAAGATCATCAGTGATGCCTTGATAAAGGGAGTCAGTACAGGTTTGGTGAGAGGTCTGGCACAGAGGAAATGGTAGGGGATCCACAGGGATAACCCCAAATAAGCAGTGTTGGAGAGGCTGCCTTTGTTGCCCTTCCCCTATACTGAGATTGATGACTACCTTGGTTATCATTCCTAGAGTCTTGATTGACCCAGTAGCTGATCGAAGTAGAAACAGACACCCAGTACTGAGCCATACTCCCAGAATCCAGTTGCGGAGAGGGAGGAGAGATGACTAAATGAACCAAAACAGAACTGGAGACACCTGCAGAAACAGTTGACCCAAACTAATGAGAGCAAGCCGACCCAGGTCGTAAAGCGGAAGAACCAGCATTGGACCAAACCAAGCCCTATGAATGTGGGTGCCAGCTAGGAGACCAAGGCAGTGTATGAAACCTCTAACAGTGGAACAAGGATTTATTCCTAGGTCACAAATAGACTTTGGGAGCCCTTTCCCTAGGAGGGACACTATTGCAGCCCAGATATGGAAAGGAGGGTCTGCGCCCTCTCCCAAATGATGTGATGATCCCCGTGAAGTAGGTGGTAGGTAGATTGGGGGTCAGTGGGAAGCATGGGAGGATGGGAGGGCGAGGGAATGGGGAATGGATATGTAAATAAGAGTGTTTCTAAAAATAAGGAAAAAAGAAGAAAAGAAGAGGGAATATAAAAAAAAAGGTCATTAGTGAAGAAGAATGAGGATCTTTGTTCTTGTGGTTAAAAGGCAGTCAAAGGCAAGACCATTTCTGTGAAAGAATATTAGTTATTATTATGTAGGTGCAGGAATGCATTAGGGCAAACAGAGGACAACTTTGTGGAGTTGATTCTCTCTTCCCACCTTTATGTGGATTCTAGGATAAAATTCTGGTTGCCCTTTGTGAAGGATTTAATTAAAAAAAAAGAAAGAGTATATAACTTTAATAGTACATCTATTAGGGGGCTTTTAGAAGAAGTCTAATGGTCAATAAGATTCTGTGCCACAGATTAAATACACTCTCTATACAGAAGCTAAGGAAATGGAGGATGCTGAAAGGGCTGAGGTCGTTCCAGTCTCAAGACAGGATAAGGACTATGGGAACCAGCTGGAGACAAGGAAGCAATAGATTCCTTTTGACCATGTGATCATTGGTGATTTGAATGAAGTTGTCTAAGGGACCAAATTAACTAACTATCCCTTCTGGCCTCACGACCAATTGAGAATTCAAAATTGAGTTCAGGAGGCGGCTTTGGGCAGACCAGCTGTCTTATAAAAAATAAATAGGAGTGTGCTTTGTTACCCTCTAATGACAGCTGTGATCATTCCACTACATCTTTACCTGACATGCCAGGATGAGGAAGCATGCTTTGTTTCATAAAAATCCAGGAGTCATTTTTTATGTCTATTAAATGCAAACACTCAAATGTTTTTAGGTCAATTATTATACAAGTAAACTAAGACTAAATTCTATTTCTGAGAATTTTCCTAATTGGTGGGAATAAATTTCTAAGAAGAAAGCAGTCTAATGGTAATGGTGACTGATTCTTAACTACATCAACTAAAATGGCCCTGTCACAGTCAAATTTGCTCTATAATTTATCTTAATGGATTGGGTATAATCAATAAATATTGAAAATATCTGGTCTCTTTTTCCTCCTTCCATTTAAATCAAATCCAATTCCATGTCAACAGATTATATGGTTGTATAATTACAATATTTATGCAATGGGGGAAAGCCATGTTTTTTGATAAATAATTTTCTAAAACCTTTAAAGCATTCTGCATCCTGAGTACTTCTCTCAGATTCACAAAACCCAGTAAATTATAGGAGGCACTACTGGCCACTGCCAATTGTTAATGGATTTAAAAACCCTATCATCAGATCCAACAGTGACAAGTGGTTTGGATTACAAAAAGTCAGCCAAGTTGGAGTCAGAGAACATAGTGATGCTTTAAAGAAGTTTTTGTATCAAAAGTGTAGCCAAATACTAATGGAAATAACAATAACGTCACCAGTATGATATAATGCCCAGCTAGGGTATATAAATAAGCTTATAAATCTATGTTCCCTAGAGATTATGTAGTTTTATATATGCATAAATGCATAGAGCTCTTGCCCCTCTTCTACCTTCTTCTAGCCACAAGGCAAACAATTTCCCTTAATTTACTAGTGCATTTTCTCTTATCCTTTTTCTTTACTTCTTTATTAGAGTATCTGCTTTCCCAGAAACCCATCTGTAACCTCAATGTACAAAATACATCAATTTAAAAGGACTACTTAAATGGAATCTTATACAGAAAAAGATATGACAAATCATGTATAAAACCAATCATCAAAAGAAACCAGCTCAGACTGACTTAGAGCAAATCTGTATTTAATAGTAAAGAAACTTCATGGTTTTAAAATTATGGTTATTCTAGATACTTGATTAAACAAACACTCCTGTATAAAGAGATGGATGCTACTGGTACTTTTACTATAGTCCTTTACAAGGAAGGAAAAAAACAAGGAGACGTTTTCCTAAAAGATTATCCATTAAGTCAATGTGCTGTGAGGTTTATTATAAAGCTCTGGTATTAGAGTCGAGAGCCTCAAAGACTTTTATTATAACACTAATTTCTTTTATAAGTCTTCAGCAAATGAATCTTTTATCTGGTTCCATTTGCTCGGGGCTTGATATATGCTATTTGTGTATGGCAGGTGTCACCTGCATAGAACTAATGAAAACATCAATATGGGTTAAGAATTACTGAAGTGGCTGGGCATGGTGGCACATAACTTTAATCCCAGCACTGGAGAGACAGAGGCAGGCAGACCTCTGAGTTCAAGGCCAGCCTGGCCTATAAAGCAAGTTCCAGGACATCCAGGGATACACAGAGAAACACTAGTCTCAAAAATAAAAAAAGAAAATGTAAGTGTCAAGTATGATGAATGGAACCAACTACAAGATGACCAATTGTCAGTGAATGCTAACGCAAAGAATTGGAATGATTCTTTCTTACAAGAATACAGTAATGTGCAGGCTTTGCTAGCATCCTATAAATATTACCTAAAAATAAAAAAAAAATCTAATCTACCTGCAAACAAGATTATGTTTGATAAAGTTTCATGATGAAAGTGAAAATACTTCAAAGTGCATTAAGTGTCCGTTAGGTACAATTCCAGTAGGAACATCCATCCCCAAATTTACTCTTATGAAAGGAAACTGTTTACAGTGACTTGCTGTCCAAAATGATAAAGCTTAAAACATTTGGAGGAATGTAACTTTAGTAAACAGAAACAAAAGGTAATAAATATAATGTTGCTTGCACTGCTGGTATTTTGAAAGGAGAACACAGCTTAATTATGTAAATAGCAAGACAATGATAAGGTATTTCCAAGACATCGTTGAGAGAAAAATCAACAGTGGTCTTTGTGAAGACAGTAAATATCAAACTAATAGTTTGTTCCTGTAATTCATTGCTGTGCTAAACACGAGGTTACATTAGGATTCAGTCACCCCTAGTGCTCGTCTTCCCAGCACTGGGTAATACAGACAGTAAAGCTAATTTTCTGTCATTCTAGAAGAACTGTTGGATTGCTAAACTTCTCATCATCACCTCCGAAAGACAGTAAGAACCACCATCAACAATGGCAACCCTGCCTGGTTGTGTTAACAGGAAAATGTGTTATGAGTTCCACCACTGGGCATCTGTTTCACTCTAGCACCAGCTATGCTGTAAACTCTGAGTGTAATTTATATGGTGACCCATGTGTAGGGGAAGCAGTATCTAGGTGAAACTTCTCACAGTCTGACAAAATGCTTTGATTTGCACCATTCAGATGACTGAGCAAGAGTTTACGCAATCACCACCAACAGCTTTTATCTCCAAATGCACTAAAAATTTATTACTGAACGAGTGCAACCTATTGCTTTAGAGCCTAGTTTGATAGAACAGAAATGATTGGATAAATATTACATTTCAACTCGTACACATCTCGCCCATTAGGCTTAAATATTGGACAAGCTATGTGTTTAAGATAAGTATCAGTCTTAGCTGATTCCATCACATAGTAGATTAGAAAGTCTCCAAATGTTTCCATAGTAACATTTTTTATCGTACATGTAGCTGAGGATACATGTTCCTGACCAATTAGGAGAAAGAAAACCTAGGAACCACTGTTCTCTTCTTAAAACATATGTCTTTTACTTAACACTTGCAGTTATCAGTATTTACCATCTGCTACTGTTTGTGAAGCAGTCAACTATCTATTTAAACTGGAAGGGACATAGAGTTTATCCATAATTGCTTTATTTTCTGGCATTCTAACCTACAATCGAGTCTCTCAATTATAATGCTTTGGTTCAGAATTGATGGGGACTTTAGAATAACAAAGTATGTTGTGACCGGGACCCATATTGGAACATAAGAGTTGCCGGCTCTGTGCATAGTTTTCACGCCTAGTCTGAAGGTAATTTTTATGTGCCTGTTTTAACTGCAGCCTGACAGATGAGTTATATTTGAAACTTTCTAGTTGTCAGTGATCAAGTTTTGAGCTGTGCTGTATTTTAGATTTTTTGGTAGTTATGGTCAAGTCACAGAACAAATTTCATACTTCCAGCTTTCCCAGTGCTTACTACTGTTAAGTACTAGGGAAAGTGTATGTGGCAATTTGATTCCACCTATGTGGGAACACACCTTCAAAGGTAGCAATGGAAGAGGTGCTGGGGAGATGCCCAGTCAATAAAGTACTTGCTGTGCAACCATGAAGGCTTGAGTTCCATTGTCTGCACCAATGTAAAAAAGCCAAGCATCATGGCTTGAACTTACAATTCAAGTGCTCAGAGTGTTGATAGAGGAAGAATTCTGGGTCTTGCTTACCAACTAGCCTGACCATCAATGCTGCGGTCTTAAAAAAATCAAAGTGGGAGTGCAAACTTGTGTGGCCACTTTGGAAATCAGTATGGTGGTTTCTCGGGAAAATGGGAATCAGGTAGACCTCAAGATCCATCAATTCCACTCTTGGGCATATACATAAAAGATGCACATTCACACAACAAGGATGTGTGTTCAACTATGTTCACAGCAGCATTATTTGTAATAGCCAGAACCTGGAAGCAACCTACATGCACCTCAACTGAAGAGTGGATGGAGAAAATGTGGTACATTTACACAAGGCGGTACTACTCAGTGGACAAAAAACAATGAAATCTTGAAATTCGCAGGCAAACGGATGGAACTGGAAGAAACCATCCTGAGTGAGGTAACCCAGTCACAGAAAGACAAGCATGGTATGTACTCACTCATATATAGATCTTAGACATAGAGCAAAGCAAAGGACGACCAGCCTACAATCCACACCTCCAGAGAAGCTAGGAAACAAGGAAGGCCCTAAGAGAGACATACATGCCCCCACCCCCAGAAGAGGAAAGGGACAAGAGCTCCTGAGCAAATTGGAAGTGTGTGTGTGGGAGAAGGGTGGGGAAAGAGAGGATAGGGAAGGAGAACATGAGAGAGTAGGAAGACTGAGTGGGTGGGGGAGGGGAGGCAGTTAGAGGAGAGCAAGAAAAAAAGATACCTTAATAGACAGAGCCATTATAGGCTTAAAGAGAAATCTGGCACTAAGGAAATATCCAGAGATCCACAAGGATGACCCCAACTAAGAATCTAAGCAATAGTGGAGAGGCTACCTTAAATGCCCTTCACCGACAATGAGACTGATAACTACCTTAGATGCCATCCTAGAGCCTTCATCCAGTAGCTGAGGGAAGCAGAAGCAGATTCACAGCTAAGAACTGAGCCGAACTCCTGGAATCCAGTTGTAGAGAGGGAGGAGTGATGAGCAAAAGAGACAAGACCATGCTGGAAAAACCCACAGATACATCTGACCTGACCAAGTGAGAAGACACAGACCCCAGTCGTAAAACTGGGGAACCAGCATTGAACTGAACCAAGGCCCCTGAATATTCCTGCCTATTAGGAGACCTGGGAAGTCTATGGGACCCCTAACAGTGAAAACGGTATTTGTCCCTAGTGCACAAATGAACTTTGGGAGCCCATTTACCATGGAGCGATACTCTCTCAGCCTAGATACATGGGGGAGCGCCTAGGCCCTGCCCCAAATGATGTGACAGACTTTGATGATTCCCCATGGGAGACCTCACCCTCTCTGGGGAGTGAATGAGGGAGGGGGCCTTTGAAGGGGTGGGAGGGAGAGAGAGGGAACTAGGATTGGTATGTAAAATAAGATTGTTTATTAAAAAAGAAAAAAGAAGTCAAAGTGGATGAATCCCAGGGTACAATTCCTGAAAGCTGGCATCTGCTTTTCATATGTTTCCATGTTTACACACACACACACACACACACACACATATATCAGTGGATGACTCTGATCTATAGTCACTGAATAGTTCCTAGGACTGCTGATATGCAATTTTTAAATACCATTTTTAACATCAGGGGAAAGATCCTATGTATATAATCTTCAATGCCTTTGGGCTCCAGATCAACTACAGTAGCCTTGACTAACCTGATTAATTCAGTGATACCTTCTACAATTTTCTAATTTAGTTTGATTAAATTCTGCAGGGTAAATATTATTTCTAGTTTGATGATAAAAAAATACACTTCAACAGTTAAATAACTTGTCGAGTAAGAAATGTCAACCCAATAGAAAGCAACGAACCCAATGCATCATCCAGGATAAAAGAAACATCTTTGTTCAAGAACCAACTATGTTAATTGAAATGTACAACTTTTAAAATATCTAACAAAACAGCAAAATAAGACTTGATTATTTACTGAAGGTTATCTTTACAATACCTAAATCATCAGTTTGTATTTACTAGAGAAATATACTACCAACTAAAATCCCACCAGATAAAATTAAGTCATTCATGATGAGTTTTCTTTTCCTTAATGAAAATTTCCAGCCTGCTGAGTAATACAACAAAATAATCATTTTATGCAAAATGGATATAAAGTAAAAGTTTCTGTTTAGAAATAAGCCACCTCACATTCTATATACAAAACCATTTGTTATACAGCACTAGAAGAGACTTAAGTATTTAACTTTCAATGCCTAACAATATCTCTTAAACTGTTTTTCTTATCTGGTTCTTTAAAATTCGAAACTTAAAAACCACTTGACTAAAAAGGCAAAAAGGAAAGCTGTCCCTTCTAGGGTTAACAGATGCTTTTTGTAAGATTTTAGGTAAGATTAACCTTTTGCTCACAATAGGAATGGTTATTGGTTTTATTTTTTTCACTGTCTTTAACTCAGGTAAAAATCAATATAGAGCGAGACAAAGGGCTCTAGAGGGTCTGGCAATACCAGCTTTTGGTTTGGCTCCTGCACAATTCTACAGCATGCTGAGGCTGGGAAGGATTAGCCTGCTTGTGTTGAGTAAACCGATGATACTCAATAAACAGTTTCTGTTGTAAACCCCTTAGGACGTGCAAAGCCACACTAGTTGGCAATAGACCAGATAAGCAGCAGAACCAGCTGTAATCTCATTTAGACCTGAGCTGATCCTCCTGTCCTTTCATTCCACAGGATCAAAGCAAACCACTGAGGAGGCAGCTGTATTACAGCAGCCCAGCCTGCCGGATGCGGCAAACATTTCATAAATTCCACTCCTTCAAGCAAGTCTCTACTAATCTACCCAGAGCTGGGACAATCAATGAATTTCTGAATTCATTAGACTGGTCATTACAGGGTAACCACTTTCTCTTTGGAGAAAACTGTACATCAACTTTACACAGGAGCTGCAACTTTTGACCATTCCTTAAAAAAAAAATTGGAATGCCTAAATGTGCTTCTATAATATCAAACACAAATAATTTAAAAATACTTAATTCAATGCATATTAACTAGCAAAGAACATATGATGCTAAGTCCTTCTCTGTAATATAGCTGAATTCCACTCAAACATGCCAAAATCTTAACAGCACCTCCTTTGCGTAAGGGAATGCCACCCCTACGGACAGTGCCCCAAACTAATGATCAGAAAAATTTACAGGAAAAGGTATTGCAGTTTATTAGAGATTATTATCAAACATTCATATAATTCTTCCATAAAATAGAACACAATTTTTAATGCATTCCTAAAAATTGAAGTGTTAAATGTTTCAGGTTAATTCTAGTGTTTCATTATTCTACCCTGTCAACAGAACTGATCTTTCAGTATTTCATTTGACAGCGAATTTCTTTTTTAAAAGAAAAATACAAATTTCAAGATATAGACCTTCAAAAATCACTCACCAATTTCAAATCCAAGACAATACTAATTGGATGCATAAGGGGCACTAAAGAGGTGGGTGCTGGGCATGTCCCAAATCACTCATAGCAGTAAAGAAAGGAGTACTGTGCTACGATATGGTCAGTAGCACTCAACAAAAACAAAGTATAACTGAGTGCTCAACTCAATGTCTCAAAGAAACTGCTAAACATCCAGTAAGAGAGTTGGGAAGCTTGGGGGTTCTGTGAGCATTTCTGCTCTGAAACCACATCTTATTTTCTTTGTGATTAAAATATTTACAAATATTCTAAAGCCCAAAACAAACAGGCCACATTCCAGACTTGGCTAGATAGCAGTGTCTTAGCCTGTTCCTTCTAGTCCAAACTATTTATTCATTTTACAAATCACATCAGTTAGGATTGAGATCCTCACATCCTGCTTTAGTGTTTCTCTACAGACTAGTATTTATCCTGCTTCTGTAACAAATGGTATTGTTATTAGGCTTCTGTAAGAAAAATGGAGTGAGGACTCGGTGCAGAAACATCTGAAAACCATAAGCATGAAGACATGGTGTATGTTCAGCAGCACGCGCAAGTAACTATGTACTTCCAGATACTTCTACTAGAACAGGCCTTATATTTAGTCAGCCAACTTCTCTCCCTCCATTCCTCACATGTAAAGGAATACCATCTAATATGATCATATAATAACAGTAAAAGTGAAAAATATCAGGCCTTAACTCTTCTAATATTTGCAAAATCCAGATCTTTGTAGTAATAACACCATGATAGGAAACTGCAAAACTGTGTAATTATACTTTAATTGTATTGTGAGGCATGCATTAATCACAAAGTTTAAGTACCAAGCACAGAATTATAATAATTCTGTAAAACAAATTTAAGCTAGCTAAGTAGGTCAGAACCACTAACATGCAACAGGAGACCTCTGGGAATTTATCAGTTAATGGCTATTTATGTGCAAATGAGTGCCCTCCAACCCTCCAAAATCCTGTGTAGCTGAAGGGTATTTCTGTTAACCAGGAGCACTGCTTAACCGCAGAAGCATAAATTAAACCATTTTATTGGAACCATTTTTAATTCTTCTGCTTTCCCTTTCTACATTCCCACTCTTTCTAGAAACACAATTTACAGAACATGCCTAAAACAAAAGGCTGCTGAGCAGTCTTCAAGACTATCTCCAATTTTTATTTTGCAAGACTTAAAAAATTCAATGGAATTAGTATCTACAATAATTCGTCTTAATAGCCCATTTACCTACCAAAGGTAATTCAGAAGAAAAGGCGAGCGTTTTTGTTCTGAAAAGCATGGAGCACCACCACCTGATTTCTTTTAAGAGAACCAAGCATTTGTCTGTTTTCTCAAGGGTCTGGGCTATGATTAGGCGTGAATGTGCTTGTGTCCTGAAGGCTTGCTTCCTGACTGATGAGCTACTGGGAAGAGATGGATCTTTACAAGGCAAGGTCTACTGGTAGAAAGCTGGGTCACTGGTAGTGTGCTTTCCAAAGCTATCTAGGAACTCTAACTCATTTGTTCACATCCTGGCCACCATAAAGTGAGCAACTTTGTTCTGTCATGCTTCTCTTTTTTACCATAGGCTCAAAACATGGAGGCCATGGACAGAAACGTACACAGATCTCTCTGTATGGTTGTTTACCCCAAGCATTTCATCAGAGACGCAAAGTCAGAAAGGATAAAAATTTTCATTCTGACACATACATGGTCAAGAGACCTATAAGGCCCCATTATTTAGAGTGTATCAGATAATTAGTACAGAAATTATGGGTAAAAACTGGTTGTATCTTTTAGGTTTTAGATGGAATAACATTACTAAAAATCAGTTTTAAAAGATTTAATATTGCTACAATTTTGTTTCAAATTGTGCTAATACTCCCTTGGAGCTCTTTTTCTCCACCATTTCCTCAAACAGAAAATAATCTAACATTAACATAAAGACCAAGTCAAGAGACAGCCTTAAAATGATATTTCACAAAATAATGCAACTTCAGCTCTTTAAACAAAGGTAAAAAAGGAAACGTTTGTGGAAAAACTTCTCATAAGACTCCAAGCAAGGTAAGTTTGCAATACACTCCAAAAAGATGAGGGGAAAAAAGTTACATTCATTTTTCCGTAACTGACATTCCACGGTTGTAAGTAAATTAGAGCAGAGGAAATGACTGTATCAAGTCAACTTTGGAAACAAATCACTGGTGGCTTCAGAAAGGAAACATGGCTGGAGCAAACCGCTGTACAGACAATGGTTTTTAGAAAGCAGAACTCTCTGGCCTAAATGCCATGTGTTAAGTGTTAATGCCATGAGAATTAAGATGCATCGCTGTTCCCGAACATATTACAAGTGCCTACTTTAGAAAGGATCATTAGAACATCTTTTTCCTTTACTATTTTATTCATTAGGCCTACAACTCCAAAACTCTCTTTGCACAGTTTTTAAAAATACATTTTTAAAGCTGGGAGTTGGTGGCGCATGTCTTCAATCTCAGCACTCAGGAGGCAGAGGCAGGAGGGTCTCTGAGTTTGAGGCCAGCTTGGTCTACAGAGGAAGTATCAGAACAGGCTCCAAGCTACACAGAGAAACCCTGTCTCGAAAAACAAAAGCAATATATGTGACTAGCCTTACCACAGTGGCTTCCTACCATGTCCCTTGTCTATAGGTTTATCTTGGTTCACTATCGACAAGAAGACTAAGAACCAGATTATTTGTCCCCTTGAGGAACATAGGCAGCAGTGGAGTGGTAATAGTGTAAGCTGGTTTTAAGGATCATAAATCCCATAGTCTTCTGTCTTCTCCCATTAAGCTTGTAACACCACCCCCCATTTTTAAAAAGATTTATTCTTATTTTTATGTACCTGTCTGTGTGTGCTACATGCATGCTGGGTGCCCACAGACACCACAAGAGTCATCTGATCTCTTGTAGCTAGACTTACAAGTGGTTGTGACCCATCTGGTATCAGTTCTGGGATCCAAACTCAGGTCCTCTGGAAGAGCAGTGAGTGCCCATAACCACCAAGCATCTCTGCAGGCCTATATGGTGTCTCTTCAACAGTGAGTCCAGATATAGCTTTCAAGACACCTGTCTTCCCACTACCGTTCAGCAGTCAACCTACCTAGTTAACGATTTAAATTGTGTCTTCAAATCTCTTTCCCCCAAAGCAAAGGAAAATGAGAACTCACACTGCCTCAAGTCTCTGATACACAAGAGGCCTAAGCAAATAAGCTGGTTACTAATGAACTATGACATCACCCATGTCTTTATCTGAAAATACCCTATAAAAGTAGCTGTCCCAATATTCCTTAAGAATATCTTATGATGACTGACTACTGACTAACGTAAAAACACTTGATAATAACTGGAACCCTATTTGCCTTTAAGACTTTCCCATGTCATTTTCTCTTGTACTTTTATTTTATAAAAGCTATATAAAATGGGGAAACAGCTACATTCAAGTAGAAGGAGACAAACTAAGCCTGAGTTGAAATTAATTATAGTGGCAGTGTAAATCATATAGTATTCTACAACTTTAAAAGAAAAAGAACAACTCCAAATAGTAAAGCATTCAATATAAAACTAGTTAATCAGTTCCTCATCCTTCCTTGCCAGGGGAAATATGGGAAATGTCCTTAAGCTCTATGGCATAAAGTAGCCACAAAGAATCAATGTATAACTTACCTCAATTTGCTTCTTCATAAAAATTTAACTTAGCCCTAAGCCAATAGCCTCTTTTTCCTAAAATAAATGCAAATACTGTATTAATAGCTACTTGAGCAGACGAAAAAAGTATTTAATATCAAAGACCATAGCTAATATGAACAGGCAGGAATTTTAACCTATTTCTTTCACTTTGATTCTTTATATTGAAAATAGAAAGGCTGAAAGAAATATTAATTTGAATAAAGAGTTTTCTAACTTTAGTGATTTTCAAACTAAATGGCATAAAAGTATGAGAAAATATATATAGAAAAATTTGAATCAGTCTTCAATCATTGTTCCAATATCAATAAATACATCTACTTCTATAAACAAGTTTACATACTTAAATGATAAGTTTCTGACAACTACTAGATGATAAATTCAGAAGGTTATTGAAAGATAAGACTTTATCAATCCATATAAAATGATGAGAAGATGAAAACAGGTTTAACTTCTATACAAGGTTAAACTTCCCTCAGGATAAAACAAAGATGTGGTTACAAGTAACACAGAAACAGACATGTGGCATTGCTGAACCACTAGAAACACAGTATGCACAATTCACTATATAAATTTTGGAGAACACCTATTATTTTATATCAGTTGTCTTAAGCACGTAGGAAATTACAGGTATTGGACTGAATCTATGGTCTAAATGTTTCAGAATTCAGAAAAGAACAAAGAAAAAGACACAAACATTCAGAGGCATTAAACGACTGTTCTTTACTACTCTATAAAGTCTATTAGCCCAAAAGCATTTTCACGTAACACCATAATTTTACAAACATAGTTATGGAGAAAAAAATCAGGAAATATTTACTAAATTACATTGTACTTCCCCCCCCCCCCCTCAGGAAACCAACAGTCAATTAAACAATGAAAACTCACAAGTAAACATACAACAACTATTATCTATGTGTACATATTTATATGCATAAGCCCTTCAAAGCTTAAAAAAAATTCGTGTGTGTGTGCGCCTCATCTGCATAAGTTTATATGCATGCATGTGCAGGTGCCTACAGAAGCCAGGAGGTATTGGATTCCACTCATCTGGAGTTACAATCCCAGGTTCTTTTCAAGAGCAGTAGACACTCTTTTAACTGTTAGGTCATCTCATAAGCTGCCCTTAAAATTTGTATACGTTAAGAAAAATACTACTGAGCTATTACCAGGATAATTTTTCAGGGACATACACTTTTCAAAGTTAAAGAATTTAATAATAAAATAGCTTTACTTCAAAATTTTAACTTCCTTACTTTTTCATGTCTTCCTTCCATTTCTGCCATTAGTCTGGAGCAGTAGGTGCCCAGGTGATATCTAGCTCCCGTACCTTCATCATTTGTGCTGGAGTCTTTATTTCCAGAAACTACCATTTCTTGTTCTTGGTTTAATCTGTCATTTCTCAGATATGCACACACTCTAAAAATACGTATCAGTAGAATCAAGTTAAAATAAAAAAGCATGTGGCCGTCTTTGTGGTCAACAATTACATAAATGTTAATGCACAAAGCAGTACTGTGTGGTTTTGGATTGTATTTTTCCACAATAAAAATATTAAAATATCTGTTCCCCAGAGACTAACAATTTAAAGCATATGGGGGAGGTGCTACAGTTTCAGGGAACTGTATTCCCGATAAAATATCGCAATGATGATTTACAACAATTCCATGTGAGGAAGGAGCTAATTCAGAAACTCTTTTGAATTTGTATCTACGTAAGGACGAGCATCTAGCTACTGGGTGCTTCTGCATCTCCCTTCTAATGTGTGCCAGCTGCGGGATACAGCAGCTTGACACACTGCCACATAATCACATCCGTCGTGTGGTACAGGGCAATCCCAGAGACAATTCTGTAATGGAGGCAGAAGTCTGAAGGAGATATCTTCCACATCTGTCTATTATTCTATCAATCACGGTGTCTTTCGTTTATTTACATGTCTGCTTCCCTAGGTGGCAGGGCACTGGAAGCATTAGTCTGCTTTTATAAATCTGTTCTCCAACTGCGGCATAAAGTTCCATGGCAGCTATTTGATGGTCACCTGATCAAAATGAGTTTCCTGAAACATGGTAATTTCTGTTTCATGTGTAACTATACAATTAAAAACAAAATTATTGCTTATGTACTAAGAAAAATGTACTAAGATCCAAGTAATAAGATATTTTGTTATGAATTTACTTAAAATATGACTAGTATTTTTCAAGGAGTATCACAAGTAATTCAGACTGGAACTAAAAGTCTTGAAGTACGAAAGAGATGCCACATACCTTCGCTTCACTTCTCTGAAGCCAGTGGATGAACAGTAACGGCAAAGAGAGCAAGTGGCATTATGCACTCATTAGCCGTGTATTATCTCTCCTATTCTTCAAGGCAGCTCTTTAGGGTGTAATTACATTCATTTGACAAATTCGAAAAAATGAGGCTTGGGGAAGTGGTATATGACTTGTTGAAGATTATGAGTGGCAGAACCTTAAGTAAATAGAAGCTTGCACAAAAATGTCTTAACATATACCTATGTAGGGAGATGTCTTTAGTTTCTCAATTAAAAAAAAAAAAAAAAAGAAAAAAGAAAATAGAGCCAGAGGAGTAGTAGTGCAAGCCATGTGATTCCAGAACTTGGGCGGCAGAGGCAGACAGATTTCTGTGACAATGAGGCCAGTCTGACATACATAGTGAGTTCCAGAACAGCCAGGGCTACAGAGACATATCAAAACAAAAACAAAAACAAAAAACAAACAAACAAAAAACCCCAACCAAAACAAACGAAGTTGCTAAATTTCACAGTATAATTTTTATGAAGCCCGTGGTCCAAAGTAGCACTTACGAAGCTGGCTGCTCTTGCAGAAAACTCATGGACAGTTCCAGTACCCAAGTAAGGCACATCACAATGCCACTTGTAACCTTAAAAGTGGGGCACCCAGTACCCTCTTCTGGCCTCTGTGGGCACCTGTACACATGTGGCACACACAAACACACATGTAAAAAGGTGCAAGTCTCCAAGGTATTGCTAGTGGTTCCTCCCGGAGGAAGGCAGTGTAAGAGATGCGACTTTCATTTTCTACTATTAATATATACTCTCCTGTATTATTTAGTCTTTCCAAGATACAGAAACTTTGGTAACGGAAAAATGTGAAATACAATCATTAAAATCTCTCTCGAGCTTCCAAATGCTTCAAGTTATATTACCTATTCTTCTAAACACAAATAATGTAGCTCTCACTCTTCAGCAAAGACGTCTCTCCTTGCAGCAGAGGGAGACCATTATAGAAAACCATCAACATTAGGGTGATCTGCCCCAAAAGACAGACACATCTACAACACAACTTCTGCACCAAAGACTCAGGGAACACCACTGAAGGTGAGAAAGTCTAGTAAGAGCCAGAGGACCAAAAAGTCTGCTGTGAGATTGTGTCTTGTAGACATGACTGGGAAGTTTCACCTATTAATACTGGAACTATATGGCTGCCTAGACAAGTCATAAACAATAACAGCAATAGACTTCTAATGTGCTACTGGATAAGCTCATGGGGCTCTACCTCTAGACAGAGAATTGTAGGCAATCAATGACTGCTGAGGAAAGACTTAGCCTTCCCTAGAGATGAGTTCTTATTTGGTTATACCATATCAAGTGGTGAGCTCGAAATGATGTACATAGAAGCAATGGTAAACAGACTCAGCAGGTGCTATTTGTATATTTGTACTCATATAAACATGTAACAATAATCATTAAAGAAAAAGAGACCATCAACTTGAAAGGAGCAGGGGCCACACTGAATGTGCTAGAGAAGTCATGGGATATTTTGAAGAATGAAAGGGAAGGGGAGAAACAATGTAATTATAAATATATTGAAGTTATGTTAAAAACTGCTTCATATGAGATATAGAAAAAAATCTGAAGAAAATAGTTGGGTGTATTAATTAAGTGGTAAAGAAACAAAATTTGACTCTTGGAAATGTTAATTTACTGTCCCTTTTGTAGTCATTATCACCACATATTCTAAAGCTTACCACTTCTATTACCAAAGTTTTCTTCTTATAAACAAACTAAAATAAATATTATCTTAATTTTTACTCTATGCTTTCCTATATAGTAAAAGAAATTGGAGTATGTATATAGTTATTTGTGTAAGCACATGCATATGTATAAACTTGAGTTTAATTAAGTTGTGGCTCCCAGTAATATTTTAGAATTACACATAAGGGTCTACATTTTAAGTTATGTAAAAATATCTTCCACATACAATCAAACAAGTCATTGAATATCAAAGCCTTATTTGTAATGCTTTATGAATGATACCTATTGAGTTGTATAGTAACTGCACAGTAGAAAGAACATGCCTACACACAAAATACTTTTCACACATCTTTGCATCTAATTAGTAAAAAAAAAACAAACAAAGCATGGGCAACAGGAATGGGCTCTTCTTTCATCCTCCCAAAGCTTCCACGTCCTCTCCCTCCAACATATGCTCTCCTAGTCCCTTGCAAATGTATGGACTCTTTTTCTGAAATATTGCTACATGTATATATAAACACATAAATATACATATAGCACCAGCTGAGTCTGTTTAGTGACACTTATATGCACCTGGCTGACCATTATGGTATATCTACATAATAGGATGTAATTATGATACCAAAATAATATAAATGTCATTGATATGGAAATCTATAAATAACTATGCATATTTAAAAACCACTAATTTGGTCATATTTAATCTATTTATATTAAAATGCATATGAACTGGGAAAGTATGACTGGCTCTAACAAAACTACAAGAGTAATATTCCTATGTGACAGGTAGCTTTTTGAGTTAATCTCCATTTTCTTGATTAATACAAGAAACATGAGTCTAATACTGACTTTTTTTAAAGTCACAACTGAATAAGTAAAATTAAAGAAACACAGTCTTAATGCCAGATTTTGATGTTTTTGTATTTTAAACCCCTTAGCTTACAGGAGAAACATTTGTCTTCCATCCCACCCCTCCCTAAGACACAGATTTATGCAGCAGAGTCTACATAATCAGGGGAATTTTTTACTTTGTATCTTTATCAGGTATATTTCAAACTGTGCTGGCACTGTGGTTGGTAGTCTGCTGTTAAGATTCTGAAGATTACTTGTTAGTAAGAACTGTTATTGATAAAAATACATAATTGAGAGATCAACCCACCCACATGAGGTCTCCTAGAAGTACAATATTTCAGGACGTATGTAAGGGGTTCCCTCCCCTGTATTTGGAGTACTTTCCTTTTATAAGCCCATTAACCCTTATTTCACTAGAATACTCTAGAACAACCAGTTTGGTCAGACTGATGCTTTTTCTATGATTGAGTGTATCAAATAGACTTTAAGTCAACCCTTCACCTCATTTTTTTATATTCTACTACTAGCAGTTTTAGTCTTTTGGTTTTTTTTTTTGTTTTTTCTCCACCAAAAGCACACCAGATTTCTGGAAACCAAGAGAGAAAGCTTTCTCTTCATTATACTTTCCCGGTTTCCAGGAAAACTGCCGGTAGGAGGCAGCAATGCCTGCCTGTGGCAACAGCAGTGGCTCTGCTCTGCACAGTAGTTAGCTGCTCGCTTCATTCTTCTGTCATTATATAAGCAAGATGACACTGCTCTCTAATCCAGCCAAAGCTGATAAGTACCATCAACCTGTCACTTCCTACATTTCAAATTCTAACATCACAGCATCAAAGAGTTTTTACATTTCGATTTCTTTTGCTGGCAGCAGCCGGTAGCCTCTCATTCTCCCACGGTGTTCTAATGCTGCATTTGCACACCGGGGTTACTCCCAGACTGAATAGCAGGTCATCCCCTGCTCACTGAGCTCATCTGTGGCCCGTGTGCTAGGCAATTTAGATCCAATCAGCCCTTATTTAGCTCAAGAGTAATGAGCAGCATAGTGACACAGACTTAAGCCTGACCCTCAGGACACTGCTCATCAAGCAGTAAAACTGTGACAAAATCATTCATCTTCCACCCGCTGGCAAGAAATAATACTCGCACTCACTGTATTACTTTTCAAGATAAAAAAAAAAAGTCCTGAATTTTCATGATGTGAGACATTAATTTGCAGAAAGCTGAATTCCCTTAAACCCCCCTGTTGCTATGAGCTCACCAGGGGGAAATAGGCCTTAGGAGACTGAAATGGAATAAAGAAAATTGCTCCAGCTTTCTTTTCATTTTAAATAAGCCTTAAATCTGACAAGAGACATCCTAAAGAGAGAAAAATATGTATCTTGTAAGGTAAAGAAGAAACAATTGAAATTAAGAGTTTCAAATGCTAGTTTCACTCCCCGTTTGCTCTCAATTTTGTTAAAATGTTAATAAATAAAAATTTTAAAAAGCAATTACTCACCCTTCTTTACAAGGCAGATGGAGGAAGATAAGGCTATTCCTTACAAACAATATGGTGGCAAAAGTAAACGCGTATGCCAGAACGAAATGTGCTCAGATGTTGTCTGTAAAACACATGTTAAAGACAACAGCTTTGGAGTGATAACAGATAGCAGTGAGGCTAGCCAGGTGTATTTGAAGTACAATGAATTTAGTCTTTCTGTAACTTAGTGCGTTCTGAGTCTATTAAATCAATAATGATTATGGGAATAAGAGGTTGGCTTCCTTCCTGAACTGTTGGCACACCATTACATTAGTGAAAACAGTGTATCTGTAGCACCTAAGTTTGACTTGCTTCCTTTGCATACTTCCCTTGTAGAACCTAAAGTCACAATGCCAGTGTATCTTACCAAGCAAAAATCACCATGGCATGGTACCGTGTAGGTAAACTAAAGATGTCTTCCCAAGCTCATTGCTGAATTTCACCTGAAGTTTCAAGGATCTGGGAGGTCTAAAGTCTAGAGTGAACCTTGGAGTTCAGACAAAGCACATGGCGATGCTTTCACTCACCTCATCATCTTCTAATTCATTACCACTGACCACTGAGAAAAACTCAGCGGGTACAGAAAGTACTCACAATGTTCTCCCTACACACCTGAGCAGGAACCAAGTGGCTTTTTTACAAAGTGCATTTCCTTTGCTCTGTCCTACTCAACACTCTTAATCTAGTGTGTGTGTCATTTCCCTACCCCTTTCTTTGCTCTTTTCCTCTGCCACCATGAAAAGTAGATTTCCTATATTTCATCCCACTTCCTCCATCATAATTTTGGTAACTTAAACTTTGGCAGTAATTATGCAGTGGAAATCAAGGTTCACTTCTCTATTTCCCAAATGAATAATCTTGAATATATCAATCAAATCTCCCACTCACATATAAAATTTTAATGAACTAACAATTGAACTTAAATATGAAATATGAGTTATACAACATTTCAAAACCAAAAGCAAAGCAAGTGTAAAACACCCAAGACTAATAATGAGGAAAAATTCTTGAAGCTTTCTTGTTTTTTCTTGTAAAGGATACGGGTTCTAAACTTCACATCCAATTCCTGTTGTTACCCTATAACTAGGCTTTTCAACACAGAATCTCCAGCTATAGGAAATTTTCTTAAATTATATTTAATAAGAGTATTTTGTTTATTCTATTTTCTTAGTTCTCTTCTTTAAGTATCTTGTTTTTTATCCAAAACCACAAGAACCATTTCTACTTTTAGGATAAACAGTTCTAATAGACCCAGCTTCAACAGGGTAGCTCTCAAACATTTCAAAGGCAAAGTAAAAAGCTCAAGAGTCCCCTTACTCTACTTATTTCAGTATTAAAATAGTCTGATGACACTTAATGAATTAGAAGACAAAAATAAGATGGCCACAAACAACTTAGCTGCATACAATATAAGCATGGTGCGGTTGGCTTTTCAATAGCACCAAAGCCCTTCAATTAACTAGGAAGAATATATATCCTAGAATCTTCTGGGAGTCCTTACTGCTCATAGAGGCTTAGGCGGCAGAGATGAGTTTTAGATTTCTGTATTAAACCCACACCCCAACTACACCACTACCACGTTTGCTTTCCTGTAGATAATGAGATGATCTATTAACAAACAGAAAATACTAAGAAATACAAATCATTACCTATTAAAGATGGTAATTAAAATAACAGAATATAAATGGTTATGAAAACAGCTAGGTTTCTTTCAATCAGTCTATCATTCACATAATAAACATATCAACAAATATTATATAGATTTCAGTAGACTAGATCATACGTATCTGCTATAGAGACACTGGAAGAATTACTTGAATTTATTAAACACCTTTTAGCATTAGTATGTGTTCTCTGCAGAAAAATAATTATACCATAGTTGAGAGCAATACATGACATTAGAGCAATTCAAATGAAACAGACTGTTCAAGAGTAAGACACACAAGTGAGTATACATTTCAGAGACACTTGAGTGAAGGATAATATTGTTCATACAATAATTTAAAAAATAAAGAAATTCATCACATAGTGAATGCATGAAGATATTATTACAACCCTTGTTTTGCATGGGTACAAGTCAGTGCTGACCAACCGTTTTTCTGCCTTTTTAAGAAAAACATTTTATATGTATGAGTGTTATGCCTGCATATGCCTGGTACTCAGAGGTCAGAAGAAGGTATCAGATCCTCTGGAACTGAGTTATGTATGGTTTTGAACCATGTTTATGCTGGGAACCCAACCCTGGTTCTCTGCAAGCAGTATTCTTAATCAACTGAGCCATTTCTCCAGCCCCCCCCCCTTTTTTTCCTGCACTTTGCTGCCTGCAGTAACCACTGCCTGGAAGTCCTTTCCTAAGATTGTATTATTAATAAAAGTACAGAGGGGTTTATGAGTTTTTAAGCCCTCACTTTTATAATATGTATTCCCTGTAGCAACTATCCAGAATGCTACAATTTTCACACATCTGCTGGCTACCTAGAATACTGACTGGCCCGTTCCACACATATGACTCTGACTCCAACCACAGCTCACATGAACTAATTTGTAAAATCACCTTTCTAACACCGTCAAATCCCTATAAATGGTTTATTTTCCTCCTGTCTCCGCTACCTTGCCTGTATGTCCCTTATGAGGGGCATTGACCATTTCTGACTTCCAGTTTTAACAATGATTTTCGTAGATTTAACCCTTTCAAAAGCATGCTTCTTGCTTCTCATACGGTGTCAGCTAATTCAGTGCAGATTCATTATATTGTTGTGGCCATAGTTTGGTCATGTTTTAGTCTAAACATTCAACAAGTTTTCATGGAAAAATACATGCCAAGGTAGGTTCAATTGATTAAATAAAGGAGGATTCACAAAAAGACTACACAAGTTAGGAAAGTCAGATTGTGGATAGTTTTGAAGACCACAAAGATGTATAAAATTCTTTTTATATGCCCACCAGAATATTAGTAAGGTTAAAATCATATAAGCATACTCCTTGATCAAGGTAAAGGTGACAAGAGAATATGAAATAAATATAAGCTACAGCAACAAAACATGTCATTATAAAAAAATAAGAACTTTTATAACTATAAAGGACATCAGCAAGAAAAGTCAATCCATGAGAGAAAATATTTGCAGATCATATGTTTCATGGATCTTATATTGAGACTATATAAGTAGCTCATATAACTCAGTAACAAAATATTTTAAAGTGAGCAAAAGGTCTGAACATTTATTTATCCAAAAAACATAATAGTTGTAATCACATGAAAATATGTCCAGCATCATTAGTCTCCAGAGAAACGCAGACAGCATCACAGTGAGGCGGCATTTAACACCCACCAACATCACAATAGAAAAGTCATGTAGAAGCCATACTGGTGTAGCTGTGACCTCTTGGTGTTATGACACATCTTGTTTATAAGGAAGAACTATGAAACGGTATAGTTTAGCATTTCCTCAAACAGCTAAGCAGTGTTGTGATTCAATAATTTCACTCCTATACCTATATCTGAAAGAAATACACATTTAAACCGTCATTTATAAACCTTTGCCAGTAAAGATATGGAAATAGAATATTTTTCTTACATAATTTCTTATTCTGATGCAGGAAAATGCATGATCTATATGGAAAACCATCGACAATTCAATGACTCAGACATTAATGCCTATACATAAAAAATCATCTATTTGAGCAAAATACAAAAAGAAAGCAAATATTGCTAAGCTAATAAAATGAAGTTTGTGTTATCACACAAATTTATACAATATATAAAATTTATATACTGTAAGAGAAATATGCTTCAGAATTCTAGCCCTATGAAGTATATAACATAAGGTTAAAATACTAATTTATAAAATATATAACCCAGTTGCAAGATGTATGAAATACTTAACGACATAAAAATATATTTATATGGCTTATAGTTTATAGATTCCCTAAATACTAATTCTATATTACATTCCCCTTGCAATACCTGTATCACCTTTGAAGCAACCAAAGCTGCCGGGAAATGGTTCACTTACGTAACGTACCCTGACTATTTCTCAGACTGGCAATATATTTCTTCTCTGTGAAGCAAATTATTATAAAACTACCCTCAAATTTACATAGTAGTGTATGTATGATGCAACACCAGAGGCATTTTGGGCAAACTGGAATGTAAGCAAACCAGAAAAGACTTAGCTTATTTTAAAAGTTCTACCTGATCAGATTTACTTGCAGTAAACTATTTTTCAGTAATGACAGCTACAGTCCATCCTCATTAAGAGAACACTCAATGACACGAGGCCTGCTAGCAGTCCAGAGTGTTTATCCTACTTTCCCTGAAATAACATGCACAGTATTTAGAATAGCAGATCATCAGGAGTACCTTTTCTTGTACTACCTACTTTCCTAAACAGGCAGCAGTCCCAGTTCTCTCCCCAAAGCAAAGGAAATAAAACTTTTGCTTATAATAAATGTTATCACACTCACACCAGTAAAAGTATCAAATATGGAAAATATGCGGGGAAATAACAAGTATAATCTGAATTCACATGTGTGCACAATAGTTTGTGCACAAGTGTGCATGCGCACGCACACTCTCTCTCTCTTCTAATACTAGGACAGTTAAATAGGAAACAGATGATCTTCTAACCTCATTGGGAGAAGGGGGGAAAAATGGGACTTAAGCGTAAGTCTATTTTCAAAATGGGTTTTCAAGTCAGGGAAAAAGAGGCTTAATCTTACAGGGAACCATATCACAAAATCATCCTTTTGAGCTATATACTCTAGTCTCAACATTGAGCATTTTAGGCAAGTTCTTCAATGCCTTCACACTTTGAAACTAGGCTCTTGTTTAATACAAAATAGGATGTCAGTTGATCAATATCCATTTGGCTTAAATTCGTAAGTCCACAACTTCCCTTAAGTGTTAGAACAAACAAGTACAAAGCATAAAAATTTATTGTTTCTTTTTTAACTCAAAATGATATTTGCAGGTGCCAAAAGGCATTTTGAAACCACTCACCCTTACATCAGCAAAAAAATGAAAAAGGGGGGTGGGGAGGAGGGAGAATCCCATGAGGCCTTATGTGTCAAGTTTTTGCCCAGAGCTAATTTTCATAGCTATGTTATAAAACCTGAAAATAGAGGTTTATAATGGAAATCCTGACAGACCCTTAACTATAGTAGACCGAATGGATATAATTAAAGAAAAGCTTTCAGCTATATCTAACCACAAATGAAAGGCTACCATTTTTATATTAACCTCAAATAACAGCAAGAGAAAACTAGAAATGTGATTCCATAAAGGAAATGTAAAGTACTAAGATGAACAATAGACCTATTTGACTTTTAGAGTTTTAAACAGAGGCATCTAGTTAACATAACCGAGTCAGTATTTTCAAAGCTACTTAATCAACAATAAAGATTGTTCTGGTGAGCCATCAGCTTCAGTTAGCAGAAAGTGGCATATGAAGTTATTTCTTAACAGCCTAGAGGGAGCTGCTTCTCCCTTTAATCAGTAATCTTAATTCTACATTTTCTGTCACACAGTTATTAAAGTTACCTAGTCAACACATACACAGACACACATACACACACCCCTGCACACACATTTATGCAAGGGCTGGTACCTTATTCCCATATGAATTTGAAAACAGGGGAGATTGTTAAGGTAAAGTATTTCATCCTTTCCCTTGGCCAGGGATACAGCCAAGAATAAATATCATCAATCTATGTAATTCATCTTCTGTACCTAAATCAAAAGTCAAGAATTTAGCTTTCTTTTCAACTCCAAAGCAGGAAGAGCAAGTGCCTATGCTTTAATTTTTAAAAACTACCAAAAATGTTTTGAGATTTTTCCCAAAGTATTTTTAGTAGACAGTAATTCAAGTATGGCTACAAAATGTCCTTCAACAAATTATACATTTTGTATTAAGAAATCAGGAACAAATCTCCATGTTCAAATAATCAAAGACCTTTAAAAAAGATATCCTACCCTTTCTTTTTAAGGTTAACAATTCTATGTGATTTCTGGAGACTGTCACCAAATATATTCCAAAGAAAATGCTTGTTTATACTGCCAATCTTGAAAGTGCTAAAATGAAAACATCCAGGTCACAGACTCTTATATATGCTGGGATTAGTTTCATTGCAGATGTGCACAAATTACTATCCAAGATTCAGAAATTTACAAGTTAACAAACCTACATAGTAACAGCAGCATGGACCATTCTGTTCACACAGAACTCAGACTCCTCTCAAAGCTCCTCTATTTTTAACAGCAATCTTATCTGATTTTTAAGTTCTTCATGGCATTTGTTTTCAGTTACAGTTGATAACACAGTGGCTAAGAGTGTTCCCAGAAGGGGCAAGATTGGTACCCATCATCCACATCTGGAAACTCATAAGCGCTAACTGCAGTGCAGGCGATCAGATGGCCTTTCTGGCCTCTGCTGTCGCTCAATCCAGAATCAGTTAAGAAAAATTATTAACATAAATGTAAATTTGCTTCACCTTATACATAATCCCCACCATGTTTGGGTGTACTTTTCCCTCTAGTTCTTTTCTGAACAACTCATATGGTACTTTTAAAGCAGTATTTTTATATAGTTCTTAAAATAGATCGGCTTTAATAGTAAAATAATTTACTCATTTGAATTTTATAGAACAGAATTTTGTTTCATTCACAAAAATAAAATTGAGGTGGCTGATGTTAACCCTAATACATCAGACAAATATTTTGTTAAATGTACTTTACTTGTCTCCACACTAAACAATTCATTTTACTGATCTATAAACTGCAAAATTACTAAAGCAAGACAATCAAATGCCTCCAATAAGCAACCATTCTTTATTCAGTAGTGAAAAGAAAGACATTCAGACATTTACAATATCAGGTTTGCATACAATATGCAGACTTGACTTACGAGAGTACTGTGCATTGCTAAACAAGACACAAGTGGTGCCATTAGTCTGGCTATGTAAATAGGAGAGCATAGCAACAAGGCAGCTAGTGTAGTGTAAGAATCCAGTCTCAACTGTGAAATTTAATAGGATAAACACATCTATAATTGCATTTCATCTAAAAATAGAAATGGAAGTTAATAAAGAAGACACTATGTGTAAATTCTCAATCTTTAAAAAAATATAGGAATTACTTTGTATTCCTCACGGAATTACTTTGTATTCCTCACTATTACTTTATATTAAGGCTTATTTATTTTTTTGTGTATGAGTGTTTCGCCTGCACATATGTCTGTGTACCATGTGTGTGCCCGATGTCTATGTATGTCAGAAGACAGCATTTGATCACCTGAACTATATTGATAGATTATTGGGAGCCACCAAGTGAGTGCTAGGAATAGAATCCAAGTCCTCTCCAAGAACAAGTACTCCCAACTGCTAAGACATCTCTCCAGCCCACACAGTGTACTTTTACAGGTTTACCCAAAAAAGTTTCAGTAAGGAAATTCAAAAACAATGTTAGTGGATAACTATCAAGTAGAACAAAGAAAAATAATCTTAAAAAACTTTTAGATTGCTGCAAATTCTAATTCTGAAGTCTCTCCAAGCTTCAAAGTAAGCTTTGTTTCCCTTCTTTTGTGTTTCCACTAAACTCAAGAGTTTTATTTCTATCTTAGGACACATTCCCTACACAATTTTCTACAGTGATCTAAAAATGAAAAAGAAGAAAAGTCAATAATATCTATTCACATCTAAAACACTCACATAACTGTAACAAGAAGTTCTTTGTCCCAGTTGGTCCCACAACCGCTTCAGTCCCAAAGAAGCACACAGACGCTATATTAATATAAATCTGTTGGTCGGTGGCTTGGGCTTCTTATTGGCTAGTTCTGTCTCAATTACTAACCCATTTCCATTAATCTATGTATTTCCAAGTGGTCTTGGCTTTCTGGAGAATGCCTTGGGCATCCTCTCTTTTGGGGCTCTACATGATGACTGCTTCCACCACCTACATTTCTCAAAATTTTCCTCCTCTCCTAGTCCCATCTATGTCCCTGCCTATATCGGCTACAGTGTTTTCTTCATCAACCAGTAACAGTAACAAACAGAGAAGGACAACCCACATCACACAGCAACTCACTCTTAGAAGTTAATTTACAGGTATCTTCAAGTACACAGATGTATGCATATATAAAAATGTTCAAAGAAATGTGCTATAATACAGCATGGTAAATATGTAAATTTCATCATAGGGACAGGGCAAATAAAGCTTGCTACATCTGTATAATAAAACACTAAGCAATCTTTACAAAGAATTAGGTAGGTCTCCACACAACTATAAAA
Organism: Mesocricetus auratus; assembly: GCF_017639785.1. Classification (NCBI taxonomy): domain Eukaryota; kingdom Metazoa; phylum Chordata; class Mammalia; order Rodentia; family Cricetidae; genus Mesocricetus; species Mesocricetus auratus. The sequence goes on from NW_024429184.1 coordinate 33,252,074, forward strand.
TGTTGCCTTTCAACTTTGAACAGAAAGTACTATTCAAATAGAAAAGGAAGCTTAACAAAGATTATAGATGCTTGAAATGTATATAACTAGCAGAAACCCCCTGAAAGGGGGCTCAGGAATCAGAACTAGACCAGTGTTCCTCAGCCACGGGACTGCTGGGTTCTCCTGTGGGATTTACTTGGTGAACTGTCAGAATTTTGTAGCATGATGACCTCTACCCACTAAATGTGCATGGTATGTTCTTAGTTGTGACAACTAAAAATGTTTCCAGACATTACCAAATATCCCAAGAAGAACAAACACATTCCTAGTTGAGAACCATAACTAGAGAGCCAAGGTAAGACTTAACACATTTTACCACATTATATTCACAACACAAAGATAGTTTAACAACACAAGGAAAACTGCTAGAATAAGAGTATTTATAGGTTACAAATCTTTGCTAAAAACTATGTAAATTCAGGTATGAGGACATATACCTGTCTGTCATCCCAACACTTGAAAGGTAGGATTTAAAAGAATGAAATGCCATCTAGGCAGCCTCAGCTACATAAGGAGTTTGAGGTCATGTCAGCTTAGACTCTGCCTTAATCCCCCAAAACCAACCCTCCCTAACTCTATTCAAAGTAAAATTATTTAGGATTAATAGGTACTTAGTCATCTTCACCAGAAAAACAAAAATAAATTGATTATGCTACTTTCTTTCTATGACTGCCTCTTCAAGATGTATAACTCTTCCCATCCTTCTGACACCTATGTTTTTAAAATTTCCAAGAATGACAGTGCCCAGTTACCAGGACAACTCAGAATAATCACTTCCTCTTTCTTGTTTTTTTACATTAGACAAACACAGTTAGACAAATTAAAAGTAGAATGAGAAAGAATTTTCCAGTTAAGCTAGAAAGCACAAGGAAATGCTACTCACTATCTATTAAAAAATGAATAAACAAAGTAAGTCTTCATTAGAGAAAACAAAGCCTACTGATATTGTCTGTGACCCCCAAAACATTTTTATACAAAGATTCAAAATTAAAGGGTTTTTATTATCAAATTGCTTATTAATTTACTTATCTGTCTATCCACACATCAAAGTATCTGAGTATTTTTTAACATTCTTGCTTGAACACTAGTGAGGCAAGCAAATAACTATGGGTGAAAACTCTGGTTAAGCACATACATACACAAACTAGTGGCAATTAAAAACCTTACATAAATCAGGATAAAGAAATTTAAGGAAGCTATAAAATGGTATTGCATACATTTTAAAATTTTGTAAACTGACATTTTTAGGATAATATTAGGAAGAAGCCAGTTTCTACATTATCTGCAAATATGACCTCAAATAAAATTGTACATATTAATTATGTGAATCTGTGTTTACCTGTTAGGGATATGTGTACACTGAGAGCGCAGGTACCTGCGATGTAAGCTGGACTTACATGTGTCTCTGGTTCTCTGCAGGAGAAGTATGTGCTCTCAAGTACTAAGCTGTCTCTGTAGCCCCTAAAACCATAGTTCTACATACAAGTTCTAGCCAGCTTTTCAGCAACAGTGACTACACAATGAGAAATTCAACTTATTGAAAACACATACTCAGCTGGGCGTGATGACTCACACATTAAACCCAGTACTTGGGAGGCCGAGGCAAGCATATCTCTGACTTCAAGGCCAGCCTGGTATACAAAGCAAGTTCCAGGACTGCCAGGGACACACAGGGAAGTCCTGTCTCAAAATACCAAAACAAAAACAAACAAGCAAACAAACCAAAAAACCCTCACATACTTGAAAAGTAAAACTTACAAAATGACATACATGCAATAAATAACTATAGTTTGTATCCATGATTAAGTTGTGCTCTGAGTATATCTATAAATTAATATATCTCTACAAATTATATTGACACAAACCATAAGCCTTGAATACGTTTTTTATGTTAAAACAACACGTTAACTTCAGAATATATAGACTCTGAAGGAAATATTTGAGGCAGCTTAGATTAGAAATAATGTTTCAGCTACAACTCCAAGATACTGTTTAAAAAAAAAAAATAGTACAATGTGGGAGGTAGAGAGACGGCTAGCCAATAAAAGTCTTCCCAGTGTAAATCTGACAACCTGAATCTGACCCCCCGATTCTCCAGGGGAAGACAGAAAGAACAAACTCCTGAAAGTTGTGTTGTGACTTCATATATCACAGAACATGAACATGCACGCCCACTCACACTCATGCATCACACACACACACACAATCTCTCTCTCAAATAATAACAAATATTAAAATAAAATAGTACACTATAGCAAAAACCTCCCTGTGGGAACACAATTCCACAGGTTTCTATGAAAGTCACCTCAAACTTGAATTCAAGGTCTTGTTCAGACTAACAGACCTTTTTCTAATTGCACTTTTCAGGGAGGTGATCCAGAAGGGCGGGCTCTAGAATCCCACCAGTGCTGTTCTCAGTCCACTTCTGTTGCCTGTGTCTCCATAAAAGCTGTCTTGTGAAGAACTACTGTTTGAAAACTAATGAAAAATCAGCTCTCTCGCCTATACTTGTGTGTATGTTAAGTATGTCAAAAGTGAAGCTCACCAGCACTTGATGGAAAACTTACCTGACTCTGGCCAGAACAGCCTGCAGAAAGTTCAGCACTGTCCTAAGTTCAGATTCTCGACAGGCTCGCAGTAACATGCTAAATCCATCATTGAGAAGGTGTTCGTGAGAAGGGTATAAGCAACAGCTGGTCTCAAATACTTCTTGAACACCATCAATATAGATGCAAATCAGTGTCCACAGAGTATGCCTCTGCACCATTTCATCATTCTTAGAAACTAAGAATTCCTTTGCTTTCTCTTGGAACTCACTCGACAATTTTTCAACCCAAACACCAACGTCCAGATTTTTCTGTGCATACATCAGGAGGAATGCCATCTGACCCTTCCAAACAAGGGCTCTATGAGATGACGTGGAGGCAGGCCTGAGGAAACGAAGGAGCTCTAAAACACGGCTGGCTACATCTTCTATCTCTGCAACAGCTGCTAGCAGCAGAAAAAGACTGAAAAAGTTCTGGAGGCCAACTTCAGTTAGTTCTTCCATCCTTTTTTGATGAAATTTAGAATATATTCTATAAAATAGAAAAATTAGTAAGATTATTTCATCAACTAAAATCTATCATTTAAAATACTTTCCTCCAATATTCACAATACCGCATTTTATAAGTAACAGCTAATTTTATGTGTGTGGTACATGCATGTGTATATGGATATATGTGTGTGCAGGTGCTTGCTTCCACATACTATGGAGGCCTGAGGTTAGTTAGCATCAGGTGTCTTCCTCAATTGGACCCACTCTGAGGCAGTGACTCTCACTGAACAGAGTTCGTGTTTTCAGCTAGTCTAGCTAGCCAGCTTGTCCCAGGAATCCACTGTATGCCTCTCTCAAAGGCTAAGATTGTGTTAGCCTCTACATCTACCCAGTGTTTACACAGATGCAGGAGAGTCTAACATTTCCCCAGGTCGAGTTTTAGTTAACTCTTCACCTTGATGTTGTCCTGTCACTGTGAAACTGTCCACTGACATAGCAAACCATTACAGATTAATCACAGATTTAGCTTTTCTCAAAGAGAGTAGAAATGCTCTTTTCCTATGATACATAGCTTTTCCCTTTGATTTCCATCATTTCCTTACTTCTTGACCAACAAGACAGAAAATATTATAGCTTGGATTTCAAAAACTCCACAAAGGTCTGAGCTTTGTTCAAAAGTAATGGGCACTAACAGGCAGCAGCTGCAAATTTAGGAGACAGGCTAAGTAGAATTAGGCTAAGTGGAATCACTTACTAAGACACCAACCTCCTGTGACTCCTTTACTTCTGTTCCCTGACAACAAGGTTAAGTGGTTTTGGCTCTGTGTGTGCTCTCATCAGGATATGTTGCCTTCAACCAAAGCAACAGAGTCAATGGATCATGGACTGAAACTCTAAAACCAAGAGCACAAACAAACCTTTCCTAGCAAAAAACCTATCACCTCAGGCATTTGTCATAGCATCAGAAAACTAAGATATGCACTCTTTTAAGTACAATTTCGTGTGCACTTACACAAACTTTAACTGAACAACTTTTCAGAACTTTTTTGTACACCCTTCAGAAAAACCTGGTTTTATTTTGTACCTTAAGAATATTCAAGGAGCTAGGTTATTTTTACCCATGTAAAGAAAAATTATGAATGCTCAAATATCTAAGCCAGTAATTAAGAAATTTAATCTTTGATCAAAGCTACTAAGTATAAACTAACACCTTATGTACATTTCTCTCAACATTCAGGGGTTAGAATTGAAAAGCAATTCACCCTGACTTCCTACTCATGAACTGCTAAGTTCTGTAATTTCCATACTTAGTTGTTAAGGACACAGATAATCAAAGTACACAAGAGACTGAATGTTCATTAACAATGTAACTACATATGAGTTAATATGCTCGGCAAAGTAAAGACCTCATTTTTCCCCTACTACTCCCACTATAGTGGTTAATATAGTGTACGGGCCTATTAGTATTATCAAACGAATTACAGTAATTCTTAATTAATGTCGTTGAGCACTATGTCTTTCATAGAAACATTTATGTTTGAGAAGTCTTGCAGGTCTTGAACTCTCTGTAGCTAAGGATGATCTTGAGCTAACAATTCACCTACCTCCAGCCCCCAGCTCGTTTAACAATCTTTGAAAATGTTCTATCAGAAAGATACATATCCCCCCCCCCAAGTTCTTACCAAAGAAGAAGAATCAGCAGATGGTGATATACTACATGACATAGGCTTTAAAAGGGGGTTTCCATGTAGTTGTGAAAGTCGAAAACAAAAAACAAGTAGATTATATCCATTAAACAAAGAAAATGCAAAGGAAGGAAGGAAGGAAGGGAGGGAGGGAGGGAGGGAGGGAGGGAGGGAGGGAGGGAGGGAGGGAAGAAAGAAAACCAGAGAGGGGGAGGCAGGGAGACATAAACAGAGAAAAAGGAAGGGAACCAAACTAGAATGAAAAGTGGCAGATTCCCCAAGTGAGAACAATAGAGCTATTGGTTCTTGTCGGTTCTAGTCAATTTAAGGAAGCAGCATTGAATGAAACTGCGGGGTTCCAAGAACACAAAACATTTAAGCACTGAGCCCAATAGCTACCAATGTACAATGAGAAGATTTTTAAAAATTTTTAAAATTCTATCACTTTTAATGAACTAGAGAAAAGGATCACATAACATTACAATTGTGGCCAAAATTGTTGCTCCTACTCTGATATTTAATACATAGAATTTGAATTATCAGTACTGATTAGACGAGTAAGAAACTGAAACCCTCTAATTTATGTATATAAGTTTGTTCCTCATTATAACAAACAGGCAAGAAAAAAAAATTTGGTATCCTAGGTTAAGGAATATATTTTAAATGTACAAAGACTCTAACAATAACTTAATAATATAAATATCAAAATTTCCAAATGTACAGTGAACACTTATGACAAAAAAGATACTGTACAACACATACCTTCCTTTAATTTGTTTCCAAGGATGAGGGCCACTGTTCTTCATTGCTTTCTTAATGACTTTTGACAAAATACAAAGAAAAATCACATAACTGCTGCTGGATTTATACAGGTCAGGGTTTTGTTTGTCACCAGTGCACGTCTTCACCATTGCAAGCATTGACAAGGGTGACTTGATGATATTAGTAATGCCTTTCAAAGGAAGCCAAGAAATACTGAAGGAGCTGTTCTAAATAAAAATCAAAAGGAAAAAGAGTACAACATAGCTGTTATAGATATGTTTCCTACTAAGTAAAAATAAAAGCTGTAAATACTAACTAGCTCATAAAAGCCTACCATTGTAGTTATAATTTTATTAGATTGTAATTATTATATATACCCCAGAATTTTAAAAATGCATAAAAACAAAGAACATGAAGGTCTTTGAATTTTGTACTTTCCGCAAAATGTGTTTTTAGCAATTGGCCTGCCCAAAGATGCTATGAATGACCCTTAAAACCTATTTATTCCATATTGCTCAATGTTTCTGTTATGCCATTTAATTTTTAGGATAAAGAACACTTAATATATACTTGTTATAAAAAAACAATGGATTTCATTATATTTTCATACATCTGTAGCATGTGATAAATCACCAATATCAAGGCAACTTGTAGAAGAATTTATTTGGCTTATGGTTCTAGAGCAGTGGTTCTCACCTGTGGATCACAAGCCCTTGGGGGGGGGTCAAATGTCCCTTTCAGAGGAGTAGCCCAAGGCCATTAAGAAAGTACGGCTGTTTAAATTACAATTCATAACAGTAGCAAAATTACAGTTATGAAGTAGCAACAACAACAATGTTGTTTGGGACTCACTACATGAGGAACTAACTGTATTAACGGCTCAGAGCATTAGGGAAGGTTGAGAACCCTGCTCTAGAGGGATAAGCACATACCATGCCAGAGATGTGCATCAGCAAGCAAGCATGGTGGCTGCTGTAGACACTGAACACTAACAGCTTGAACCACAAGAGGAATTAGAGAAAGAATTGGGAAAGGCCCTAGTCTTTGAAATCTCAATGCCTGTCCCTGGTAACAAACTTCCTCCTGTAAGGTCACACCTCCAAAACCTATCAACAGTCATCAACAGGGAAACTAGTATTCAGACGTCCGAGTATATTTAAACTACCACACATGTTTGATTCTATACTCACTCCCATCACTGTCCTCTTTTCTTTTCCCTTTGACTAGCCAGTCATTTTTGTCATCCCTAAAACTCCCATTTACTTGATATCTTGTTTTTCATAAACTTAGATTCCATGTTTGATGAAACACATGAGATACTTGCCTAAGTCTGGCTAATTTCACTTGACATGGTAATGCCAGGTTCAATGCATTTTCCCGTTATTCCTTATGGTTGGATAAAGTCTGCGCTCTCTATCTCTGATATATATATATATATATACACACACACACACACACACACACATATACATCAAATTTCTTATCCAGGTTTTTTTATACGCCGTTTTTCATAAGAGCTATATATAAGATTTATTCTTGTACCTTCCCAATCGCTTTTCTTTCTTCCCTACTTTGTTTGATTTGGCTTTCTATTCGAGGATGTTTTAAATGTCTTTGACTGGAGAATACTATAAGTGCAAATGTTCACATGGACAGTCATGCCATTAGTACCCACCTGCATACCAGTACAGTGACAATGACATACTTCCCCCTGTAAAGTATTATCTTTATAGTATCCCTCATGACCTGAATTTCATCAACATTTTGGATGAACACTGTACTCAGGTCTTTGCAGAATGGGAAAGACATAATCTTTCCCCAAATGTGAAGAGGGGCACTAGAATGCCATTTCTATAGATAATTTTTGTGAAAGAAACCACTTGCAAGCTACATCCTCCTCCAAATAATTATTATTTCAAAAAATTCACAGTTCTCAAATTAAACACAAATCAACCTCAAATATCATAAGTAAACTTCAAAAAAAATTTTTTTGGTTTTTACGAGACAGGGTTTCTCTGTATTGTTTTCGAGGCTGTCGGTCCAGCCCAGCCTCAAACTCACAGTAAACTTCAAATTTTCAGAGCAAATCCATATTCTTTTTACTTACCAGATTCTTACTATAATATTCCCACAGAATGGTGACAATTGAAATGTTTGGCTCCCAGAAATCACAAAGTGTCAAACAACAGTGAAGATACATTCGTAACTGTTCTTCTAGTATACTATCCTAAAAGAAAGAAACTTGAAGTCATCATAAAGGAGTAGGTGGCTCCAAGAACGTCGTACCATTTGATAACGTACTGAAAACCCGACCATTAAAAAGAATATGATTATCCATCACGAAATCACAGCCATTCTCAATCTTCAGAATACAAGGTCTGACCTAACATAAGGGAAACAACTTATTTTGGAGACCATTAGCATCTTCAGATAATGGAAACTTTGTAATTCTGTTACTTAAATCATAGATGTTTGAAAACTGATGTGAGAAATCTAAAGAAATCTAACTAACAGAATGCGAAACAATCTAATAATTAAAATGCAAAAACAAATTCAAAAAGCTTGGTTATACTTAAAATTTAACCAAAGTCTTCCATAGGATTATAATATTTGCTCTTAAGAAAACCACAGGATTAGGGCTGGGAAGTGCTGGTTTCGAGTATTGTCTAACATTCAGGAGGGCCTAGAACCATTAAGAAAGAAGGGGAGGGGAGAGAGGGAAAGGGCCTCAGGGGATGGTAAGAGGAAGTTAAAAGGAAAGAGGACAGGGGAGGGGGGAGGGGAGGGGAGACAGGAAAGAGGAGCACAGGGGATCACAGAGGAGAGGAAGGGAGGGGAGATGAGGGGAAGAAAGGGGAGAAGAAGGAATGAGGGGATGGGAGGGGAGGATTAAGAATGGCTCAGAAGGTAAAGGCACTTGGGGCCAATCCTGACAACCTAAATTTGAATCCCAGGACCCCCACAGTAGAATGAGAGAAAACTGACTCCTGCATGTCATCCTCTGACTTCTATACATAGGCCATAATGCATGTGCATCCATTCACATTACACAAATCAACACAGGCATAAATAATGTAATGACTATTTAAAAACAAGATCAGAGGCTCAGGGAGCAGAGGCAGGCAGATCTCTGTAACTTCAAGGACAGCCTAGTCAACATAGTGAGTTCCAAGAAAGTCAGGACTATATCTATGGACTCTATCTCATCCCCAGAATGAAGAAACAAAGAGATTACAGCATTGGTAGCATATTATTTTGTTTATTTAGTGTGGTACATACGAGGCATGGTCTAAAGCAGGACATCTACAGCAATAATCAGAAATAGTACCTGTACTAGCAGAGATAACCCTTTCGGGGAGAAAGGGAAAACTAGACACTCATCGAATTCACACAATTTTAATTGCTGGGAAAAGCATGAACAAAGCAAGGTCATGTGACAGTCACTGTTAGGTCTCAAACTGAGGACAAATGTCTAAGGTGTCCATTAACACATCACAGCAGAAACTGGCTGCCAGTTTCTCCCAGTACCCCCCAGTCCCTACCTTTCACAAGATATGGCTGGCATACTCTATCCTCTACCCTGCATTCTTCAGCCAAGATATGGAGCATGGAGAATGAACGCAGCCAATAAGAACAGAAATGCAGTGCCAGGAAGGAGGTAACAGCAAAGCTCCCAGCCTGAGACAGAACAGCTCTAGAGATGGGCTTGGGAAAGAAACAAAGGAAGATATCAACTTATAATAACTAAAGTGCATAGTGGCAAAGAATATGGAGAAGTTAAAGGGGCAATGCATAGCACATCCACAAGTAGATGCCAACTGAGTGTTAACTACGTACATAACAAAACACACAGGTCTAGAACCCAGGGGAGAAGTCAAAGTTGTTAGTGTAATCCTGGATGTTGACATAATATAAACTGGTTTTAGACTAAGAAGCTAGATACAATAAGTAAAGAACATACATAAAAACAAGGAGTAAGTAAACAATAGAGTTTGGTTTTTTTTTTTTGAATTCTAACAGATACTAAGCAAAGGAATATAAAAGAATCTATAAAACAATAGCCAATGAAATAGGAGGAAAATTAGTTATCATAGAAACCAATGAAGTATGTCAAATAAAACCAATGGTCACCAGGTTTGAACATTATTGACAAGTTGAAAAATGAGGAAAAATAAGAACTCTTACACTTAATAATATGCAAGTCAGCGATGTCTTTGATAAGTGCACTTTGGACATGTCAGAAACTCAGTCACTGATGGCTGAGGAGATAAAGGGGATGGAGAATATGTTTTAATGGAGATATATAAAGAAAGTCCTTGAACAAGTGAGAAGTTACCCTATATGATGTTTAAGGAAATAAATTAGTTCTTGGTAGAAGCAGTAATACTTTCTATAGAAAGAAAAAGTCATTTGAGAAGGTAGAAGATACAAATTTGCAAAGATAGAGTTACATTTGCCTGGCAGAGAAAAGTTAAGTGCCAAGTAAGAGGCTGAGTTCAGCCAGGTGGTGGCATATGCCTTTAATCCCAGTACTTGGGCGGCAGAAGCAGACAGATCTCAGTGAGTTCAAGGCCAGCCTGAACTATTATACAGAGAAACCCTGTATCAAAAAAAACAAATACATAAACAAGCAAAAGATGCAGAGTTTAGTGGGTCCCTATATTGTACTAAACAGTGTGATACAGAGAAGTTCTAAATGAAGTCATTAGGATACATTGTCTTTGTTTTAGTTTTGTCCTTGTAGTTTATTTTGCAAAAAGTCTACAGTGGACTGTCACTGGACTCTCATGAAGACTTTGGAAAAGTAAGAAGGAATGATGAATTTTCTTCAGCAATATGTGATTGTGGGAAGGAATGGAGTAGGAGAGGATAGGTAAGTCTTTTCATATTTGAACAGGGAAGAGTTAAAGAAAAAGAGACATTTCTAAGGGAATGGCTATATTAATACTGTCATCTACACTGAAAAAAAAAACATAAAAAATGAGTAACTACAGAAGAGGGAGTTAAGTATGTCTCTCAGATTTCAAGTGTCTATGAGTTCTCTCAGGCCTAAAATAATGCCTACAAGGCCCAGTCCAATGTCTCATTCAACAAAGAGCCTCCATAAATGTTTCAGAAACAGATTAATTATAAGACTGAGAAAAGATTATTTCTACTAAGTACCTGTACACTCATTGAACCAGCAGTTTCATCACTGACATTCTGACTTTATAAAGCAAATCTAAATCTAAGCTCTTACTGATGCTTACAGCATAATACTAAGCAGAGTTACAGCATATTGATTTTATTATGTGATCAAGGCAAAAAGAAAGTGGCTTATAAAATTCATCTTGATAGGGTTATCTGTAATCTCAAACTGATTTGTGATGTAATACCCAAAAATGTGTAGTCAATCCAAAAAAAGTAGGTACTTTGGAAAGACAAAGAGAAAGTACACCTCTTAGGTCTGCTATACAAACTATTCTACATCAAAAACAAGCGCAAATGAGAACAATTTTAGCAAATGCCAGATTCAATCTACTTTCTTTGGGAATTGAGAACCTATGTTCCTCATACTGTATACAGCTGTGAAGAAATTAAATATAGCATTTTAGGAGATCTTTTTACTTTGAAGTTAAAAAATATTGCTCTTTAATGGCTACAGATTAAAATAAAATGCTTTAACATATGCCTTGTTTTGGAAGGACAGGTAAGTGATTCAGTTAAATGTCATATATAAAAGACATTTTTGTTAAAGCTTATAACCAATTACAGAACATGTTTCATTACTCTATATTTTCACATTCTGTATATCAACTATTGCCTTATTCTAAACCATTTCCTATTTTTTTATTAATACGAGTCTTTTTATTGTTCTAAAAGACACCCCAAATCATACTTAAATTCAGGATCTTGTTTCTGGAACTGAGTAACTTTTCAGACACATAGATACCATCCAAAAACTTCCTGATATCTTTGTTTTTAACTATTGTGGCTTGCTGGATCAGAGCTGCTGAAATTTGAAACAAGTTCAATATCATTTCCTTCAACGATTAATTTATCCTTCTGGGCTTGAGAGACCGAACAAGCAACATGTGTCTTCATCCGAACACTGCGGATGTATTTTTCACCCAAGAAATTTTATATTTCAACCAAAGACTCGTTCTTCTGAATAACAATGTTGATGGGAATGTGAGCATACACAGACCTCATCTTGTAGCAGAAGCCCAGTGTGACTCCCTTGATCATGTTCTGAACATAACTGTAGATGGTTCAGACATCATTTCCCATATTTTTAAAAATTCTTAAAAACTATGTGTCCAAAGCTGGAGAGATCACTCAGTGGTTAAGCATACATGCTGTTCTTGCAGAGACTTAGATTTAGGTCTGAGCACTAGCAGAAGACAACTGCCTGTAACTCCAGTCTTAGGGGATCGAACACTCTCTGCCCTCTGTGGGCACCTGCATGCATATTCATGCAAACACATACGAGAATAAAAAATAAACCCTGAAGCTGGAGAGATGGCTCAGAGGTTAAGAGCACTGACTGCTCTTCCAGAGGTCCTGAGTTCAATTCCCAGCAACCACAAGGTGGCTCCCAACCATCTATAATGAGATCTGGTGCCCTCAACTGGCCTGTAGGCATACATGCAGGCAAGACACTGTGTTCATAATAAATAAATAAATCTTAAAAAAAAAAACCTTTTAAAACAGTAAAAAGGGAAGTTAATTTTTAAAATGAAAAATTATTGTACATCAGTTAAATTACAGATAGAAGACTTGTCAATTTTCAGGTCCAGATAATTAAGACAAGAGTACATGACGTGATAGGAATAGAGCAATCAGTGGACATATTTGATCAGTGAAAATACCTAAGATACTTGAGTTTCCTCATTTCCTTACCTGTAGTTCCTCATCACTCTCTGCAGAGGGAAATAACAATAGCACTACAGGAACACAGGCATGCTTTCCTTTCACGTGTATCCACAAACTATATGTAAAGACTCAAATCCCAATGCTGACACTTCCTAGCTAGCTGGTCAAGCCAACACAAGCTGCTTAACCCTTCACATAGAAGTCTCTTGGTGGTAAAATGTAAAAACAAATACCATCCCAACACAGGATTACCAGCACAAGACTATCATTAACATTAATTACATTTTGTTACTTGCCAAAGAGAAACAGCACTGGGAGCCTAAATGCTGACTCCTGAAGCTCACAACAAATGTAATAAGATTCATAATCTGAATCCTTAAGAAGACACATTTGACTTGCTGCGTTTTAAGTCCCAAATCTACCTAACACAGTTAAATAAGGATATGGAAACCTATGACCCCTGACTAGTTTTATTTTTTAAGCAGACCAGAAGAGCTGTGGGTTTTTTCCCCACATATCCTTAAGCCCAGGTTAACACACTATGGCATGCTAAATTTTAAGAACCCCTTTCCGCATCGTATTCTCAGGGGTGTCTGAGTGTGTGTGTGTGTGTGTGTATAAGAGAGAAAAAGTGCTATCTAATGATTCTTCCTATGAGTGTGTGTGTGTGTGTGTGTGTGTGTGTGTAAGAGAGAGTGCTTCCTAATGATTCTTCCTATTATAGCTCCTATATTTGCTCCAGAAAGCTACTTTATAAAATAATGCCTTCTTGACTTCTTTTGAAATTGAAATTTGGCATATTAAATTTGGGCATGCTTCACTGGACAAACATTTGATAATGAAGCATTCAAAGTTTTACCTTGGATACTATGTAGACATGTCAATTTATGCACAAATTACATATCTGTAATTACTGATACATACAGAAAGAGAAATGCTCCAGACGAAAGACAAACCTCAGAGCTTGGGTAGGGGCTTCTTGAGTTCCATCAAAATGTATTCATTCTTCATAACCACTTAGATCCCTCCCTCACAAAAAAAAAAAAAAAAAAAAAAAAACTGGGTCTTAAGAACTACAGCAAGTGCTCCTGTTACTTATTGAATATAATTTGATGCAATAGTGATACAGCAACCCTGAAAAAATACCAGAGAAATCCAGAATACTACTTATTACTGCACGAACACTTCTCCCACAAGTAAGTGACATGGGATGTCCCTCTGTATGCTGTGAATTTGCATTGCTTTCAATGGTTGATGAATAAAGCTGTTTCAGCCAATGACCAGACAAAACATAGGTAGGTGGGAAACACAACAAAGATGCAGAGTAAAGGAAGGCAGAGTCAGGGAAAATCCATGTAACTACTGAAGGGATAAGATACCAGAACATTACTGGTAAGCCACAGTCTTATTTATGAGAGAGCCAGCCAGTAACATGTCTAAGTCACTGGCCAAACAATTGTAATTTAATATTAGCCTCTGAGCAATTATTTCATAAGCAGCAAGGGGGATCCGGTGAGACAGAGAAAAACTTCTAACTACATCTGGCATGACAATGTGGGACTCTTAAGAGTTTCCATGTAAGACATGAGAAAGCTGAAGGGGTGTGGGAGGTTCTGGAATACATATACAGAGACAGCTTCATGTTTCTATCTTTCATGCAGGCCATGGTGTACAGATACAGCTGCATTCAGGCTTGAACACAACATGGCAGATTCCTCCTGTGGTACACACAGGCATTTCCAGGCAGTACAGCACGCTACATGGCAGATTTAGCTTTTACTCAAACAGACAAAAAATGTTTATGAGCAGTGTGCTACAAGGTGCTAGGTGGCGGCACAAATCAGAGTTGGGGGGCACGGCTCTTAGAGACGGCATGCTGGAAAGCCAAAGACAGAGCCAGCAGTCATGTCAGACCTAGTCAAACCCATTTATTATTGTAAGACTCTCCTGGTTATAAAATAATTACATATATGCAATAAGGACAGACTCAGACAAAAAGATCTTTAAACGGATCACAGTATGTATGATAAATGTACAGGACTGGACTGGCTTCAGAGAGAGGGGACAGAGGATTAAGTCATAGATTAGGAAAAAATAGTTTAAGGATAATAAACTCAGGTACTTAAAGGAGAAATAGAGTAATAAATAATTATAATGGGCCATGTAAAGATGGAAAATACACAAAGTCTGGATTATGTAGAAGTAATGGGATAAAGGGTATATTTTATGATGGGAAAATAAACAACTATTAATCTTTCATACTTGACACTGGCATTGATTTTTGCTTATTGATACAAATTTAATTTTGTTTTACTGTATATTTCTACTCTTAAGGTATTGTACCTATACAGCTCAATAAAAAATGCAATGCATAATTAAGAAATACAGAATAGATACTCATCTATATTGTCCAAAATTATAGTCATGTTGGTTAAGTTTTCTAGGTATACAAAAATATATTTCATATAGACAGGCAATCTTCAAAAACGTCAAAGGTCTACAGAGTGCAAGACTTTTCTTAATAGTCAGACAAGTCGGCTCCTGGCAGCACCAATTACTTCAAAGAGGATGATGGGCAATGAAGAACTCGTTATGGAATTTGCCTTCAATGTGGCAACACTGGCTATTTGGGCAAGAAACTGCTCTTGCCTGGAGTGCTTGATTGTATGCTGCATAAACTGAACATGGAGGACCCCACAGGAAAGTGATTGCTGAATTTGCCCGGACAAGACAGAATGGTCCTTCAGGCTTCCAGTTTCACAGAGGAAACTGCCAGACATTCTGCAGAAAATAGAAGAAAGCAACTGACAATCTTTGTCAGTACTGTTGTTAAAATGTTTAGGTTTATCCAGTAAGGAGACACAAACCGCGACTCAATGATCCCACGTGGAGTTTTTTGGTGGACAGGGAGGGAAAAGGGAGGTGAGACATAACCAGCCCGTGCTGAGCAGAGAGAGAGAGATAGATAAGTAGATAGAGATAGAGAGAGAGAGATAGAGAGAGAGAGAGAGAGAGAGAGAGAGAGAGAGAGAGAGAGAGAGAGAGAGAGAGAGAGACAGACAGAGAGAGAGAGAGACAGAGAGAGAGACAGAGACAGAGACAGAGACAGAGTAAGATGACAGTAAAAGTGTAAGAGGGAAAGAGAGTAAGAGCAAGAGAGCTTAAACAGGCAGGGTCAGTCCTTTAAAGGGGTCCTTTACACCTGCGTGGTTCTCACAGAACTCTGGGCTGGCCAGAGTGCTGCCTGAGTGCATCCTGCTAGGTAACAGGGCAGGCCAGTGCAATGCCTGAACCTTTCAAGTACAAGGCATATCTTCAAATTTCCTTACTGAGAAGTCTGCCAGATACTCTAGGTCTGTAGACTGAAAATGGATGCCCCAATGCTGCAGAGAAACTTGGGGTGACTGTCCTGGCACCAGATATCTGTGTCATTTCTAGAGTTTTGAAAGTTGCTTGTGATGAACTTCCAGTTTGCTTAGGTAATATTATATCCTTCCGGGGCTTTTGATGGAGTTAAAGACTAGATATTTATAGTTTTCCTTACTTATAATAAAAGATAAATTAGATTCAAAACTTTAGACTCACAGATAGGCTAGATGATAGAGCATTTTCTTTAATTTTACCAAATACAAGTTGACTAACTATTGTCATTATAATTAGTGCTTGATAATTGTTTTGTTATATATAATTTTATTATGTTAAAGTTAAAACCTTCCTTTTTAATTAGACAGAAAAAGGGAGGTAATATGGGATGCTGTGAATATGCATTGGTTTTATTGGTTGATGGATAATGCTGCTTCAGCCAACGGCCAGACAAAATATAGCTAGCTAGCTGGGAACCCAAACAAAGATGCAAAAAAGGAAGGCAGAGTCAGGAGAATGCCATGTAGCTGCGAAAGGGATAAAATACTAGAGCATTACCAGTAAGCCATGGCCATGTGGTGATACAGGCAATAGTAAGAATGAGTTAATTTAATTGCGAGAGCTAATCAGTAATATGCCTGAGCCATTAGTCAAACAATTCTAATTAATATTTAGCCTCAGAGAGAGTATTTAAGTGGCTGTGGAACTGGACAGAACAAGAACAATATTACTTTGACTTAGAAAGACGTAACCTGATGTAGAAAATGTCTTGAATTAGTAATAATTCCAAGGTGACAGATTCGTTTTGGTTTGCTCAGGACTTGCCCAGGCCAGGTAAACAGATGGCTGGTCACGCAATCTGTATTTAAAGATACCTTAAATCTTTCATTTTTTGATTTTTATTTATTTTTTATTTTATGTACTTTGGTGTACTGCTTGCATGTATGTTTGTGTGGGGCTGTCAGATCTTGGAATTACACAAAGTTGTGAGCTGCCATGAGGGTGCTGAGAATTGAACCCAGGTCAGCTGGAAGAACAGCATGTGCTCTGATAACCACTGAACCATCTCTCCAGCCCAAAACAACTTTAACTACTATCATTAAAATGCTAGTCATGGTGTAAAAATACTCTATGTACTTAAAATCAAGGTTAGGGAAGGGCATCTAGCATACTAGGAGAGTACACTTTGCTAGCAAGGCCTTGGGTCTAATCCTTAAATGACAAAAAAAAAAGTCTTAAGTTACAGGGAGTCAACACACAAAGAGGGTAGGATATGTAAAGTATTAATTAAAAGCATGTATCTCTACAGAAAGGAGATTAATTGCAAATTGTTTTCTGCTGTCCCTGACCAATATGGGTGTTTATGCAAGAAACAGTCTATGATAAAGACTTCAAAATCTCTGTAAATTCTTATAGTTTTATGAAAATTTTTCAATTATTAAATACAAGAGAAAACAAAACAAAAGGCTGGAAGAGAACTTCAAGCACAGAAGTAATTAGAACTTAATTAGAAAACTGAGGCTCCCAGCTTCTGGCTCAGATATAGGTGGGTAGTAATGAATTAACCAGATCCGGTAGAATAACCGATGGTGTTTTATTGGTAGAAGAACTTACATAGAAATCAGCAAGTGATTGTCGAGACATTCCTGCTCCAAGGATGAAGTCCTGCCTCAAGCCCCAATCCTTTCCCTTTAATCAGTCACGTCCACACCAGTAACCACGCCCAAAAGGCATAGTCACTGCTACATCACTACATCAGATGTCGGAACCATTACTAGAAATGCAACACTACTCAGACTTCACTGCAGTGACTTGTGCTTAATTTGAACAAAGCTCTGAGTCATTAAGTAGAGAAGCCTCTGAAAGGACAGAATGACATAAATACAGTATTCATATATGAAACTCTAAAAATGAAATTACAGAATGAATTAGTAACTGATACAAATGACAATGGCCAATGCAATATCTAGCTCATATTTCATGACTACTCCCTGATTTCCTGTATTACAGAAATTAAAAAAAATATGTAAAATGTTACTAAATTAATATATTTAAAGTAGAGAAAAATAATTAAAATTATACAGAAATGTATGAAACAAAATAGCTTTTACAATGGTTAAAGGATTTCTGGGAAAATGCTGGTATTCGAGACATCTAGCTCATAACTGGTAAGGTTCTTATGATAATTAGAAACATTATGTTCACATACAGTTAATACAGACAGCATATGTAACTTCAGCCATTTAGAGTTTTCAAATAGTCAGCGTTTTGGTCTGAAGAGATGGCTTAATGGTCAGATATCCCACTTCTATAAGCATATGCACACAAAGTCATCTTCTAATATTATTATTTATGCCTTTTCAAGTTTTGAATAATCCTCATTAATAGAAAAGCAATTTATTTCTGAAATTAAAAAAATATTCTACACCATAACCTCCCATAAAGGGTTTCTTACATTATGGAACTTTACAGAACTACAACACATTTAGAGATGCGATGAGCAGGATATTTAAAAGTATTTTAAAGGAGGTCAAGTCTGACCTCTGGGCCATGAAGCACTACATTAACAGCTCTGCGGAAAGAAAAATGATAAGGTATGAAATGAGTGCTCAGAAACGAGGACCTTATCAGCGAGAATAGGATTCAAGCCTGTAAGACAAATTGCTCAGCAAGGCAAGTCACCTTCCTGCTGTGAGGAGGATAGAGCTGCATTTCCAATGCCACCGACTATCTCCTTCATCATGTCGCCTGGCTTGCTATCGTACAGTCAAGGAATGGCTTCTAACTCTGAAGCATCTCCCACTTATTTTGAATACATTCTTTCAAAGTCACCAACTAAGATAATTATCTTTGTCCTTTAACTGACAAATTCAGTGTTAAGAATAAAAATCTTTAAAGGATTTAATATGAATTGCTATGAGCTGACCCTTCAAAAAATGTCAGATCTGTCATAAATTGTTATTTAAATCAGTTTAAGTTTGCTTAATTTTTGTAAGTAAAATTTATACTATAAAATGCAGAAGTCACATGCTTGCTTTAGCTGCATACCTGAACAGTGACGGACTGTTTCAAAAGTTCTTCTATAAAGCTCCAGTTTGACTGCATCTGTCTCTGAAAAGAGAAAATATGGCTGCATTGATACTATTACTCTTAATTTTGCACATATTTAAATTTACGGTACAACTGTGAAACTCTGTTAAGAAACTTTTGTAATTTCTTACAGTAAAAACTCAGCTGAAATACTTAAAGAAATACATCTAAAATTATTGTAATCCAATAGAAACCATATCTGGCCTTACTTTATCAAAGTAGTACTTCCATAGGTTTATATTTTAAATACTTAATTTGTTGTTACATATAACTGAGCTGAAAAAATGACATAATGATAACATATTTTTCTTAAGGTTACATGCCAGTCTTGCCTTTTTTTGTTGTTGTTGTCGTTTTTAGAGACAGGGTTTCTCTATGTAGCCTCGACTGTCCTGGAACTCACTCTGTATACCTGACTGGTCTAGAACTCAAGAGATCCACTTTCCTTCTCCCAAGTGCTGGGATTAAAGGTGGTGCCACCACCACCACCAGGCCCTATTCTCCTCCTTACATGAGATTTTCCTTTATTTGTAATATCCGAAGATAGTCTATCTTATTAAATTAAAGCTTTTGTATAGTTTTATATATAAAGAAAACTTCATAATGTTTTCATTTAACAAATAGTCATCTACCTGGCAATTCCAATTCTATTCATGGCTCTATACAGTAAGGAAGAAAGCTATAGTGAACTTTTTAACAGCTTCTCAAAAACCTCACTTTTCTAAGTAGGAAGCCTGGAGGATAGTCTCTCAGCATACTCAGTTCTTAAAGATTGAGATTCCTGGACACTGGTAAATACCAGAAGCAATGAAAGCACTTCCGAAAGCAAGCAAGTAGTTTCCAATGCAGATAAAGTGTGAGAAGTCATTTAAACTTCAAAAAGCAAAGCCAGAGTCCTGAAGAGCAAAGACACAGACCTTTGTGGTATAAACCTTTGATCCCAGCAGTCAGGAGGCAGTTGAAGGCCAGGGTGGTCTACAAGAGTTCCAGGACAGCCAGGGCTAGATAGGTCTCAATCTATCAACAATCAAGGTATGGACTCCTTTCAGACCTTCATATGGTTATACACACTAATGAATAAAAGGTATGCTCACTACTTGTGATTTTAAAAGACTGGAAAATACTCACATAAGATGCGAGCTGCACTGAATCAGTACTTCCTAACTAAAAGGAACACAGGAACAGCAGTAATCAGCAACTAACATAGCCTGTTCTGGTCTCTCCCTCTTGGTCCGAATCATTTACATAGTCCCTTCCCCCACCATAAAGAGGAGGGTCATCAACAGACTACCAGTCCTAATGAAACAGTGTCACTTCCATGAAGCTTCCATCTTGACAGCACTCTCTTGTTAATTTAACCAAGGAAAAACACCCCTATTGTGAGCAGGCCTGAAGCCCACAGGATGGGAAACTAAAATATTCTGCCCAAATGCCATCTTTTAGTCCCAAGTAAAGCTTCTGGAACAATCTCTAAGTGACAACTTGACTAAATCTTCACAGAGGATCCTGAGCCAGGAACCACCTAGATAACATCCTTAAAAACAAAACAAAACAAAAAACAACAACTCTTACTGAGTGAGATATGTATTGTTTATTTCACTACCTTTTTTTGTTATATAACCATTACTGAAGTAATGACTTAGGTATTACTGGAAAAAATAATCATCTCTGAACCATTAGAATATCAAAGCCTGAAAGGAACACCTTGGATTGGAGACCTATCTCTATCATGCTAGTTTGAGGATATGACAGAGCAGAGGCTGGTCATAACCATGGAGTCTCAGGACAGGATTTGATCAAGCTCTACAGACACAGTGACTTTGGGTCAGCTAGCCTTGAGACTGAGATCAAACTACTTGAGCATTAGCAGGTCATGCCTACATAACAGAGGTCCAAGAAACTATGCAAACATTGGACAAGAATACACTCTGACTACTGTCATGTACTGATGCCAGAAGACTAGCATGCCCTGATTCCTCATGAAAGAATGTATGAAAACTCCTCATTTGGTATTCCACCTGTTTTCTGCCCTATGTACTTCTTACCTGTCCTCGTTTGCTTTTTATTGCTAGGTAACACCATGACTAAAAGCGGCTTGGGGAGATGCTGTGGAATAATCCTTCTGTACATTGTAAATATATATTGTTCTCATTGATTACAGGCCAGTAGCCAGGCAGAAGTATAGGCAGGACAGCCAGACAGCCAGACAGCCAGACACAGAAGTTCCTGGGGAGGACAGAGTCCGAGGAGTTGTCAGCCAGATGCAGAGGGAGCTGGAGATGAAGGTGCCATGTTAATAAAGGTACCACCACGTGGCAGAGCATACATAAGGGATATGGGTTAACTTAAAATGTAAAAGCTAGTTAGCAAAAAGCGTGAGCATTTACAATTAATATAAGCCTCAGGCTGTAGGGACTGGAAAACTACCTACAGGGAGGGAAGGCTTTATTCATCTTACAGCTAATAGACCACTATGAAGAGAAGAAAATGTCACCACTAGGGTCAAGTAATCAGGGACAGGACACAATTGACAGAATTCAGATTTTTGTTTTACAACGGGATCATGCTAATGAATATGTCTCAATTGTCTTATCAAGCCATTTAAATCACAAGAATGTCGGAGTAGTGTAATTCTTCCCCAAAGAATTTCAACAATGTGGACTACACCATGGCTATAATCTAAATAAATTATACTATGCATCAAAAGAAGAAGGTGAATGAGAAAAATCTTACAAGGATCCACCCCTAGATAAAGGCTACAAGCAACTGGTGACTGTTAGGAGGGAGAGTTGGTGTTCCTCAGGGATGAGCCCCTGTTTGTTATCAAACAGCAAGGGGTCAGTTCTTGAAGCACATGCATACAACCATCATTAAGTGGACTCAGCACTCAGAAAGTCTTATATATATTTATGTGCATGTACACATGTGACAATAATCAAAAAAGAAAAGTTCCTTCTAAAAAAAATGGTAACTACCTTGCCCAAATCCAACATGAGACTATAGTACCAAAAGCACATAATTTACTTACACAAGCTAATTTAAGCATAGAGCATTGTTCCTACATATTATTTCACCATAATAATGCCCACATATCTAATTTCTAAAAGCCAAGGCAAGGACTGGTCATCAACCTGGGACTATGTTTTCCATTTTTTATTCCAAGATTAAAAAGCAAGGCACCCATTTAAGCTTTATAGATAACAACTCCACCAGAAACAAACTCACTTTCCACCTCCAGCAGACTACATTTTGGCATGCACAACTCTCATTTTAAGATTACATTTCATAGCTTTCATTTGGATGCCATTTCAAATGCTTCAAAAGAAGCATACCTGGTGATTACCTCATGTTCTTGGTACAAAGCATACTGTCACAACTGACCCTTTCCAATACCCAAAAGTAATTCACATCTTCAAACTAAGTTTGGTTGTAAAATAGACTGGGATTGTAAGAGAATAACAAACTCACATCTAAATTGAGAGAACACTAAACAGAAATGAATGAAAAGCTAGAGTTTCTCCTAAGTGAGATATCATATTTTTTCTAAAAACCTTATAAAAAGATATTGGCTAATTTTCAAATTAATTATGCAAATTACAGAAACTTTTAAAACAAAAAATAATCATATCTGAAACTTTTTTAAAATGCAAAGATTTCACATCAAACTTTGGTAAAAGCTGAAACATCACAAATTTTGTTCACAATATTTCTCTGGTGAAAAATATGGATTATTACTAATCATTCCCCACACATTATTCTTCAGTGGAAAAGAGCACCCTACTATGTAACCACTTTCTACAGGATAGCTGGTAACATCAATGTATCATAAGGGGCTTAAAAGCATTAAGACAATTTTCAAACTTATGATTTAAATATATATCAGATACAAATTAGTATCTGTTTATAATTGCTCTGAAGAAATCAACCAATATACCTTTATAGTAATAGATAAGAATGACCATATAATTTACTAATGAGGTAACTTGGGAAATAAAAATTGAAAATCAGATTAAATGTCAGCCAGAATAAAAAGAATTAACTATGGCAAACTAGAGCACATGGCTATGCTACCAAAGATCTACTTGTAAGAGTAAATCCTTCGGAGAACTCTTAAAAAAAAAAAGAGTCGAGTTTATCTAAGTGACAAAATACAAAACAAAGTGACCCTTAATCACTATGTACCTCACTTGTTTATCTGTAAAATGGATATATCATCTTCTCTCTTACTTTTTAACACACTAAAAAGTTAATAATAATTGGAATATTACATATGCTGTAAATGCAATATGCATTTCCAGACCTAATAAAAATGCCAAATTATTTCTTTAAAATCCATAACAAAGTTCATAAATATTGGAAACTCTGAGAATACACATCTAGAAGTGACTTTTATTTTATATGTACATACATAAATATATATTGCAATTATTTTTAATCACTGAAAAGCTTCTATTTTCAAATATGGCAGTTTCCTTTAAAAATCCTTCCACATAAAAAAATATGATTGCAGACAAAATTTTTAAGTATTCTGGCAAAAGAAAGTCACAGAGGAACAAAATTAAAAGACACACTCATTCACTATCTTGACTCCACATTAATAAAAGCAATAATCTCCAGAATTCTCAGAATAAACCACCAGTGCATGGTAGCAGCAATGACAGAACAACACAGGGACTATCTAGAGGTAAGTATCAACCACTACTGAAATATAGCACCCACTACAGTGTTACTACAGTTCAAACAAATATTAGTAATCTAAAAGCATATCCCCTGAAGCAAAGTAAGTACAATGTTATTTCATAGAGATCCTCTTATCAACATTTATTATAACACCTAATACAACTCAGAAGGTCTTTGCAAAGTACTACATTTATATACACTGATTAAAATAAAGAATGTGTTCTTAGAGGAACTACGTCGAACAGGAAGAGAAATAAAAATGCTTAGGTTGGGACTTCAGAATTATAGGCAATCTTTTCATTCTCTTAATGTTGCTCTAATATTCTAGTAAGTAAATGATGTTAAACATCAGCATACTATTTCACAAAAGTACTTAATAAATAAGAGTAATTATGACAACGGCTAAAATTTGAGCATATATTATGTATCAGCAAAGCAAACTCTCATGAACAGAACCAAAGGACATGCAATGCAGTTCATCCATGTCAATTCACTTTACTTACTTTCAAAAGAAAAAAAAAAACGGCAGCTTACATTGCCAAACTGAGGTACACATGAACTTCTTACAATACTACGTTAATCTTGAGATTTCCTTAGATAGCTTTTGTTATTAAAGGCGATATATGGAGGACTTCCAGAGGTCTTTCTACTGCTTCAATAGTGTCAGTCCTAACATGCAGATACCATAGATGACATCTCAGAGATCAAGTTGTTCAATGTTTCAAAGAACAAACTCTATCAAGGAACACATTTCCTAAGTGTGGCAGTTTGAATTAATTGGCTCCATAAGTTCATTAGGAGTAGCACTATTACGAGATGTGGCCTTGTCAGAATAGAGTGGCCTTTCAGAAGAAGTGTGTCACTATCGGGGTGGGCTGTGAGGTCTCCTCTGCTTAAGCTACACCCAGTGAGACACTTCACTTCCTACTACCTGTGGATCAAAGACATAGAATTATTAGCTCCTTGCCCAGTACCACATCTGGCTGCAGGCTGCCAGTCCCACCATGATGACAATGGACTGAACCTCTAAACTGTAAGCCACCTAATTAAACGCTTTCCTTTATAAGAATTTCTGTGGTCATGGTGCCTCTTCACAGCAATAGAAATCCTAAGACAAGAAGCATAGAGAATGATTTCCCATACCTCCAGAGGCTGAAACCAAGGAATATTTTAATCATAAAGATTCACAAACCCCATAGCACCGGACGTTGGTGGCGCACACCTTTAATCCCAGCACTTGGGAGGGAGGCAGAGGCAGGTGGATCTTTATGAGTTTGAGGCCAGCTCACTCTACAGAGCGAGTTCCAGGACAGCCTCCAAAACAATACAGAGAAACCCTGTCTCGAAAAACAAAACAACAACAACAACAAAAAAAAAGATCCACAAACCCCAAATCAGATTACTAAATAAGGATCTACAGAGTTGAGGCCTAGAAACCTGCCTGTTTTAGTTTGAAGGGCTGGATTTTGAGACAAGACTTTACCCCATAACCCAGGCTGACCCAGGCTAATCTTGAATTTGTGTCAAACCCCCTGCCTCAGAAGTCTGAATTTCAAGGAACTGATATGTTGGTATAATTCTGTTGTTTTCTGAGAATGGAATAAATTATACACACATGAAAATTAAAAACATCAAATAGGGTTTCAAATAAGTATATTTACTAAGTGGTTAAGTCACAAGAAATTTTAAGTAATACCATAAAAGAATGTTTCCAACTAAACAACAATTCAATAGATAAAAACCTGTCTTCTTGTTTGAAGTATATTTGATAACTGCAAAAGAAAAATTTAAGGAAAAGCACCTCGAAAGAACTGTTATGCAAAAGAAACACTTTCAAAAGAAAACTGTTGTGTGGGTTTGAGCACCACTGCAGCTGTCTGCAGCAGGCTCAGCTCAAAGAGTATAGCAGATCCTTCAGAGCTAAAGTTACAGTAGCTGTGACCCTCCCAGTGTGGATGCAGTGAACGAAACTCAGATCCTTTGCGAAAGCGGTATGTCTTCTTAACCACTGAGCTGTTATCTCCAGCCCCAAAAGAGACTTTCATTCTATTACAAACAAAACCAATTGATTCATTTCAGGGAGACATATATATGTGTGCCCTTTGACACTCTTGAAGAATTTACAACTAGAAGAGAACTTTGGAGTAATGCAAATCAATGATTTCCCACGAGGAAACAGAGGATCAGAAAATCTTGTCCAATTTACTCAAAGTCCAGACAAGACTTATGAGCAGAGAGCCAAGACTGGAAAGACCAAGTCTTCTACAAATTCCTTTCTACTTATCAAATAATAAAAACGTGAACTTTATAACTCTTCACAAGATTAGTAGATGTTTACAAAAACATTGAACATAGAAAAAAAAGTTTCCCCATGACTTTTTATTTACTACTCATTGCTTTACATTTGTCTTTAAAGATAGTGTACTGATAGTATACAAAAATTAAAAACAAAAACAAATATAATTCTTACCAGTTCATCTGATACACCATGGCGATCAATATGGTACAATGATGCTACATGAACACTAATCCACCAACTAAAGCCTATTGGATCCTTGGCCTGGGTTAGAGAAACAGAAGGTCTTCTTTGGTCACTTGATTTGTCAAGAAGTCTTTTAAGAAGTTTATTCAACCAATTCCAAAATGACTATGGAAACAAAAGAAAATAATTCAGTTAAATTAAGACACTATTCTAATGAGCTTTGACTTAAAGTTTTTCCTGTTCATAATGAAACACACACAAAACCAATCATCAGTTATGAACCCTGATGTGTTTTATTATTTGACAGGTATCTTTGTTAACACCCAATAGAACATTCTAAAAGTTTATCTTTTAAATGTATCATCTGGTAATCCTCACAGGGAACTATTAATAAAACTAGAACCCCAAGTAACCCCTCCCATCACACACACACAAACCTCCAACACTCCCTAAGAGCCCGCTCAGCATACTACCAACTTCCCACTGCTCCTCATCACCATATCCAGGCTCACAACCCCCTAGTTTGCCAGAGGCCACACCAGCACGCAGGACCCAGGTAAGATCTCCCGACCCATTCTTGCAGACCACCACCACTTACTTGGAGCCCACTCAGTCTACCAACAACTCCCCCTGTCCCCATCACCTTACACCAGCCCACAATTCAAACGGAATCACTGTGCTTTACCAGAGTCATGATGGCACTCAGAACTAAGTGGCAAGACCCCTGCCCCCAGAACACCAACACTACCTAGGTGCCTATCCAAACTATCCCCCCAACCCAAGCACCCTCTCTCCTCATCACCATATCCTAGCACACAAATACTGAGGAAACACTACTCAACCCGAGGCCTACAAAATTCTAGGTCACAAAGCAAGTCTAAATAGAAAGAAAATTGAAATAGCCCCCTGCATTCTGTGAAATACCAGATTAAAATTGATTTCAACAACAGAAAGCCTACAAACTCATGGAAAATGAACAAGTATCTAGTAAATGAATGCTGAGTCAAGAAAGAAATATGAAATTAAAACTTCCTAGAATTCAATAAAAATGAATGTACAACATACCCAGTCCTATGGAACTTAGTGAAAGTGGTACTAAGAGGGAATTTCATAGCATAAGCGCCTACATAAGGAAATTGGAGAGACCTCATACCAGTAAATGTAAAAACTCTAAAACAAAAAGAAGCAAATAGAAGTAAATAGAAGGAAATAATCAAATTGATGGCTGAAATCAATAAAATAGAAACAAAGATAAAATACAAAGAATCAATGAAGCAAAAAAGTTCTTGAAGAAAAAATCAACAAGACAAACTTTTACCCAACCTAAGTAAAAAGAGAATATCCAAATTAACAAAATCAGAAACAAAAAATAGACCATAACAACAGACACCAAGAAAATCAAAACAATCATTTGGTCATACTTTCAAAACCTGTGCTCCACAAAATTTGAAAATCTAAAAAGAGTGGACACTTTATAGATACCAATTACCAAAAGCCAATTCACGATCAAATACACAATTTAAATAGACCTATAACCCCCAAAGAAACAGAAGCAGTCATTAAAAGTTTCCCAACCATAAAAAAACACCAGGGCCAGATAGTTTTAATGCAGAATTCTACCAGACTTTCAAAGAAGAGCTAACACAAATACTTCTCAAGTTATTACACAAATTGCCAAATTTATTTTATGAGGACACAGTCACCTTGATACACAAACTACAGAAAGATTCAAAGATAATTTCAGACCAACTTCCCTCATGAATATCAATGCAAAAATACTCAATAAAATACTTACAAACTGAATCTAAGAACAAATAAAAAAGATCATCTACCATGATAACTAGGCTTCATCCCAGAAATGCAGGGATGGTTCAACATATAAAAATCAGTCACTGAAACCTACCATATGCACAAACTGAAAGAAAAAAATCCACATGATCAACTCATTAGATGCTGAAAAAGCCTGTGACAAAAATCCAACACCCTTTCATGATGAAAGTTGGAGATGTCAGGGATAAAAGAGACATACCTAAACATAATAAAAGCAATTTACAGCAAGCCAATAGGCAACATCAAATGAAATGGAGAGAAACTTAGTCAAGGCATTCCACTTAAACCAGGAACAAGACAAGGCTCTCCATTCTCTCCATATCTATTCAATACAGTAACTGAAGTTTTAGCCGGAGCAATGAGACAACTGAAGGAGAACAAGGGGCCACAAATTGGAAAGGAAGAAGCTAAAATACCATTAGTTGCAGATTCGATAGTATACATAAGAGAACCCCCAAAATTATATCAGGGAAGTCCTATGGCTGATAAACATCTTTAGTAAAGTGGCTAGATAGAGGATTAATTAAAAAGAAAAATTCAGTAGCCCTCCTACACACAAATGACAAATGGATTGAGAAAGAAATCAGGGAATCAACATTCTGCACAATAGCCACAAACTCAAGAAATACAAATTGGAAGAAAGTATCCAACAATTGTTGCTGATCTACCTAGATTTCAGCATTTGACATGCAAATTGATCTGTAACACCTGGCATGAAACACAAGTTCCTGGATCAAAGACCCCAACATAAAACTGAACCTGACAAAAGAGACAGTGAGAGATAACCTTGAACTCAGTGGCAAAGGAGACAACTTCCTCAACAGAACAATGATAGCAAAGACACTAAGATGAACACCAAGCAACTGGGACCTTATGAAACTGAAAACTTCTAAACTAAAAGGCCAAAAAACACCATCAATGGGATAAAACACCAGTCTAGAGAATAGGAAAAGATTTTCACCAACTCTACACACAACAAAGAGCTAATATCCGAAATATATAAAGAACTCACAAAACAAAACATCAACAAACTAAGTAATCCAATTAAAACATGGGGGTACAGCTCTAAACAGAGAATTCTTAACAAAGGAATCTCTGATGGCTGAGAAACACAGAGAAATGCAAATCAAAACTACCCTGAGATTCTATCTTACACCTACCTATCTAAATGGATAAAATCAAAAACACAAGTGACAGCTCATGCTAGGGAGGATATGGAACAAGGGCAACACTCCCCATTGCTGGTGGGAGTGCGAACATGTATAGCCACTATGAAAGCCCTAGTGCATTAGATGGGAGCAGGTGGGAGCCAAACTCGGAGGAGTCAAGGGAACACCACAGAAGGGGGGGGGGGGGATAGAATTGTAGGGGCCAGAGGGGTAGAGAACAACCAGGAGAACAGGGTCTACAAAATCAAGTAAGCAGGGCTTATAGGGACTCAGACTCAAGAGGTAAACACAGACCCTAAATGGATCTGATCTAGATCCTCTGCATATAACTTAGGGCCGTGTTACTTAGTGTTCTTGTGGGACTCTCAATAGTGGGAAATGGGGGGTGGCTCTTACTCTTTTGCTTATGCCTAGGACCCTTTTCCTCCTAATGGGCTACCCAGTCCAGCCTGGGTATGAGGGCTTTTGCCTAGTCTTAGTTAACTTGTTAGGCCAAATTCAAAGGATATGCCTGGGAGGCCTATTTTGTTTTTTATTTATTTTATTTTTTAAGGGAAATGGAGGAATAGATAAAGGGGAGAAGGGACGTAGGAGGACGTGGTGGGTGGAATGGAGCGAGAGGAAACTGTGACCAATAATGTATGAAAGAAGAGTAAAAGAAAAAAAGGAAAATGTAATTTAATATAACATAAATATGTATTCATATATAATAAATTAACATAAAAACAATCTTATACTGTTCTTCTAGCTGCAAACCTACTGTATCTATGTTATTTTTTTGGCTGCATACACTTTGTATTTCTCTGTAAGTTAATAAATCTGCTCTTAATGAGGACATTGAAAACAGGATAAATTCAAATGTCTTCTTAAAGGAACAAAAACAAACATCCTTTTCTTAAACAAAACAGCACTCTTAGAAAACTCACTTATGCCTAACCCACACAGTAATATGCTAATTATTACTGTAATTTTGGCATTTCTTTGTTTTTCATGGAATTAAACCTAGGACATTGTCTTTCCAAGGATAGTGCTCTAGCCCTGACCTCTATTAAAGCCTTTTAAGAAAATTTTCATTTTGAGGTAGGGTCCTGCTTAATTGCCAGGCTGGCCTTAAACTTACTACACAGCCCACCCTAAATTATTTCCTGTTTCCTATATATTTTTTCCCACACTGCAGTCCTCTCCCATTATGGTATCACTGTTATTTGTTGAAATAACTTTGTACTATGTTCTTGTTTCGCTGGAAACAGCTTTGTTTTACCTTTGTTGGGTGAGAATTTTAAGCTGGTGAATATTTTGTTTCACTACAATGAAGACTGTTCTTCTGCGGGCTTCCTCTGCTGCTGAGAAGTAAGCCATCCATCAGTCACTATTCTATGTGTGATGCTAGGAATTAAACCCAAGGTTTTCATCACACCCAGCCCCTAATTTCACTCAATAATTTTCTGTTATGTGTTTAATCTCTTTGTCTTTGAACTCTGTGGCTTCACTGCAATGGAACAGATGCTTTTTTGTTTAGTTATACAAACTAGGTTATTTGGGTTTCTTAATTTGATTAGTTTTCATTAAAACTGGAAAACTTCTATTTTTTTTCTGTTGTACTACTTTTTCTAACTACAAGTTTTCAGATATCATGCTTCTTTATTTTCCATTTGTATTTCTCTCTTCAATACTATATATAACAAACCTTATTTAAAGTTTCTCTGATACCATTATGAAACAATCCTGAACTGCCTTTAGTTATAACATTTATTCAAATTTTACTATGCATAACTTTATGTTTTGAAATAACTGATATGACTGGTGTCTCTTCATGATGACCTCACACAATTTGGGCAAGAAAGACACATAAACATTTTGTTTGCTTGCTCTTTGGTTTTCAGGAGACAGGGTTTCTCTGTGCAAGTCCTGACTGACCTGCATCACATGGGGTGCAGCATGGTGTCCACTGATCCTATTGTGAGGTAACATCTTCCAGACTGCTGTCAGCTATGATCTATGAAATTACCACTTTCTTCTCTCTAACTGATAAATACTATGTGGAGTAATTTACAAAACTACAAACATACCTATGGTGGTATCTTGTTTGTGCAAATAAAATGTGCCTGAAGATCAGAGGGTGGAGCTTGCTACTGCCTATCCATGGAGGCCGGGCATGGTGGTACACACCTTTAATCCCAGCACTAGGTGGAGACAAGAAATGAGATGGCTGGATGTAGACAGGAATGCAGGCAAGAGGAAGAAGGAACTACCTCTCTTTTCAGCTGGGAAGCTGGCGAGGTAAGGTGTGGCTGTGGCATGCTCCTTCGTCTCTCAGCATTTACCCCTGTACCTGACTCTAGGCTTTTATTTTTGAGACCTATTAGAACTTGTATTACATATCCTACTTTTCTAAGCTCAAAATAATGGCAACATATCTAATATCCAGAGAGTGGGGTATAAGGTAAGCACACTGGAAACGATCACAGGTACCCATAGTGAGATTGTCTCAGGAAACAAATCAATACAAAAATTCATATCACTTTTTTTTCCACTATGCTGAGCAACCAATGAAGAATCTTGATTGAAAGGATAACCAGGCTACAATCTACAACCCCAGAGAAGCTAGGTAAAAAGGGGAACCCTAAAAGAGACACACATGCAGGGACCCAGAAAGAGAAAATAGTTAAGATCTCCTGGATAAACTGGAAGGGGTGGTATAAGGGAGGGAATGGGGGATGGGAACATGAGGGATCATGAAGATGGAGCTGTGGGAGGAACGGAAGGGGAGAGCAATGAAAGAGATATCTTGATAAAAGGAGCCCTAATGGAGTTAAGGAGAAACCCTGATGGTAGAGAAATTCTCAGGAATCCACAAGAATGGCCCCACCTAAGACTCCTAGCAACAGTGGAGAGGGTATCTGAAAGGGCCTTCCCCTTTAATCAGATTAGTAACTACCCTAATTGTCATCATATAGCCTACATCCAGTAACTGATGGAAGCAGATGCAGTGATCCACAGCCAAACACTGGGCTGAGCTCCTGGGGTTCAGCTGAAGAGAGGGAGGAGGGATCATATGAACAAGGGGGGTCAAGATACACGATGAAGAAGACCACAGACACAGTTGACCTGGGCTGGTAGGAGTTCAGGGACTATAGACTGACAGCTGGGGAACATGCATGGGACCAAAACAGGCCCTCTGAATGTGGGTAACAGTTATATGGCTTGATCTGATGAGAAGGCCCCTGGCAAAGAGACCAGGATCTATCCCAGGAGCATGAACTAGCTTTTTTGAGCCCATTCCCTTTGGAGGGATACCTTGCTCAGCCTTAATACAAGACAGAGGGGCCTCAACTTGGTATGCCAGACTTTGTTGACTCCCTCTAAGGAGTAGATGAGGGATAGGAAGGGGTGGAGGTGTGAAGCAGGGGAGAGAGGGGGAACTGTGGTTTGTATTTAAAATGAAAAACAACTTTTTTTTTAA
This sequence comes from Mesocricetus auratus, assembly GCF_017639785.1. Taxonomy (NCBI): domain Eukaryota; kingdom Metazoa; phylum Chordata; class Mammalia; order Rodentia; family Cricetidae; genus Mesocricetus; species Mesocricetus auratus. The sequence goes on from NW_024429184.1 coordinate 33,284,532, forward strand.
ATAAAAAAGAAGAATCTTGATTGAAACAATTATACTCACAGTATTTTTTTATGATGCTTTCTTGGTATATATGTATCAGAAAAGAATCCCTTCTCCCCACTTATTCTTATCAGCACGGGTGCTATGCAGATCATTACCCGCTCAACCACGTCTTATATAAATCAAATCATCACTTGTTATCACAGAGATATATGGAAGATTTTCATTTGGTTCTTGTGCTCTTCAAACATGTTCCATCATTTTTTTAGTAAACAATTTCTGGCATGTTTTGGGTTCATTTTCATTTTCTATTCACCCACCTAAAGTCAGTCATTTGTCCAAGGAGCATTGGTGGCGATCACTAGATAGGGGTCATTTTTGAAACCAAATCTGTACAAATCACTATTCCATACCATTTGACTACGAATTGACTGCTTCTAGGTTTATCTAATGAAAAAGACAGGAAATATACGTACACAAATATACATCCATAACTAGCTTTATTCTAATTCACTCATGGATTATGCTAGCTTCCCCTCCATTATGTGACAAACCTAGATAATATTCAAGATTTTCTGAGTTTCAGACTATAAACAGGTCTAAAATAGCCAACACGTAATGTTTGAAATAAATGTCCTAATAAGTCCTGTGTTAGCATTGCATGGTGGCTCACACCTAGAATCCCACCACTCAGGATGCTGGAGCACAATTTCCAAGATAGCTGGGCTAAATGGTGAAACCCTGTTATTTGTAGTTTATAAATTTGTGTTTAGTCTTAAAAGGACGTAGGCAAATTGGTATATTCTAACATTATCTAGATTAGTATTTCCAACCTCTGTACTATGTTTTTATTCATTTGAAATATAGATGCAGTGATATATTATTTATGATTTATTACAGCTTGCCTGAGGATTCAGAAAGCAAAGTCAGCCACAGGCCATAGAAGCCAGGAGCACACCTTTAATCCCAGCAGCCAGAAACTATGAGGTGGTGGTACACACCTTTAATCCTAGGACTCAGGATTAAGAGGTAGATCTCTCTGAGTTCAAAGCCACCCAGGGATACACAAGACTGAACCAGTTTAAAAGAATAACAGATAACATAACATGCCTTTAATCCAGCACTAGAGGGGTATAAAAGATGGAAGCAGGGTCTTCAGTATTCAGTAGGAGGCACTGATTCTCCAGTCACACTGAAGACAGGAAGGCTCAGTATCGAGCAAGACAGAAAGATACTCGTCTCAGGATTCTCCAGTCACACTGAGCAGCAGGATCAGCCCATTCAGCCTGAGGTAGAACTAGAGCTACTGGCCCGCTACTTTGCTTTTCTGACCCTCAGCTTGAAGTCTGAACCCCAATATCTGCTACTGGGTCTTTTATTTATCATGTTACATATAGATGGCTTCAATGACTTCCATTTTATTTTCCACTCAGTGCACCTTCTAACAATCACTATTTTTGAGCATAGGAAACATTAACATGTTTCTAAAATCAGAGATACATGAAAAGTCACAATGAAACTGTATTGAGGCAGGATAGGAAAACACAGAAAATTAAGGGAAGATGAGAAAAAAAAAAAGAACCACTCCAGAGTGAGTTTGAGGATTGCCACTTACTTCAAGGAAAGCAATCAGCACAATACTGTGACAGCATGCATAAGACCTGCACAAGCTCAATCCAGACAAAATTCCAGCACCTGAGGAGGTGAAATTAGCACCAAGTCTTACCCCTAGTCAAGAAGTTGTTAAAAATAGATAGCTGCTAGAGCTGCTGGGAGAAGAAAAATAAGCTGCTTTTTTTTTTTAATAGAGCGACACTGTGTGTATCAAAGACACTCAAAGGCAGGTCCAGGCTCATAGTAAGTCAACACAAATTGAACTCTGTTGGTGTTGGGGTGTGTGTACATGCATGCACATGCCTTATTTTTTCTAAAAGAGAAAGAACATGGAGTAGTATTGAGTAGGAAGGTAGAGAGGGATCTAGAAGGAACTGGGGAAGAGTTAAGACTTCCAGTTTTACCCTAACAATAGTAATCTCATGGATGCACATCTGGAACTACTGTAAGAATTCATTTAAATTATGGATGCACATCTAGAACTAATTACCCATGAACTCATTTAAGCTCCCTTATGAATCCTTTGAGGTGCAATGTCAAAAGCCTCAAAATCATACATGCTTGGCTATTAAGACACTTAAGGGTAACTTTCTCTAGAAGACCATACTCTTGGGTGTACTTGCACACTTTTCCTAAGTGACTCTCTAACACCTATGCTTAGACCAAAACAAAAACTACTAAAACACTCTTAATCCATCTTGCTTATCCTTTTCCAGTATCTATCCCAGTGAAAACACTTAATCCTTTCTCTCCACAATGCCCAGATTTTCCTTGGGTTCCAGTACCCCAACCTAATATAGTCAGCCTGCCTGCACCATAATCAACCAAATCTTCTGCCAAGATCTACCCTGAGTGTGTCCCCCTACCCAGACCTCTTTCATGTCACATTCTAACCTCTCTACTCAGCCAGATCCTACACACCTTTCTCCAAGGTCTAGTGTGGTGAGTCCATGTGATCCTGCCCTCCTCCCATTCTCTACAATGCCCAGATTTATGCCCCCAAACTCCAGGGTTGGACCAGGACAGGTTCTTGCAAACCAGTCAAGTCTTTTATACTATACTAATCGAAGCCATAGCCAACCTCCATGCTCAACCACACCCACACATCCTCACTTCTACCCTAACCTCCTCTGCCCATATCTGACACAGAAATAACAAAAAGGTCCACATGCCCAGATCTCATCACAAAAATACAATTATGAAAGAACAAATCCATCTCTCTATTCCAAATCCAGGAGTCCTGTAGAAATGTTGCCAATGAGCAGTGCCCTAGGTAATTCCCAAGATATGGAATTTAAAATACTCATAAACTTCATTAAAGAATTCAAGTTATTTAAAAAAGAAACAAAGAAAGAGCTCAGTGAACTTAAATAGAATAAATGCCTGGGCGATCCCAAGAAAACACAAATATAAAGCTGATGGAAATGACAAAATAATCCAGGACTTGAGAATGGAATTCAGTAAAGAGAACACTAAATAGAACTCAAGTGGAAATGAAGATGGAATTGAAAGAAAACGCAATTAACTGGACTAGAAAATTAAAAGGAAAGCTTTTCAAATTAGAATGAACTGAGACCGAGCATAAACATACAGAGAGAACAGAAGATGTAGGTGAGATTATGAATTTTTTTTTAAAGAAAAGCAAAGGAAAGGTGCCAGAACACAGTCCAGGAATGGAATCTTTAAAAATTCTGAGTGTGAGAACAATCCAAGAAAAGTAAGAGTCCAGTGACCTCAGTTTCTTCAACACACAGAGCTATTCGTGAAATGTATTTTCGTGCTCCTCTCAGGTGTAGCAGACAGGAGTGAGTTTACTTCAGATTACTCATTATTGCTTGCTGTTGTTATTCAATTAAATGTTTAAAGTACCCTTTATATGCCTCTATGGAAACATGGCTTTGCCATGTGCAATTTGTCCTTGTGATTGTATACAGTTTGAACTATACTCATGTGACCCTTTTAAATCTTTGGAATATAAATTGTCTGAGGCTCTGAATAAAGTTGGCTACTACATGCGACTTTAGTCTGTCTCATTTAACAACTCTATTCTCCCAGGTCCCACCACCTCTAAAACAGTGACAGTGGCACCAACAGGGACCTGATATCAGCTATGATAAGAGTGGGTACCCTTAATGAAGGGGGTCAATGGAAACAGCAGGGCAAAAACCAGGCAAGACTTTGCCTTATGTCAAACTTGTACAGTTTTTTTTAAAAGGTAGAGCACAAGTATTAAAATCACAACTATTACACAGTTTGCAAGATGCTTATGATTATAATCCCTGGTTTGCAGAAAAAGGAATTTTTAGATGATGAAGTGTGGTACAGTCCAAAAGAATAAAGAAAAGGTATATAAACAAGGGGGAAAGATCCCCATTCAATTTTGGGTCACGGGCATTAATTTGGACTGTTGTAAAAATATTTCTGGGATAACTGAATACAAAGATGATTACCAACAACTATGCCCGTAATGGTTCCCTCAGCTCTCTTACTGGAGCCTCCTTTAAATATATAATTTCCACTGCCTGAGGATGATCCTGAAGCTTGGGATGAGGACTTTGATAATCTAATCTTGATTCTCTCCACTTTTTGATGAGGATTTAGGAGAGCTTAGGAAAATGCTATGTTTACAACCTCGGCAGGCTAAGACAGAGCATGTTTGAAAAGGAGTTAACTAATTCCTCCCCGATCTCATGAGTAATTTGTGCTTGGTATTTCCAGTGCCATCTCAGCAAAATCTAAAAGGTTGACAGGGATTAGACATAGATATAATGAAATATTTTTTAAAGGGCTTGCTCTTCCTGTGGAATGACCACTCCATATTTGTTTTGAATATCGTTTTGGTTGGAGCAATAATGCACAATGGTTGCCATATAATTGCCAAAACAATTCTTAGACCTTCCCAGTTTCTTCAGTGGCAAATGTGGCTTGCAAATAAAGCCCATGAAAAAGTTCAACAAGTAGGACCAAGGGACAATCCTGGAAATGACAGATAATGAAATACTGACAGACAACTAGGTATCACCAGATCATCAGTTGCTTAATGTTCCTGCAACTCTCCTACATGAAAATTGACAGGGGATCTGACTACACAAAGCCCCTCTGAGCCATATGTGGATTTAATAGGGAAACTTGATGCTATTGAAAAACAAGTAAACGGAGAACCAATTCAATTTATTAAAACAGCTGGCTTTGATAATGCCAATGAAGAGTGCCAAGGAATAACCAGACCTTAGAAAGACATGTTATACTCTTTCAGGATTTATGTAGAAATGTGGGATCTATAACAGCAAACTTAGCTGTTTTAGAAACCTCCTGTCCAACGACAGAAGATGTCTGCAAAATGTTTCAGTTGTGGCAGACCTTGACCACTTAAACAATATAAATTGTCCTTACAACAAATGATGCCCAGATCAAGGAACTCCTTGACTTAGCTGCCCTAAGTGCAAAAAAACCCCACGTGCTAAGAATGTGGAATCGAAATATGGTAAAAATGCCAATACATTATCTAGCAACAATAACAATACTAGTCAACAATTGGGAGATAGATTGAGGATCCCCCACCCCCAGGCTCTATAAATTTAGAAGGTTTAAATGCCAAAACATTACCATTTGTGCCACCTTCAGACTGTAATCCATCTATTCTTTCAAGAAGTGCTGCTATTGATATTCAACGCCCTAAAGATATTGCCATGTCCCTTTTTCAATGTTCTTTATGTTACACACAGGATATGTTGGGGATCTATACTATATGCAACAGTTGAACTTTTTTTATTGGGTTAAAGTAACTTATCCATGAAAAGAGTCAATGTTCATACAAGAGTCACTGATGAAGATTACATAGGGGAAAATGTAATCAAGTTCAAAGTGTCCACTGACTGACAATTTAAAGAAGAAAAATTGCACAATTATTATTATTGCTTCATGTAGCCCAGTCATGGAAAAAAGTACTTCACAAGTGAGGACTTGGTAGTACAGATAAACTGTAGCTATAAGCACTTTATTAATGGAAAATGCTAAATCATATTGGATTCAAAAATGTTTTTAAAAAAGTATACAGGGTTACTTATGAAGCTGATGTCTCTATTATAACCATATAAGAGAATAGCCCTCCCAATGGCCTATTATGGAGGTAAATTCAATCCTAATAGGGTTGGGAACTAAAGGAGACTAAACAAAGTACTACAAAATTACAATGCATAGGTCCAGAAGGTAAAGTGGTAGTCAGAGAGTTATGTTACTATGTTCAAATTAATCTTTGGGGAAATGACTTTCTACAACAACTAATGCAGAGATCTGTATTCCCACCTCTAAAAGTGCTGATTTCCAACAAGCACTCGGAATTCTCCCCACACAATACATACCCTATTGTTGATTCTGTATCCTAACACTGCTGAATTTATCTTTTCTAGAAGTTTCCTAATAGAAATTTTGAGGTCTGTTATATAAAATATATGATCCAGATCTATATATCCATGTCATCTGCAATAGGTGTAGTTTGATTCCAGTGGGGAGTGCTCCTGCCAGGAGACACAATAAACACTCAAACATTCCACTGAACTGGAAGCTGACTTCACCTTGGCCACTTTGGGCTTCTGATTCCCTTAAGCCAACAGACTGAGAAGGGAGTAGTAGTGTTAGGAGAGGTGATTGATCCAGACTGTCATGGGGAAATTGGATTGCTTCTTAACAATGGAAGTAAGAAAGATTATATTTGGAGTGCAGGGGATCCTTCAGGGAATCTCTTGGTGCTACCACATCATGTGACTAAAATCAATAGGAAACTACAACAGCCTAATTCAGGTAGGGTGGCAAAGGGCAAAGATCCTTCAAGAATCAAGGTACAGTCACTCCTCCAGGAGAAGAATCTGCTGAGGTTCTTGCTGAGGATGGATGAAATATAGAAAGGTAGTTAAAAATACCAGCTAAGGGGCTGGAAAGATGGCTCAGAGGTTAAGAGAATTGTCTGCTCTTCCAGAGGTCCTGAGTTCAATTCCCAGCAACCACATGGTAGCTCACAACCATCTATAATAAGATCTGGTGTCCTCTTCTGGTATGCAGGTAGAACACTGTATACATAATAATAAAGTTAAGGTCACATAATCAGTTGCAGAAATGAGGATTATAACTGATAAGTGTCTGTCAGTTTGTTAGGTATGTATTCGTGAAGGTATTTGTATTTTCTTTCCTGGATTTATCATGTAATTTAACATCAACTGAGAGAATATCAGTGGTTATCAATTTCAAGTTTTGAGATACTAAAAGAATGTCCCTCAAGCGACATTGCCATCTATTCTAAAATATATATAATGCATTTGAGGTTGTACAAGATTAGTTATATCACATTAGGCATAACTATGAGATAAGGAAATATGATTGTTGTCAAGGTTGACAATGAAGTACACTTTTAATGGCTATTCTTGATTGTCAACTTGAATATTTCTGGAATTAACTAAAACCCAAGTAGACGAGTAAACCTGTGAGACTTTCTTGACTGAATCGTTTGAAGTGGGAAGACCTAGCCTAGAGTCAGGTCTTTTGAGGTGGGAAGATCTGCCTTAAATCTGGGCCAACCATTTTGGGGCCAGCCTATATAAGCATGGAAAAGGGGAAGCTCTTGCTCTTTGCTCGCTTGCCCTCATTCTCGCTGGCAATTTTATTCCTTCCCTTGTATTAGAGATGACAAGAGTCAGAGAAACAGGAATCTTGCTGTGTCAGAGAAGCTACACCCATGAGTTATACACCCATGAGTTGTACCCGGCATAGCTGCTAAGCACAAAGTGAACAAGAATGGCATCAAGAGACATACTGATGTGGAAGGAGAAAGCACAGGAAGCTTCAATGCTACAGAAGGCACTACAGGCAACTAAGGAAAGGTAAGAGTGGGAAAAACAGCCCTCCCCAAAGAAAAATCACCCATACACACAAATATACATGTAAATAAAGAGGAGACTGTTAATCTGAATGAGAGCCAAGTGGGTAGGGAACAGATGAGAGAGAGGGTCTGGAGGGAGGAAATGATGTGATGATGGATGGATGGATAGATGGATGATAGATACACAGATAGACAAATGATAGACAGACCACTTAATTCCAATCCTGCTTCCTATTGACTCCTCCTGAAATACTTTTCTGAGGTGAAGTCAGGAATTCCACCTTCACTTCAGAAGAGATCTCTTAAGAGATCCCCTCAGGCTGCAGCAGATCTGTCTGTGGCTCCTGTCCCACTGCTCGTGACACCTCTACATCAGCACTCAACAAATTGTGCTTTTTTTATTCACCAAGGCCAACAGCGTCTTGTAATTCCAGTATTTCTTTGTGTACAGTAGCGCATGGGAACACACACCCTTTTCTCTGCTTTCCCACATAAAAGGTGGCAGAGTATAATCCTTGCACTTTGCTCATGTCATTTCATAATATATTGGGAAACCATATTACTTCAAGAAACCTCATCCTATCATGTACATATATGCATAAATAATGTTCATTTTATGTGTCAAATTGACCAGGCACAGAGTACCAAGATAGCAAGTTAAATGTTACTGGATGCACATTTAACATTTAAATTGGTAGGTTGAGTAAAACAGGATGCCCGCCCTCCCTAATGTGGGTGGGTGAATGGATCCCTTCAACTAATCAGACATGTCATTCAAACTAAAAAGCTGCCTGTTAATCAAGGAAGTCTTCTTCAAGTTGGTGTGTAATTTTTCCCTCCCTGCAGCTTTGGAATAAGACTAGATCTGTTGGCTCCCCTGGCTGTCAGGTCTTTCATCTCGGACTGTAACTTGTGTGGTCAGTACTCTGGGTCTCCACATTCCAGGATCAGCTTCTATAACTGTGTTAGTCAATCTCTTGTAACAGATGCCCTTATATACTCTATTAATGCATGTTCTCTAGAAGACACAGCTATATAGCAGAATATCCTACTATGCAAACAAAACACTGTATGTGATTTGAGTAGCCATTCTCCCACACAGAGATATTCAATATACAAACTAGTAGCAACAACTAAATATCAATTGTCCAACTTACTTCTGCAACAGACCATTTACTTCTGTGGTCTAGAAGATGAATAAGTAGAACCCACAATTCTTTAACACAGGAGCACGAGTAATGATTAACCATTAATGCTTCTGAAGGCCTAATCTACAAAAAGAAACAGAGCTATTTATATGTCACAGGGATAATTGTTACAAAGAGTTAAACTGTTTTTCAATTCAAGAAAAAGTGTCATTTCACTAACTGTTTTTTCAGCTTAAAAAATTTTTTTCAAGCATGGGTTAAGCAGTACACGTTTAAGATTTTGTTAGAAATAAGCTCTGTCGCGACTACTAAAATCAGCACAGCAATGTAACAGTAACTACAGAAAGTGAAAGAGACATTGGCAAAACTATTTTCTAGTACAACATTCTTTACATCACACCTGTTTAGAGTATAGGGTTGAATGAATGAAGCTCACAGTCAGTTCCATCTAAGACAGACAGACTCTCTCTCTCTCTCTCTCTCTCTCTCTCTCTCTCTCTCTCTCTCTCTCTCTCTCTCTCTCCATAGATTCCTAACAGAAACTTAGAAATAAATTTGCATTTGTTATAAGGCAAAGTAAACATGCTTCAAGCTACTGATAGGAAGGAAAAAGGAGTTCCAGTATACAACTGTACACAGAAAGTAAAGATAGGTAGGTACATACTAAATATTTTGAAAAGCTAAAACAAAGTATTCTGAATGTTTTTACCATAATGATAAAGATGTGATCATTTTAACCTGTTTTATATAATGTATGTTTATCAAAACATGATTTACCACATTAAAATGTCTTAACTTTATATTTTAATGTACCACTTTAAAAATTAACTTGTAAGATGAATTCCAGCCTACTGTAAACATTTATATCAAGCAGATAGACATATATACCAGCATATATATAAAAAATATTTTAGCAAATGTAAGCATTTACATTCTCATACTATTTAGCTCACCAATATCAGTAACCAAACATAAAACAAGAAACTTTTTAACATGGAAACCATTTCAAATTCTTATATATTAAACCACATGTACTAAGGATTGTTGCCACTAAAACATTAATAATTCTTAAAACATTACCTTGTCATATCTGTTGATCGACAGGCTTATTAAGTCACAAAGAAGATTTTCACAATGTTCTTCAAATAGGCTGACGTTGGTTAAACTGTCACCTGCCTGACTGATAAAATGACGACCATAAACAACTTGTTCTGCAAAATAAAATAAATTCTACTTTAAAAACCACAGATTTTTATTAATTCTCACAAGAAAATGATTTTTCCTCTTAAAATTTCTCTAAAGTACAACACAATTTAAGATTTTCTTTTATAAGTTCAATTTGAGAGTAATTGTTTATGGGTCCAATCATTACCTAAAAAATCTTTTCCAATTCTATATTCAGTTTAATTGACTTCTCTTATGTTAATGAGGCCATCTTTGAAAAGCTTACCGCTCTATCACTTCAAAATAAAAGAAAAACATCAGTCCTCTAAGAACAAAGCAGCTAACATTAGTCTTTTAATTGATGCTAGTATGTTCACCACTTGTAATTGTTTTGTGGCATAAAGCAAAGCATACCAAGGTAAACAATAACCAAAACTTGTACTACATCTGTATATCCACATGAATACTGTTCTAAAATATGAGTACAGTAATTATAAATCTGTGAGTGCCTTTTGTTTATCTGTGTGTCTGTGTACAGGACTTTAATCCCAACACTCCAAAGGTGGAGACACGTAGCTCTCTTTCAGTTCCAGTACAGCAGGACAGCCTGGTCTGCATACTGAGGTCTAGGTCAGCTGGGCCTAAAGAGTTAGTGAAACTCTGTCTGAAGATAGACGGTAGTTAGATGGATAGATGGATAGATGAAAGATAGATACAGACCAGAAACAAAAACAAAAAACAAAAAATAATTCACAGCATTAGAAATATAAGATTCTTAAAAATTTAGAAAATTTCTAACAGAAAATCAAAATTACAGAAATGTGGCAGCTAAATGACAACCAGAAAACCTAAGAAAAGAAGACATTCAGTATCGCTTTCCATGCATCAGCAATACTTAGTCCAATACTGGCAAGAGTCTGAAGAAAAAGCACATAACCTAAAATTAACATCAAAATGTCAATATCCCATTGTATGTCTAAGAAAATATTTTACAGAATATAGAAATTAAACATATATACATATGTATCTTCTGGAAAAGCATTTATTTAAAAAATCCAGAAACTAGTATTAAAAAGAGACATGGCTAAATTAGTGTAACACAGCCTCAGGAAAACTAAACCACAAGTACTTTCCCAAACAGTTATCTAAATGGGAGTTGCTAAATGGGAGTTGAGGAGGTATCTTAGCAGGTAAAACACTGCTGCATCACTATAAACCCTATTACAATTCCCAGCACCCAAGCAAAAGCTGGATATGGCAGCAAGGACCTACAATCTAGTGCAAGGGAAGGCAGATCCTGAGGGCCTATTGGCTCGCTAAGCCAAAATGGTACGTGTATGTTCAGTTAGTAAGAGACCTTGTCTCAGTCAGGCAGTGGTCACCCAAGCCTTTAACCCCAGCACTCTAGAGACAGAGGCAGGTGGATCTCTGTGAGCTCAAGACAGGCCTGTCTACAGAAGCAATCCCAGGACAGCCAGGACTGTTACATAGAAGAACCCTGTCTCAAAAGACAAAAATCAAACACCTACCTGGACTCAAAAAAATAAGGTGGAAATTTGTGATGTTGACTTCTGGTCACTATACATGCCAAAAGTGTGAACATACTACTGATGCAAGTAAACACATACACACACAAACATACACATACAATCTGCTAAAAAGTACACCCATACTGCCTGCAGTTATTAACAAAAATGAATACATATATGCCAAGATATCAAAGACTAAAAAATAAACTCAACTATTTTCCATTTATCTGGGGAACTGGGGTTATGGGGCTTGAATAATAGATACTCTGGGTGAAAAGAGGGGATAAACATCTCCTTAACTACTTTTTTAAAAAATGACATTGAGTACTTATAATTCAATATATTGCTGACCTTCTTTTAAAGAGGATATCTCTTCATAGCTCAGGCTGACCAGAATTCATCATCTAATCCAGGCTGGCCTCCCAAGAGCTGGAATTACAGACGATATGCCAGCATACTCAGCTGGCTAATTACAGTTTTAAAAGCAATGAAAGTTTGGATTTTTTAAGAGAATTAAACCCATAAACTTACTCAATTTTTCACTCAGCATGTGAAGTATTTCTAGCACCAGCCAATGGGTATCCAAGTGGAGATGTAATAAATGCCACGATGGTGGGAAGAGCTGTGAATGACATTAATAGCAAAAATTCATACTTAAAATAGGTATTTTGCACATCAAAAAACTAGTACATGCACAGATAAAGAACCAGTTAACTACTAATTAACTATCCAAAGGCTCAGAAAAATTTTGTCTTGATTAGAGAATTCTCTGGCTGGAGATCCTTGCTGGTTTAATACAGAAACATTATTGGGATGGCTGAACAGACTGGCATAGTATAGACCACTAATCCTACTTAGCTATAAAGCAATCTTAAGATACAGTTTCTGCTTTAGAAATCAGCTAAGAAATAATTCTTTTTTTTTTCTTTTTGGTTTTTCAAGACAAGGTTTCTCTGTATTACAGTTTTGGAGGCTGTCCTGGAACTTGCTCTGTAGACCAGGCTGGCCTTGAACTCACAGAGATCCACCTATCTCTGCCTCCCCAGTGCTGGGATTAAAGGCATGCGCCACTAACACCTTGCCAAGAAATAATTCTTTAGTGCAGTGAGTGCACAAGAACCACAAAATATGAAAAAGAGAACTTCAGACTATCATGCCAATTATATGTAGTCATCCTCATTAAGAAATGGAAGTTGCCCAGGAGGTAGGGACACACACCTTTAGTTCCAGCACTCAGGAGGCAGAGGCAGGAGGATCTCTGTGAGTTCAAGGCCAGCCTGGTCTATAGATCAAGTTCCAGGACAGTCAGGGATGTTACAGAGTAACCCTGTCTGGAAAACTTAACAAAAAAAAAAAAAAAAAAAAAAGGGGGGGGGGAGTTGACAAAGGCAAAAAAATTTCTCTCTCAATTCATGATTGAGTATTTAAACTCAATTCTATCAAACTCAAGTGAAAAACTTTAGCTCTATGCTGCACTGGTTACCACTAGTCAACAATGAGTATCACTCTAAAACATTAGTGACATTAACAGGTTCCACTGAAATACCAACAAAAAATGATGAAGGATTTTCCTTATCAGATATACAAACACAAAAGTGCTAGACTAATAAACAACAGTGGCACAGAGAGAGATAACAAACAGCAAAAATAGGGAAGGGATAAATATGACGTTTTACATCAATGAGGGAAATGCAATCCATTGTTATCACATCCATCTACAGAAGCTAGTATTGATTTTCTATCTCCCTACATATGTTTTAATTATTACGAATATGGCTGTTGTCTGGATGTATGCATATGCACCATGTGCATGCCTAATGATGATGGAGACTGAAAGAATACATGAGATCCTCTGGAACTGGAGTTACAGATGCCTGTGAGCCATCATGTGGTGCTGGGAATCAAACCCAGTCTTCTGGAAGAGCAGACTGCTCTTAACCTCTGAGCATTTCTTTAGCTCCCCACCCCCTGCATATAGTAAAAGAGAGGAACTGTAGCCACAAATGTAAAATTCAAAGTATTTTTAACAGCACAAATAATATGACATTAAAAAAAAAAACAAGTATAAACACACACACACACACACACACACACACACACACACACACACACAAAGGCCAATCATCTATCTGGAAAGTCAGGTTACTTGATGAAAAAGAAACAAAGAGAAATAAAATAAACTGATATACAATATCTAATAAGTAACATCTCCAATGCAAATTTTTCAGATAGATGCTCAACTGGAAATAGTAGCTAAAATAATGCTTTCCATATTTAAGATTGATATACTGTATATAAAAATATATAAAAGCCTAAGTTTTTAAAAGTGCATTTTATTACAGAACAGTATTTTGGTATATATTTTATATTTTAAAAAGTTCTCCTGCTTTAATACTTGATCTTGTAAATATTTTTTCAAGATACTCAAATCAAAATGTCCACAAAACTCAGATAACAGCTTCTTTCTGCTTACAGATAAGTAATCCATGTTTATTTTCTTATGCATTTGATGGATATCCAGAAAATACAACCACTCCAATTACAGAAACCCTCCAAAATCTACCCATGTACCTTTATTGCGACAGATTGTAAAAAGCAGTAACTGGCTTATTTTCCATGGATGAAATACATTAACCTATAAATTATTTTAGACCTTATTACATAGTGATTGCTGATAAAGTCAATATTGTTGTTCTTGTTAAAGTTCACCAAACTATAAATTTTGACAAGTATATTACTAAAACTTACTGATATTAGTAAAGCCAAATATAACAGGAGGTATTAAAAGTTCAGATAATCACATGCATTATAATTTGTCATTTACCTATGCTCCAATTTTCACATACAGATTTGTTATTTACCCATAAACTACACTATGCTATTAATACCATTTTAAAAAAGTCAAACTTCAGAATGAGTGTCTATCATTAGTAGAAAAAAGAAGCACAGTTAAAACAACCAACCACATTACAACAAAGTCTAAGAATATGTAAATGTAGGTTTCAAAATCTAAATTTTTTCCTTTGAAGTCTTGAAGATTGAACCCAACACTATGCATGTGATAAATAATCTACCATTAAGCTGTGATAGGACATGCAAGTGTATAATTCCATATGATGATTTTCCATACAATGATTTTTCTTTGAGAACAAGGGTATAGTTGTTAGTTTGCTGTGCCAGCATACATAAAGACCCAGGATCCAGCACTCCATGAACTGGCCGTAATAGTTTGAGTGTGCAATCCCAACACTTGGGAAGAAGGCAGAAAGATCAGCAGTCCAATGTCATACAGAGGCCAGCCTCAGATTATTAAGACACTATCTTAAAAAAAAAAGGACCTTTTCTTAAATTTTACTGTAATATATAGATGACATGGCATTTGCCCCAACCTTTACTAATGAGAATGACAGAAATTTCAAAGATGGTAATTTGTATTTGAAATTTCTAAGCATTTACACTTTCAAATAGAGAACAGCTATTGATTCAGAGTAGTATTGTAAGCACTTTAGGCAAACCATTTAATTCTTCCCATAACTCCTGGAAGTTGAGTAAGTTGTATAAATGAAGAAACTAAGGAAAGGCACATTTATACAGTAAAAAACAACACAATTAACCAGATAGGAGATCAGAGTTTCATTTCATGCCATGCTTGTATCAATTCTTCTTATACTTGAATACTTTTTCTTGAGGGAGAAAAATGTTGAATAATTTAAAAAACAAACTAATCAAACCTTAATCTGGTTTTGATTTACAAATGCTCCTAGAGTAACACTGGGAAGCTCAGCTAGATGTCCAATATACAGAAGTAATCCACGAAGTTCATCAATCAACATCGAAGGAAGCTGAGCTTCCAAAGCCTCATAGGGATGGACATGAAGATTGTGGCTCTCAGTATCTTGCACTTTCAGGCACCTAAAAAGGCATTTGATACAGTAAGTATACAAGAGTCTATGGAATATACCCACAGACATCCATGCAGAAAGAAAAACACTCATCTGTTATCCTACCTGAAGATGAAAACTTTAATGTAGTGGAGAAATGTTACACATCGCTGTCTAATACTGTCTGCTTTGGAATGTAAGGTGGCTATCTTCCCTGAAAAGGAAATAGACACAGTCAAAGATAGATTAAACAACAACTGTCAGTGAACAGAAGTCAAATTTGTTTTACAGACTTATCTTAAATCTAACCTATCAAGTCTTACTAAAGTTCACAACAAATAAGCCTTGAAATAACCCACTTTCTCTAGTCTCTCATTAGAACCCACAACAGGACTTTACATATGCTTTACCTTCCTATAATCTACTTGCAAAATCTGCTTAAAATGCAAATTATTTGTTTTAAGAAATCATTTTTCTTTTAATTATGGATCTGTGCATGGGTATGTGTGGGTAACCCAGGAAGACCATTGGACATCCTTAATGCTGGAGTGACACATGATTGTGTGTTGCCTGAGTGACAGGTGGCTGTGAGCTGCCTGATAGGGGTAAACATTGGAGATGGAACTTGGTACCTATGCAAGAATAGTACATGCTTAAGGATCCTTTATCTAGCCCTTTGAATTATTTCTTGTTGCTTCCAAGTCAAAGTGCATAAAGGCTACCAATCATATATATAAAATGAGATCAAAACTCCTTGTAATGATTTATAAGGTCCAAATAACCTTTGAATAATTCGCCTAAACTCATCTTCTGCCACCTTTTTCACTCAATTTCTTTAACAACCACATCACTAAAAATTATATACATTGCTGTTATATGCAAAACACTGATAATTATAATATGTGAGACAAAAACTAAACAAAGGCAGAGAAAACAGGGTAAAAAATATAGGCAAAAATTTCCCATACATATTTAACATAGAACTTGTTTGAATTCAAATGAACAAAACTGCTAATACTTTGGAAAAATTGCAGTTGGAAATAATAGTCAGATTATGCTAACAGCTACATATTAAAGCTGCTCTTTGGGTATGTCACCAATAAGGAAAATCTTTTTGATCCTTGCTATAGTTTAGGTTTGGTTTGTCCCTCCAAAGCTTACAATGAAACTTAATTTCTGCTGTGGTGGGGTTAAGACTAGGAGTAAAAGGGCCTGAAGAGCTGATCAGTCATCAAGAAGGATGAATGACATCTTACCATCACAGGTTGCATTATTTACTAGGACAGTGCGGTCTGCTGCAACAAGAGGTCACTACTCATGCTTTGTCTCTTTTCCAGGTGCCTATGAGGCCCATGTTGTGCCTTTATAATATGAAACTACCAAATATAATTTTTGTCTCTAGAACCATACTTAAATAAGCATTTTTCTTTATAAATTAAAACATCTCAGGTATTCTGTCACAGCACCACAAAACATAGTTTTCACAATTCTCAGTTCATGAAAACAGTATTCTCTAAAAATTGCTAAAAACCTCTGCTATCTGGGCAAGATTGGAATAAAAAGTTCAAATGTTCTATATCCCCCATTTTAAACTTTAGAAACTACAAACAACATAAAGCAAGTTTTCAAGTACTACAATCATGACAGTAAATTCTATTCTAGAGATAGAACTTTATGATCATAATGGCTTCCCATGGGAGGTAGTTTCTAAGCCAGGATTCCAAGGAGAACCTAGACAGAGCCCACTTAAGGACACAGCCAATCTCATCTTAAAGAACGTTGGAAACAACTCTACAAAGTGCACACCAGTTAGAACAGCTCAAGTTTCTAATTAGCAGGAATGAAAAACATAAATCACCATACATCAGAAAGGTTTGCCAGGCTTCTCCCTAGGCTACTAGAAGCTGCTTATGGAAGGCCTCACAAAACTGAAAACAAACCTCAGGAAGACTTAAAAGAATATATGTAAGCAAGCAAAAACAAAAAATTAACCAGCAAGATGAATGCTGAAAATTCTTAGAACTATATAAAATCCACATATACCACAATATCACATTGCTAGACAGTCAAAGACACAGAAAAAATGTATCACAGAACCAGGAGAAAAGCCAAACAATAAAAACAGATCAGTAAAAAGCATTGACAGACAAGTCAGCAGCCATCAAGGTTATGAGCAATAATTATACATATACCTCATGTACTTAAGATGGGTCAACTCTGCCTCACCTTAAAGTAAGCCTGGGACCCTAAGGGACAGAACAAGAACTCCCTGCACCAGGCAGTAAGTACTTTGTGTGTCCGGCAGGAAACAGTCTCACTAGATAATAATGAAACAATAATTTGTATTTAGTGCTAACATCCTGTGAAAATAAGAAGAATCTGACAGTTAACTAATAGGGATAACAGCTAGACTATGATACTAGAAAATAAACAATTTTCATTAAATACAAAAATAAGATAGGACTCTGTGGTTATAGTAAAGTCAAACCTTCATAATGTCTGAACACCACAGAAATAAAGCACTATGCACTCAAACACCACAGACAACATCGTTGTCTTCATGCTATCAAGCCCACTTTAATTAGTGAGAGCCCTTCCCAGCCTTCCTTCATGTGTCTCATCTAATTGCCTTTGATCCCTAACCCTCCAATGCAGAATAAAGGCCTATCACCCTTACATCTTATCCAAATCAGCAAGCACAATGCTTTGGTAAATTAACGAACCTATTTGACCTAAAACATGTTCCAGGTGATCTCTATTTGCTAGGCATTTGAGAGACACTGATAAATACTGAAAATGCATAATGGCATTTAAACTTTACAAGAACTCAATCAGTAAGATAGGAATTGTTACATAAGAGACACATAATTAGCTGAAGTAGAACACAGGTTGAACACAAAGTTAAGACTCCAAATGCTACACTGCACTGAAACTGTTGCAAGGAAAAACAGCTGGCCTTCAATAAAAACACTGTGCTTCAACTTCCTTCACAGTCTACCTACCTGTACCACTCCACTAAAATCAGCAATCCACTAAAGGCCAAAAGGAAACAGAAGTAGAAAGCAGGGGGATGACCAGAGTTCTGGAAGGTCTGTTACCTTTTATCTTTTATTTATGTTTCCCGCCCCATTCCACGATTCCAAAGAAATAATCCTCTCAGAAAAGTTTTTTCAAGTCAGATTTACCTTAAATCCTACAAAATTGACAAAAATACTTTAAATCTCACCTACAACAAAATTTAAATGTCATACTCTTTCAGAATACCAGATACACTGTGGCTCACAACCTTCCTAATGCTGTGACCCTTTAATAATGCCCCATGTTGTAATAACCTCCAACCATAAAATTATCTAATTACTACTTTCCTAACTGCAATTTTGCTACTGCTATGAATTGTAATGAAAATATCTGATATCCAGGATCTCTTCTAATGTGGCCCCAGAAGGGTCTCAAGCTCAAAAGTTGAGAGTCGCTGAACCGTACCAACATGACCCTCTGCTCTCTGAAACAGCACTTACCTCAAATTTTTATGAAACCCCAATTACACATTAGAGCCCCATATGGAAGTCAGTGTAATAGAGTGGCATTCTTCTTCTGTGATTAAGAACACAATAAACTTACCAAAATCACAGTTGACTTGAACTAAGGATTCCAAGTTGAATAGCTGTTGCCTGATTTAAAAAATGGGAAAGAGTAAATTTTAGCACAATGTAAAGTGCATAGCCATTACATGGGTTGGGTTTTTAACACTACTGGATAGCTCCATTATTTTATAATTCACTTTGTAAATGTTTATTAAAAGCTTCCACGACAAGATTATTCTTTTGTTCGTTTTTGTTTGATTTGGTTTTTCATTTAAATTTGGTTTTGTTTTGAAAGGGATATAAGTGGAATGCGAATCAAAAAAAAGTTTTAAAAAAGTCAGTTTCAGACACTAAATTTTTTTAGGATAAAATACATCCTTCAGTTAACAACGAGACATGTCTATCTTCTGGAAATTTAAAATACAACAAACATTCTTAAGGTTAAATTTTATGTTAAACTGTATCATACAAGTATGTAGTAGTTCAGAAAATAAAAACAATTACTGCCCTGATTAGTTCGTAGTCAACTTGATACAAGTTAGTTATCTGGGAAGAACTTCATGCCTCAACCAGATTGCCTATAGGAAAGTCTCTACCACATTTTCTTGATTAATGGTTGAGGATGATATGGGGGGAGGGTTTGATGATATGGTGCCATCCCTGAGCATGTAGTCCTAGGTGGTAAAGGGACCAGGCTGAGCAAGCCATGGGAAAAAGGCAGAACACAGCATTCCCTTGTGGTCTTTGCTTCATCCTATATCCAGACTCCTACCATGCCTTTCCCTGATGAGGGACTGCAACCTGTAAGCTAAATAAACTCTTTTCTCCCCAAGTTACTTGTCATGGTCTTTAATCACAGTAGTAGAAAAGCAAACTAAAACAGTTACATAAATGAAAAGTGTATATATAAAACCATAGGTTGCTTCATTTTAATTCCTAATAGTAATCCCATGTCATCATCCCTACTTGCCTCCAAATTCTCTTGGACAGACTCATTCATTGTAGGAGAAACTGTGGCCAGGCCTGTCCCTCGTGCCAGGCCAGCCTGCATGCACATTTTCGAGCTGGAGAGACACCTGACCCGCAGACACCAATGGGACCTTGGGAGGGGGTATTAGGGCAGGCCTAACTTCCTGAATAAACGAGTCTACAGCATGCTCTGGTACACACTGACTCCCAGTGCCTAAGTCATCGGAACTATGTCTCCTCACCCCCTCCCCAAAGTGGTGTCCTAGTAGGGTAACCTGCAACAATTCCTGTGCGTGATAGGGCACACCTTTAACCCCAACAATCAGGAGGCAGAGACAGGTGGATCTCTGTGAGTTCAAGGCCAACCTTGTCTACAGAGCAAGTTCCAGGACAGTCAGGGATACACACAAGGCCCTGTCTCAAAACACCAACCAAACCAAAACAAAACAAACAAAAAGAAAACAGACTCATTCACTACAATGTTTACAACTCTAGAAAAACCACTCCACTTATTCTCTCAGGTAGTAGAGCCGGGAGATGGCTCAACAGTTCAGAGCACTTTTCCTCTCACAGAAAGCATGCATTTGGTTCCCAGTACCCACGATGGCTCAGTCATACATCATCCAATTCATGACCTCTTATGACCTGTGAACACCAAGCATGCATGCATACAGGTATACAAGCACACATTCATTATTTTAACCTACAAAGAAAAAATTTAAAAAATACAGAATACATCAACGACACCCTGGCAACTCTTTATGAGGGCTCACAGAATGTAGTTCAAATCTTTAAATACTTGTCTTCGAAACATGGTGTCACAAAACCAAGGCCAGGCATGATGGTACATGCCTGAATTTCAGCACTCATCAGGCTGAGCCAGGAGCACTGCTGTAAGTTTCAGGACAACCTAAGCTACACACTGAATACAAGTGAGACTCTGTCTTAAAAACAAAAACAACGCATATACGTCATGTACAGAGTACTATACACATGCATGTAAACACTTATTCAATGCATGTATAGCTCAGTGGTGAGACACTTGTCTAGCATTTACAATAGCCTCGATTTGATCTCTAGCATTGCACACACAGTAATAAGGATTCTGAAAAGCAATATAAACTACTCCTTAAAACTATTATATGGATAATGGTAAGAAGAACAAAACAAAAGCAATTCCTGACGCTTTTGTAATCAGTATTGGGAAACACCCAGCAATGTAAAACTAGACAGCATCTAGAATCTGGGGTTAAAAACAGACATACATGTACCTGAATAAATGGAAGAGCTCTCGACATGAAGTTGCTAATGCTGTTTCAGTAACCCACTGGATGCCAAACAGTTCTACTGTATCCTCTTCAAAGTTAGTTGGTAATGGGTCAAGATTTAAAATCAACCTGTAATGAGATGGTGACTTATCAATTGAATCCAGACTATACGTGGCACATATAAGTCAGGAAATGCTTAGGTATCTTATGCCTTATGTTGTGTAAAATAGATTAAAGGCAATGTGACTCAAAAGGGAAAGCCTAAAGGATTATCTTTGAACAGGATGGGTTTTTAAATCACCAAATATTCTGAATTGTGCCTGGGGAATAACATTATGAAATTATGTAATGCGCTTTTAAGGTGTTGTTTAAGTGGGTATAACCACAAAAATCTGCAAAAAAATGGTTTCCTCCATAATAAAATTGCTTCAAAAGACTTTACCAAAAATAATTCGTGAACAGCCATTTTACTGCAATAATTACCCTTATTAAATGGATGTTAAGTCTATGACTCTGCATGCACAGATAACTTAGGGCTGGAAAGCACCAGAGCAGCAAAAAAACCAGTTGCATCCTACTTACAAACTACTGAAAACTTGTAGACCGGTGCCGTCCTTAAGAAGCAACACCAACTCCAACAGCCTAGGCTGCTCAGAAAGCAAAGAGATTATCAATGACCAAGAAAAGATCTCCCTAATATTCAAAACTCAGACAAGGCGCAAACCCTGCCTGGAACCTGCTGAGAACTATATATACCAAGCAATGTTTGGTGGACACCAGAGTTTAGGCTTCAGCGACAATTAAACAAACACTGCTTGGGGAACCTTCAATTAGTTTTGTTTTTTACCTACCGCTTAAGAGCGCCACTGGCAAGGTAGGACTCTCCAGAGAAAGACGCTCCTTCTCTGTTGTCGAAAGCACAAGAGAAGCGAGGAGGCTTGCACCACTCCGTGCCCAGCTCCAGCTCCAAACTGTCGGTCAGGAACGTGGCGGACACGGCCGAACCGCCGTCCATCCTTCACATGGTGCCCTGAAATGACACCGTGGTCCCTCACGGTCACCGCCAAGGCTCGGGAGGGAAGCCGGAAACCCGCACGTGCCCTCAGCACCCGGGAGAGACAAAACTGCGGCGGGGAAACCCGAGGAGGCAGAACGGTCTGCAAACATCCGGCGTCCTCCCGCGCCCCGCGGACGAGCCTCCCGGGCCGCCCTCGCTCCCTCCCGGCTACCGGTGGCTGCGGAGGCCCCCACGCACCTCAGGCGGCTCTCCTGGCGCGGACGGGGATGCTGCGGACGACCCCGCCGCCTCTGCCCCCTCCAGCGCCGGCCTCCGTGCCGGAAAAGGCCCGGGTGCAGCGAACGTTCCGCTCCCCCGGAGACCCGCAGGACTGGACCCAGAACGCGGAACCCTCCCGGAGCAAACCGGAAACAAGCGAAATTCCCGCCATGGCGTGCCCCGCCCCCGACGCACCTGCCCCGCCCCCGACACCGCCCTCTCTCGCGATGTCTTCGGTGAAGGTAGTGGCAGGGCCCGAGATCTCGCGGGAGCCTGTCGGTCGGGACGGATTGCGGAGTCCCGAGTTTGTTTTCCTCTGGACGTTTGTGACTTGGCGAGGTGAGAGACCTCCGTAGGAAAAAGGGAGTTCTCGGTTTAGACGGAAGTGAGGCGGGTGCTAGAACAGCTGGGATCGGCTTCCGGTCGGGGAAGCGCTGCTCCCGCCCCCGGTCCTCTTCCGGCCTTCCGGTGATGGAGGAGGCGTGGTCCAGGAGAGCAGGGGAAAAGAGAAGCCGGTGTGCTGAGACACTGAGTAATCGGCTTGCTTTTTCCCGGGCATGACAACGTCTACGCCTCTTGTAACGCGCGTCTCGACAGAGTTGCAGTTTGGTGAAATACGCAGTCCACTCGTCTTCCTTGATGAAGCGTTCTTTAAAGTTGACTTCTCGGGCTCTTTCAGCGAAACCAAGAGATAGATGACTGACACATTTGCCTGTTACCATCTTGAGATGGAAGGGGGAAAGTTTGAATTCTAATCCTGGCCGTAATTCGAATATATAGTTGAACCTGTGTCCGCTTCATTACAGAACCTATCCTAACTCTTGTCTATTTGAATTAAATACAATTTATTTTCTGACAGATTGGATGAAGTGAGGAAAAAAAGAAAAATAACAGCATTATCTTTATTCCTGCCACAGCGTAGGGCTACGGATGATGTATTTGTGCAGGTCAGTTGTGCACTTGAGACCTGATGCTTTTTTATTGGGTGCTGCGTCATATTTATAGTGTTGACTTGTCTAATCTCTATCATGAAGGTCTCAATAATCGCAAGAATATGTTGCCTGAGTATGAGACTATTGAGCAGTTAAGACAATTTAATTACCATATGACCAGTTTTCCAAATACACTCTTACCTGATGTGTTCGTTTAAATATCTGATGTTGATTAGCATACCTGTGTGAATCCAGTAACTGGAATGAGAACAAAATAATCTGTATTCATAAATCAATCAAGTCTCTCAATGTGTGTGAATCTCCTAACAGACCTAGGGGGACTAAGGTGATACTTGCTAAAAGGATCACTTTAAAAAGTGGATCCCAAACGGACTAGATTGCAAAGTGTGATGGCTAAGCACCCACAGCTGGTAAGATGTATTGTGGCTCTTCAGCCTAAGGGTAAATGTAAACGAGAATTACAAGAGAGAAATGGGATCTATCCCTGTAGAAAACAGTCACCTAACTTAATGTCACACACCAATGATTGCATTCACAGAGAAGCATAGTGACTGTTACCCCACAACCAAGCAAGGAAAGAACTGAAAGGATTAAGTACTCAATTCTCTTTCTATGCACTATGTTTCTATGTTTCACTGTCATTGGCCACAACTAACCAAAAAAAAAAAAAAGGCAAAGATGCAGCCTGTCAAGTATATACTCCTGTGATGGCATCTATGCAGAAATGAGAAGGACTAAAGGAGAGTTATGGACAGTGAATCAGACAACGTTTTAATTATTTTTAATATTAATTGTGTCAAGATGTAGCAATATTTACTATTATGCCTATTTAATAAAAACCAATTTCCATGGATACAAATATAACTATATATTGTTAATATAAATTACTGCAGAAATAGTCAAATAAGCAATATTGCTTTTAAAGATGAAATGTTGTATCTTGTCCAGGGTGCCCCCAATTTCTTCTTCCTCCTGTCCCAGCCTCTCAAGTAGCCTACGCTACAATCGATCATCACCATATCCACCTAGCAGTTTTAATTGGAGAATTAAAATGTCTCTGTAATTGGTGATGCAGTAGAAAATTAATAGTGTAAAAGACTTGAATAGTACCTCCCAATTTAACCTAATTGACACATGTGACTCAACTAACAATAAGAGAATATACAATCTAAAAAGTATATGTGGAACATTCCTAAAGTTAGACTGTATTTAACATCATAAAATGTTTCATCTGTTTAAAAAGGGTTGAGGGCTGTCAGTGAAGTGCAGAGGTGGAACATTTGCATAGCTTGTATAAGTCCCTGCCCTTGACTCTCAAAACTACAAAAAAGGTCGAAAGCATACTAAGTTTATTGTGTATCCACCATGAAATGAAGAGCTACTTACATAGGAAAAATGGAGAATTCAATGATACAAACATCCATATTTTTAAAGGCTAGAAGGCCTGTTAAGTAAACTTTATTTTAGCAAAAAAAAAAGAATATAAAAAATAAAAATAAATGAAACAAAAAACTGACTCTTTAAACCATCAACATGTAATTAAAAAGCCATTAACTAGATTGATCAAGGAATCAGGAAGGAAGGGCCATGAGGACAAGAAAAGAAAAAGGAGGAGGAAGATTGGAAGGAACATAAATTATCAGTCAGTATTAAAGAGACTGGGGTGATGGTTAAGGCAGTAAAGTGCTTGCTGCATGCAGACCTGAGTTCTATCCCCAGAACACACATAGAAAGCCAGGTGCAATTGCACATGTTTTTAATCAGTGCTGGGGAGGCAGAGGCAGGAAAATCCCGGGACTCATCTGTTACCCAGCCTAGCCTACTCTGAGCCCCGGGTCCCAGTGAAAGACCCTGTCTCAAAAATGAGTGCTATCACCTCTGACTACTGACCCCTAAGACTGGCTTCTGGCCTTCACACATGCATTCACATACCCACATACAAATATACAAGAACATAAAATGGTGAGTACACACCAAAACAAAGGATTAGAGTTATCAATATAGATCTACAAAGAGTGGAAGGATGCGAGTGTTAAAAAGTATGAACAACAACAGTATGCAATTCTTCAGAGCCACAAACTATCAAAGTACACAAAACATCTTTAAAATGTTAACCTGAATAGCTTCATAATCCAGTATAGAAATCTGGATCATATTCTTAGAAGAAAATTGCAAGACCAAATGACTTGACTGTTAAAATCAAGTCATATTTAAAATTGTTTAGACTACTTTATTTGATCTGTGTAAATGGTTTGCATGCAAATTCTGTTGATTATATTAACAAAATGTAAAAGCTAATGACATTATCGCAGTAGATAAATATTTTTTTAAAAAGTCTTCATGATTTTTAAAAATGTTTTCTGCAAACTAACAACAAAGAAATATTCACTAAGCTGATATGTGGTTGTGTGTGTGTTTTTGTTTACCTTATGGCTAATCATAAAAATGAGTGATTTCTCTCTACACTGAGAAAAAAGCAAGTATGTATAGATCTTCTTGTGTACCTAATCAATGAAGCATTGTATAAGAAATAAAATTCAGATGGATTAGAAATAAATAAAAAAAGAAATACAACTATCTTCATTCTTTGTTGACACAATTGGCTATATAGAAGAGCCTAAAGAAATTCCAGCTATTTAAACTAATAGTGGATCCTGCAAGATGGTAGGGTTGACCATTACTGTACAACAATGTTTATATGCTTATATTAAATTAAATAAGAAATGAACATTTAGGTGATGGCTTTGTCATCATATATATTTGAAATTGAAATGGCCTTTGTACAAGGATGACATGCTAATTTGTGAAGTATTCTATAATCTTGTGGGAAAGAGAAAAATGTCAACTAAGGTAAACACATCAAAATGACAGCAGTTTTTTTAACTAGTTACTCTAAAAGCCAGAAGACTAAAGAATGATGTATTTCAAGCTAGGAAAGTCAATAACTGCTAGAGAGCATTGCTATGTCCAAAAAGCTATTCTTTAAATTTGATGAAGAAATAAGGACAGTTCGAATAAGTACATACTAAGATCATGAAAACTAATCCACCAAGCCGAGATATTTAAAGAATACTAAGCATGAGGTAAGAAGAAAACACCCTTAATCATGGGACTACAGAAGCATGGGATCAACAGATACACAAAGGTGACCCTTAAAGGAATCTATCTGCTCTAATAAATCAAACCAGCAAATCACAAATTCTAATAGAGGAAAATGTAAAGGGAAAACAGTAATCCAACCAATCAGAAAAACAAAACTACAAGAATTAATAATTATTTCTTACTAGTATTAAATGTAAATGGCCTCAGCATACAAATAAGTAAAAACAGACCAGCTACTTAGAATGATAAACAATATCCAACAGTCTGTTGTCTTCAAGAAACATCTTACTAGTAAAGATACCCACACTCTGGAATTTAGGATGAAGATAATCTGTCAAGCAATTTGAATATGAAAATAGACTTGCACAGCTATTCTGATATCTTATGAAATAAACTACAAAACTATTCAGAAAACAAAGTACTGTATAATACTAAGGGAGAAAGTTCATCAAGAAGACACAATTGTACATGTTTATGTAAAAACATAGTGGATTTCTATTTCATAATACTAATAGAGGTAAAGGGTGAGGTAAAGATGCAAAGACGGATGGTTTTGATACCCCGCTGCCACCCTCAAGTTACCCAATTAAAAAATTCAGCAAGAACGAATCGAGTTAAACCATACATTTATCAAATGGTCGTTCGTTACCTAGCAGAAACAGTGCACATTCTTTTCAGCATTCAGTGGAATCTTCTCACCAATAGACTACATTCCAGGTTATAAGTCAATATAAAAGAATTTAAAGTGTCTTTTCATCAAACCACAGAGAAATAGAACCAGGTTTCAATGTCAAAAAAAGAGTAGGTTGAATTGAATTTTAATAACAAGGCCATACACAAATGAAAATGAAGGCACACAATCCAAAGTACTTGTAATACATGCAGAGAGTTCTAAGAGGAAAGTTTATAGTTACCTGTATTTCTATTGAAAGTACCAAGAATAGCCAGTTAGCTTGGTGCACACCTTTAATCCCAGAACTTGGGAGGCAGAGGAAGTTGGGTTTCTGTAAATTTAAGATCAGCCTCGTCTCCAAACTAAGTTCTAGGATAAGTTGCATAGTGAAATCCTGTCTCAAAAAAAAAAAAAAGAAAGAAAGAAAAGAAAAGAAAAGGAAAAAGGAAGAAGGAAGATCTCAGATAATTTGTTGATATACCTTAAAATCTTAGACAACTTAGAAAAAAGAAATTAAGCCAAACCCAAATTAAGCCAAACCCAGCAGCAGGAGGCATATAATTGATGAAACATTAAAAGAACAATACATAGAATCTAAACAAGATTGATAACCCCTAACAAAACTGGTCAAAATAAAACAAAGAGTGAAATTAAAGATTAAAAAGATGGTTACAACATGGATTCCAGAGGAAAATGGGGGAATACTTTGAAAACAAACTTTACAAAAACTTGAGATCTACAAGAAATGGGTAAGTTCTTTTTTTCTGTTTTTTACTTTTTTATTCTCTCTTATATTACATCCCTATCTCAGTTTTCCCCCTCCTTCCCTGCCACCCTGTCTCTTCCTCCATCTCCTCTCTCCCCAAGATCCATCCCACTCTTAGAGAAGAGCAGGCCTCCCAGGGACATCAGCAAACATGGCATAATATGCTACAGTAATACCATCATACCAAGGCTGGATGAGGAGACCCAGTAGGAGGAAAAGAGTCCCACAAGCTGGCAAAAAGTGAGAGATAACTCCTCCTGCTGTCATGAGTCCCACAAGAACACCAAGCTACTCAGCCTTAGCATGTCTGCAGATATCTACAGAGATGGCAGACCCCTAAAGGTTCCCTGATTTGTGTGAGCCGTATTTTCATGGTGTCCCTGACCCCACTGGCTCCTCCAACCCTTCCTCTGCAGGACTCCCAAACCTCTGCCTAATGTTTGGCTGTGGGACTCCATATTTGCCCCTTTCAGTTGCTGGATGTACTCTCTCTGGTCTCTGATGAGGGTTCTTCTAGACTTCAGTCCCAGAAAACTCTGAAGGCAGGACAAACTGCAGGTCAAAGGTTTTGTGTCAGGTTGGTGTCCCAATCCCTCCTCTTGAGGACTTGTCTGCTTATAGAAGATGGCCATTTCAGGCTTCATGTTCCCTAATACATGAGTCATTGCAAGGGATAATGTCATAGATTCCATAGAATTTCCATTGCACTAGGTTTTCACCGTACCTCCAACATGCCCTCCCACGTCCAGTCGTTTCTCCCAGCATATTCTCCTTCCCACCCCCACCGCCTGATCCCTCCTATTCTCAGCTCCACCCAAGCCCAGTTCACCTGTGAAATCTATTCTAGTTCCCCTTCTCAGGGATATCCTTGACCCTCCTTGATACTTAGCCACTCTGGGTATGTTAACCATAACATGATATTTTTTTTTTACTTTATAGCTAATGCCCACTTATAAGTAAATACACACCATGTTTGTTAAGAGTTGGGTAAATTCTTAAACTTCTGTGACATACCAAAATTAAATCAAGAGGATATAAATAGCTTAAACAGCTCCATACTGCACAGTAGTATTGGAGCCCTAGTGAAAAATCCCAACAAGGAATAGGATGGTGCCACTGAAATTCACCCGTTGCTGTTGCTAAAATTACCTCTTGGGGTAGAAGTAAGCATCCTCTACTCATTCTCCTAAGGTCCCAATAAGAAGCCTAGGCGCATTGTTGTGAAACATTAGTTTAATGATGTAAAGATGTGTTGCATTCTTTTATGTTGCATTTGCTTAACTCTGTAAAGCTGTGTTACTTTGCCTGTCTGAAACACCTGATTGGTCTAATAAAGAGCTAAGTGGCCAGTAGCTAGACAGGAGAGAGAAATAGTCAGGTCTGCCAGGTAGAGGTGATAAATAGGAGGAGGAATCTATGCTCAAAAAGAAGAGCAGGGAGAAGAGAACATTAGGGGCCAGCCACAGAGTAAGAAGGAAAGAAATACATATAGAATAAAGAAAGGTAAAAACCCCAGAGACAAAACATAGATAAAGAGAAACAAGATAATTTTAAATTAGAAAAGCTGGCTAGAAACAAACAAAGCTAAGGCTGGGCATTCATAAGTAAGGAGTCTCCAGGTATCCATATATTTATTAGGGAACTGGGTGGTGGACCTCCAAAGAATTTTTTAAAAACTACACACAAGTAACCCAAAGTTTACTCTAAAGAATGAATCAGTTGGGCTTGTTTACAAAGCACAGATGAGGGCTTGTATCCATAGGTATTTGTGCACCCCTACAACAGACTGTACCTGGAATGTCTTTACTCAGCAAGAATGAGGGCTTCCCCTTAGCCAAGTAGATGGAGACCCTCTCCTCATCTACTGTAGGCTATATGTGCTAAACCTCCTTGTAGCCACCTGCAATTAAAGCAGAATTGCATTGAATAAATTGTAGGAAGTAACTGTGTAATCAGGTGAAGGTCTCAGGACCCTCCCCACCTCTTTATGAAGTGACATAAACAGTTAACAAGTCAAATTGTGATAATTCTTTTATAGAGGGCACACCTGAACAAGATGACAGTTGCTTTGCTCAGAGGGTAGTCACAACAGTTGCCTAAAACAGAAAGGGAAGGAGCACCACATTCTAGAACAAATCCATTTTAAAACATCAGCGTCACTCTGATACTAAAACCAGATAAGGACACAACAAAGAAAACTATTGACTGATTTTTGGGATGAATATTGACACCAAAATTCTCAATAAAATTCTTACAAGCAAAACTCAAGAACATACAGTCATATACTAAAGCCAAGTTGGTTTCATTCCAGGGATTTAAAGTTAGTTCACCATAGGCAAGTCAATAAATGTAATAAACAGAGTATTAATTTATATATAGTTAATAATCCAATAGGTGTAATTAATAGAAACATGGGAATCATATCACCATCTCAATGAATGCAGGCAATGCTTTCTTTCATCCCAAAGAGGGGCTAGAGAAATGCTAAGCAGTTAAGATCATCTTCAGGTGCGTTCTCATCACCTACATGGTGGCTCACAACCATCCTTAGCTCCAGTTCCAGGGAATCCAGTGCCCTCATTTGACCTCCTTAGGCATCAGGCATGCACAAGTTGCACAATATGCATACATATATACATGCATACATACATACATTCAGCCAAAGCATTCATACACATAAAATGGACCTAAAGGTGATTTTTAAAGTCCAAATTAACTAATCACAGAAGGAGCACAACAGCATACACCAAACCTATAGCCAACATTATACAATTTGGAAAAAATTTCTTAGAGCAGGAGGAAGATGCTGTAGTCTCTATTCTTACTCAATATAGTGATCAGTCTTTAGAGCGCTAAGATGAAGAAACAGATGGGGTACAAATGGAAAAGAAAAAATGAAGTTGAACCCATTTTAGATCACATGACCCAGCACTTCAAAGATCTTAAAGACTTTACCAGAAAACTTAGAACTTACAAATTCTTTTAAGCAAAGTAGCTGGATACAAAGAGCATATGAAAGTAAGTAGCCTTTGTATAGACCGGCAACAACCTTGTGGAGAAAGAATTCATGAAAGAACACCATTCACAGTAGGTTAAAAAAATATCAAGGAATAGGGCCTAGGAGCTGGCTTAGCAGATGAAACGTGTGTTGTGTGTGAAGACTGGAATTCAGATCTCCCAAATCTAGAGACAAGCTGGGCATGCGTGGTATCTACCTATAGTCTCTGGACTTGGAAGGCAGAAAGTAGGTAGACTATACAGAGTTAGTTAGCTCAGGGTTCAGTAAGAAATCATGCCTCAATATACACACTGGAAAGCAAACAAGTAAGGCATCCAATGTTAATTTTCCACCTCCACATACATGCAAACACACACACACCAAAAACTGTATAAATGAGTAAACCATTTCAGTAGCCAAAAGATCTCTGTGATGAAAATGTTTAGACACCAAAGAAAGAAACTGAATACACAGGAAGAACCCACTGCTCATGGATTGGCAGTATCAATATTGTGAAAGCGGCTACATTACTGAAAGTTATCATTTAAATCAACTATCATGCAATTAAGTCCCCATGAAAATACCAATGACACTCTTCATAGAACTAGAAAAAATATTCCTAAAATTCATATGGAAGTAAATAAATACTTTTAGTAAAAAAAAAATAGCGTGACACTGCACAGAAACAGACAGGTAGTCCAATGGAATAGAATTGAAGTCCCAGAAAATAATCTGACAGAGCCATCTACTTTTGATTATAGTTTCAAAATATATGCTAGGGAAAAGATAGCCTCTCTAACAAATGTTGGGAAACCCAGGGTTACCACATGCAAAGGAATGAAACTAGAACTCTCAGCCTGCAAAAGATACCTATTCAAGGTGATTCAAAGACCTTAATTTAATACATGAAAGTTAAGCATAACACAAGATACAGGGACAGGCTAGTATTTTCAGAAACTGGCTCTCATAGCATTGAAAATCATCCTCAAAATCGACAAGTGGTATTGTGTGCAATTAAAACCCTTTTCATGGTAAAGAAGAGAATCAGTGAGGAAGCAGTTTACTACAAATCATATAATAGATTAATAGTGATAATATCTGGGATATAAAAAGTAAAAAAGACAAGCACCCAAAACCCTACTCAATCACTCAATAAATGGACTAATGATATGAATAGATTATTCTCTGATGAATATAAATGGCCAATAAGTGCTTGAAAAGGTGTTCAATATCCTCAGCCACTGGGGAACTGGAAATAAAAACTGCTTTAAGATTCCCTCTCACCCCAGTAAGAATCTTCATTATTAGGAAAATAAATGATAATAAATGCTGAAGCTACTTTGAAAATCAGTCTAAAGGTTTCTCAAAAAAAAAACCCTATCACATAAGACAGCTATACCACATCTGGGTACTCACCAACTCTATATTATACGGTAGAGATGGCTGTAAATCTATGTCCATTGCTTTTCTATTCACAACAGCTAAAAATGAATGCAGCTTAGATGTCTACCAACTGGTGAATAGAGAGTGAAAATGTAGAAATGCCCAATGGAATTTTATTCAGCTGTAAAGAAAACTTAAATTGTCAGATAAATGAAACTGGAAAAATTACAGGTCATGAAATATTCCAGACAAGAAGGACAAACAACACATGCTCTCCCACAACGCAGACCTAGCTCTAACTCTTTGTTTGTAGGGTATTTGTGTAAACCAGGAAGTTAAGAAAGAGATATGGGAGGGGGTTGCCTCAAGGGAGGAGAGATAATAGAAGGAAAGGGAAAAGCGGGAATAATGAAAGTTGAAAGATTTAAGCAAGAAGAAATGTAGAAGGATTGATGAGAATTCATGGGGTAGGGAGAATTCACTAAAGTGAAGAGTGTAGGTGAAAGCCATATAGATTCCTACTATCACAGGGAAGTTGTGGCACGTGTCTTTAATCCCAACACTTGGGAAGCAGAGACAGGAAGATCTCTGTGAGTTCAAAGCATGCCTGGTCTACAAAGGGAGTTCAGGGACAGCCAGGACTATAATGAAGAGAAACCCTATCTCAGAAAAGAAAGAAAAAGAAAAAGAAACCTACTATCTATAACCCAAATCAGAAATACAAAATAAAGATTGAAGTAATTACTCTATGTGGCTATATAGTGCTGATGCTAAAAGCAGTGGGTTACTAAAGACAATTTCCAATTTCTGGTATAGAATAGGTCCTCGGAAGTTGTTCTGGAAGCTCCAGAGACCCCTGTAAACAATACAGGTTCTTGTTCATCCTCTTGGTTGCTCACCGGAACTAGAGGACAAGACCCTGTTGCCAACACCACCACATACCTTGGCTATAAGTATAGAGAAAGCAGCCTGCGACTGAATTGAAACTTCCTTCCTGTTGGCTAGTTTTTAAAGTGCCCAGATTATGAAGGCTGATACAGGGGAAAGGCATCACTGGTCTTATCCTTGAACCTTATTGTAAAAAGAAAAAAAAACTGCCAATTAAGATGTATCCGCTTGTGCAAAAGTGATGCTAATGTTGGGAATAACCAACTGCTCTCTGAGATCCCTGCCACAGGAGGGAACCCACGATTAGTAGTGTCAATACTGTTAATAAACTGTGCCTGGGGGAAGTCTTATGCTTCTTAGTTACTGTTTAACTGAATTGATATGGACACAAACTACCTTCTGAATCTCGCTTGGCACCCACTGACATAACCTGCTCTTGGAACTGGAGATATGTCTCAGTGGTTAAAAGCACTTTGATAGTCTTGCAGATGACCTGAGTGAAGGTGGGGGAACTAAGGAGTTCACTAGACCCAACATAAAGAAAAACAGGTGTTTATTTGAAAACAGCTTTCACAGATAAGAGTTAAACAATTGCCACAACATTCCTGTTCCAGAAGTTGCAGTCTCTGCCCTTCTGATGCTCTCCAAGACCCAAGAGAGAATGTGTCCCCACTTCTCTACCTTCAAGCAGTCACATCCACACCTGAAATCATGCTCAAAAGGGTGTGGCCACTACAGCAATTTTCACTGGCAAGGCTACATGCCACTACAATTCCCCTTTTAGTCTAAAGAAGAATATTTCAAGATTGATGCAAAAACTATATACAATGATAACAAATGTCAAGTATATTCCAGGAAAAGGAAAGGAAAAACATGCACAATATAAGACCTACAACCAGCAAGAGCAACATTGAGCAGCAACATTGAGCAATAAACACATACTACAT
The DNA here is from genome assembly GCF_017639785.1 of Mesocricetus auratus. Taxonomy (NCBI): domain Eukaryota; kingdom Metazoa; phylum Chordata; class Mammalia; order Rodentia; family Cricetidae; genus Mesocricetus; species Mesocricetus auratus. The sequence goes on from NW_024429184.1 coordinate 33,318,526, forward strand.
GTCCAGTATCAGGGTAATGACATATAACAGATTACTCCGATAGCAGTCCTAATCTGAAAAGTCTAAGTCTTGTACCTAGTACTTTCTATCTAAGATAAGAGAAGATGTTAGTTGTGACTGTCTAGTCTTCAACCTCATCAAAGGACTGAGAAGGAAAATAGCATTACTAGGGTAGGCAGAAAGTGCAAACGTATAATTTTCTAAAGATGCAAGCAAAGACAGAAACAGCAGGCTACCTGGACAGTCACCCAAGGCCTCACAGCAACATTGGGACAACCAGCTTTGTGGCTAAGGCCTATAGTATCAGACAGACCGTCTCAGAAGCAGGGAAACTGGAAAACTGGCTTACCCTGACGTGGCAAGGTTCATTAATCTCTTTAAGTTTATCTCCTGCTAGCATGTCCAAAATCCGAGGTCGAGGTGGGGGCAGTTCTGTGCCCAAGAGGCCAATAGCTGAGGAGAGAATGAACTCCAAATGGAGTGTCATCTGTGCCCATCATACTCTTGGGAATAGCTGGGTGCTGTCAGAAGCAATTGTGTCCCATGTCAATGGAGTTCTAAATTATTAAAACATTTAAATGCCATATTCTGTAGGTCTTTGAAGTGTTTGAAGATCAAATATCCATGTTGGGTACATTTCTGAGCACAATATAGAAACTGACTAATATCATAAGGTATAAAAAGCATGGGTAACTATGATCTGTAATTCTCAGAAAAAAATTTCTCAGTGACTGGAGCCTCCCAAAATAATTTAAACAATCTTAAAACTGATGTATATCAAGGACAGTGATCTCAAAGATGTAAATATATACATATATCAACAACACAGGTAGAAATGAAATGTCTTGACCAGAGGTAGAATTGTATAGTGCAACATGATAAAATGTCCTAAATTGTATTAATTTACAAAATATCCTAGGCATATGTAAAAGCATACATGCATAGAATATGACAAAATTAATTTTATATTTATGCACAAAACATCATAAACAAAAAGAAGACTCTACACATTATGATAACATATAATATACAAATTATCCAAGACAGGAATACAAAGTTAATTTTACGTAAGTTTCAGCATACAAGAATCTATAACGACGTAAGTAGTCTAAAGCTAATAGATGCTAAAATAGTTCACAAGAAGATAATGTCAATCTACCTGTATCCCATCCCACCTGTACCCTTAATACTTTTCTAAAAGAGATTGCCGAGTCTGACCATCGTCTTCCATTCCCAGTCCCACACAACTTAAAGCCAACTCTAAGCAGGTGATAATTATTCATTTTCCAGGGGGGAAAAGAATACCATCTGAGCCAACTGTAGGGAAAGGGGGCATTGTTTTCTTAGAATTACTTCCTGCTGTCGTGGGGCGAAGGTGACTCTATGGGATCCTGTAGTAAAGAAGAACTAAAGTAATGGTTAGGCCTCAAGAGGTCTGGCTGTAACATTTGTAGCTTGTCTCTGGGCAGCAGGCGAGGCGATGCTTGTCTGAAGTTCTAACTGAAGCTCTGACAAGAATGTTATAAGAAGGTGCACTATCTCAGCTAGCTAATCTGGAATTGTCTAGAGCAGTATTAGTCCCAAACCGGTTAATCCTTGAGTGGTATATACTAGTTCAAAGACATCAAGTTCAATCAGGTGGAATCGGTGTTGTGGGGCCCATCTTCTTTCCAGAGACTTTAAAGATTGCTGTTAGGGAATTTTATTGTTCATTGAGGAAGACTTAAACATTAAAAATATCAACACAAAAAGTTTAACTTTTATAGGTATGTATACTGGGGAAGGTAACAATAGGAATGAAAATAGGTATGAGGGAAATTTGGATTTTTGAGAGATAACAGAGTTTTGACAATACTAGTCCCTAGATTTTTGTTTTCTTCTATCTGACACCAGTTGTCTCTATGATATGAGACAGAAACTCTGAATTTTTCTTTTAACAACATGCTTGAATTTAGAGGAGAGTCAAATCCAACTCCAAAGCCAGCATTGATTTTTTATGTGAATTGGAATTACTAGTGTAATGGGAAGAAAGGAGATACAGGCATTCAGGTAGAGAGATTTTACCCTGAATAGATATTGGTACCATAAGTCAGATTCTTCTTTGAGAATTCTTTAAAGATAGCTGTCCTTTCTTCTTTAGGCATCTACATGTCTGATGTCTTTTGTATTCTTGAAGATGGGTGTTTTCTGTTTTCTTGTAAAGACAAGAACAGAACACTTTCCCAACCTTTGTGAGGCTTCCATACAGCTTGTGAGATTTACCTTGGTGGGTGACCTATCATTTCTCATCAACAAGTTTCTCCTATTCAAATCAGATCTTGATCAACTTTGAGGGTATCCAAAACTTTTCTTCTCTTTTACAAGCATAGGCGAAACCCCTTCCCCAACGTAGCACATATCCTGGTTTCCATTCTGAGATCAACATATCCTTAAAGTATACCAGCTTATTTAGCTCCAAAGTTTTTTCTATTGTCCAGTTACTTTTATATAACAGCTCACAGCTATCTAGTTCCCGGGGATCTGATGACCCTTTCTGACCTCGACAGACACAGGTCCATACATATATACAAGCAAAACATTCATACACATAAAACAAAATCCTTTTTAGAAAGGCTATACTCAGCCTTGAAAGTCTCTCTTTGCAGTAAATGGTATTGAGCTCAGAAACCCAAGGCTTCCCAAGATGCTGAAGATAAATAATAGTTGAGAACTCCACTCTGAACTGGACATTTTATACCAGAATGTCTCTTGTAGGCTCATGGGCTGTTTGGGGTCACTGTTTGGATGATTATGGAATCTTTAAGTGGTGGAGCCTTGCTACAAGAAGTGTGTCACTGGGAGCAGGCTTGGCAGTTATATAGCCTGGCTCCACCCCCCTACGCCCCACCCCACCTTTCCTTCCTGTGGCTGAGATGTGTTCTCTCTGCTTCCAGAACGGCCTCAATCTCCTGCTTCCCAGCATGTCCCTTGAACTGTAAGCTAAAATAAATTCTTTTCTTTGCTGGCTTGCTTTTTGTTTTGGGGTATTTTATTACAGTAGGAAATTATTACCTTCATTTTTATTAGTTATTACAAACTTGGAATCTGCTCTATAATTCTAAAACAATCTGAACAGGACACTGCTATATAAAGACTTCTTTGCTCATCACTTTTCATTAGTATGTGTGTATCTTTTGTACATTATAGCCTAAGGTGAGTCTTCATCTAAGTAGTCCAGAGAAGCCAAATATAGGACACCCAGATCTAAAACAATCTACACACATCTGACATAGAATGGGAATAAGCAGCCTTAACTGACAATTTCTCCAAGACACTGAAGAATGAAGGAAACATGGTTCTCTGAAGTAAAAGCAGCATTGTTAGCAACTGAAAGAATTAGATGTTGTGTAAGTAGAGAAACAAGGCTTTGAACTATCGTTCCATTCCCTTCATGATGGGGTTTGCTTATATACTTCTACATCACCATTAACATTGTCATTAATATCTCTATGGTGTCACTTCCCTACATAACACCACTGTGTCCAAGAAAATTCAGTCATTTCTCTTTACTGTTTTGTAAATGCCACAGTAAAATCTAGAAGGTGTCTGTGTGAGTCTGAGAAGTAGCTTCCCTCAGGGGTAAGATGCCCGAGTGGAGGCTGCCTCTATGTGAGCCAGTGAGCCAAAGAATCAAAATAAGAAAAAGCAAAGAACAAATAGATATTAAGTTAAAGAAATTTAAGAACTTTAGAAATATATGGAAGAAGGTAAGTAATTTTTTTTAAAAAATCAAGAAAATGAAAACAGGAATTGTGACTCGACAAGCCATCCAGGTCCACTAGGCAGCTTGGGGCCACCTGCTTCACAAATATGGCCACAAAGAAAAAGAGTGAACTAAGGACAATTCCTCCCTGCAGGAGTATGTGGTGGGAAAACATCTAAAGGTAAGCTATCACCAGAGATATCAGATGTGGGGTGTGAGACTCTGAAACTGAGAGATTCCCTACACCTATAATAGTTATATCTAGTGTTATATCTTTCAAAATACCTTTAGTCTAATAGAGTTCTTGCTTCATGGGACATGAACAGTGGTGTTGGGATGACCTGAGGTGTGAGTTTCTCACTTGTCAGGTTTTCCTACCTTTTCTCAGGACCAACAATGAGTTGCTGAGTCATAATCTTTTTCTGTTTAGTTACTCTGTTGGAGGTCAAATCCTATCTAGTTTCCTCTTCAAGCCATTCCCAGGGTGCCTGAGTCAAATTTCTTTCTTATCTGCACTATAGTGAGGCAGGGAAATTATAGGTCCCTAGACCTCACTGTCAAACAACTCCAAAAGAGGTAACCCATTCCTGGCACTGAGCTTTCTATTTGTTAGCCTGTGGTGTCTAGTTAGGGCACTGTCATCTCCATTATAGGGACTCTCGATTAAACACACACACACACACACACACACACACACACACACACACACACACAGAGGGGAGAAGGGGTGGAGCATAAAATCAGGCCCACTGATCAATGGAATAGAATTGAGGACCACACGCCCATGCTCTTACAACTACCTGTATCAGTTTGCACTGCCACCAGTAGTTGCCCAATTGTCCACATCCATTCCAGCATTTGTCTTTTTTTTAAACCTTAGCCATTCTGACAGAATATATTGAAAACTGAAAGTAGCTTTAGTTGTGTTTCTCAGATGGCTAATGATGTTGGATATTTTTACAAAATGTTTCTCAGTCCTTTATCTCATCTTTGAGAACACTCCATTAGTTCCACACCTCACCTTGTAGGTGGAGTTTCCCTGTGCCAGCTGTCACTTCCAAATTATCAAACAGAGTCTGATATTAATTATAATGTTCAGCCAACAACTCAGGCTCGTAACTAACCAGTGCTTAGAACTAAACCCATTCCTATTAATCTATGTGTTCCCCCAGGCTTGTGACTTTTACCTCTATCGCATTTGACACATTCTCCATCTGAATGGTGACTCTTCTCACTTTGACACTCTTCATCCCATCACTCTCAGTTTGGCTTTCCTGCCTAACTTTACCTGTTCAGCTATCAGCCTGTCAGTTTGTTTATGAAGCCAATCATTGGGACATATATTCACCCAGTGTACAGAAGGACTATTCCACAGGACCATATTTTAATTGAATCATTTGTTTTCTTGATGTTTAGTTTTTGTAAAGATTTTTTTTCTGTTCTGTGGGCTGCCTCTTCATTTGAATGATGGCACTCTTTGTTGTACAGAAGATTTTTAGTTTTATGAGGCCAGTTTCTAATTATTGGATTTAGTGCCTGTGCTATCAGGGTCCTGTTCAGAAAGTCATTTCCTGTGCCAACAAGTTCAAACTTATTCCCTACTTTTTCTTTTAAACATTTTTAAAACTTTTTCTTTTATTCTTAGTGTGCAGAGAGATCTCAAATAAATGGCATAATAATTTACCTTTAGTTTTTAGAAAAGCAAGAAGAGCTGAAACCAAAATATAGCAGATAGAAAAAATAATAAATATCAGTTGAGAAATTAATAGAGGCTAAAAGAATATTACTTACACACACACACACACACACGTCAAAAATTGAAAGAAGATAGCCTTTTAAATAAATGGTGCTGGCAAAACTAGATATCTACATGCAGTAGAATAAAATTAGATTCACATCTCATATCCAGCCCCCAAATAAATTCAAATTGTATCAAAAGCCTTAATTTAAAACCAGAAACACTGAAACAACCACTCAGACTATAGCTATAAGCAAGAAATTCCTGACTAGAACCCCAGTAGCATGGGGATAGCCCAAGAGTTGTCAAATAAGTAAATAATAAGTTGTCTGCATAGTAAAAGAAATTATCAAAAGTATGAACAAACAAGGTACAGAATAGGAAAAAGTATTTGCCAATTATGCACCAAAGGATTAATATGTACACTATATAAAGACTTGAAAGAGAGCTGGGGAGATGCCTCAAGCAGTTACGTGCACATGCTGCTCTTCTAGAAATCTGTAGTATGGTTCCCAGAACCCTTGTTGGGTGACTTATAAATCCCTGAAATTTCCACTCAGGGAGATCCAATGCCTGATCCAGACCCCTTCAAAAACCTGTACACACATGTCATGGACACATATACATATAAGTGAATGAAGAAAGTGAGAAATGGTAAAAATAAATGCCAGATTAAAAAATGCCAAGTTGCTAATCAATAAATGGGCTAATGAATTGAACAGACAAATCTCAAAAAAGTAAATATAAATGCTGATAAGTGTTTTTAGTGTTCAACATATCTAGACTTTATAGCAATATAAAAATATTTTGAGTTTCTATTTCATCCCAGTCAGAATGGCTTGCATCCAGAAAACAGTTGACTACAAGTGATGGAGAGGAAGTGGAAAAAGAAGCTATGATAGGAGTGAGAACTACTATATCCACAGTGAAAAATCAGTGTGGTGCTCCCTCTCCCTCTGCCTCTCCCTCTCCCTCTCCCTCTGCCTGCCCCTTTCCCCCCCTTCTCTCTCTCACACACACACACGAAAATGATCCATCATGTGACACTCCTGGACCTATATTAAAGGACCCTTTGGGTATATCTATATACAATAAATATAAATCATTATCACTATTTTTCATAATAGCCAGAAATGGAATAAGCCTAGATACCCAACAATAGATGAATTGACAATTAAAAGGTAATGTATATACACAATGGAATTTTATTCAGCTATAAGGTTAAAATTTGTAGGAAAATGAATGGAGCTGAAAAACTGACTCTATGCCACAGAGACAAAAATGTCAAAGATAAAATTAAAAAATCCCCACATTTTAACACTCAGAATTTGGCTACTTGATTGACAGGCTGACTCAGTAACTTGTGACATCTTATACAAGCATTTAAAGCCTAACTCCTAATAGTCCATTGTGCCTGACCCCAAACACAAACATGCTAAAATACATACTAGTCAACAAAATAGAATTTAGTCTGTCCTCTCAGATATGAATCCTGTACAAGTGTCTCATGGGATAAGTCTAATTAACTACCTCCTCTTCTGCTATAAAAGATTTCTAGCCTCCTTTACTCAAATGTTGCAATACATTCTACAGGAATTCACTAACTGTGGTATTGGCCTACCATATTTAATAAATAGTCTTCTTTTCTTGCTGTTGTTTTTGTAAATTCATTTACAACTCACATGTAAATGGTATGTCACATCTTTCATATACTGCATTTTTGTGACCTTTATGATGAAAGGTTAAAAGAATCACTTTCAAGCACACAAGAAATAATAACTTGTTTTTAATGCCTCATGTAAACCCTGTGACTTACTCTTGAAGTGATGTTTGGGCTCTTTTCTGGAGAGGAAACCTATACTTCATCCCACATCCCATGGGCATGAATCAAAGTCTGTAAAACATCCCATATAACAGCTCTCAAGAGAAAATAAACACAAATGTATAGACTGGATAGAGAAACACTGCATTCCTCTGGCCCACTATAGGAAAATCTCCATGTACCAAACTGGAAATTCCATGAATGTTGCCTCCCCAAGTGAGCTTTGAACTAAGATTATGTTTTTGAATACTCTATCTCTAGGGTTTATCTTGTTGTCTGACTGAAGTCTATAACGATCTGCTTGTTTCTGTACTTTGCTTCTCTGGGAGATGTTTCTAATGTTTTCCTCCTCTTTGAGGCTCCTTCTGAGAGAACACTGGCATCAGATGATAACCAACCAACAGACAAATAGGAAAAGAGACTACAAATAAACAACAAGAAGAATTACTTCTGACTTTTATTCTAAAGGAAAAAGACTTGGAAGGCTCCTTTTTTTTTTTTGCAGTGAGTCCCCTTCCAACTGGCCTGCTTAAATATGTCCCTGGCAGTCACTAGACATGTGCTGTAAGCCAATCAGTCCACTCTTCTTTGTTTAAGCTAAGCAATCCAAAGAGGGGAGGGGTAAAGGGACCTATTACAGACCACTGGCATTTAAAACTTCCAGCTCTCCAAAGTAAATGGATTTTGGTATCTGAATCCCCTCCCCACTCATGAGATGTATGTGTCTTTGTGTGCTCTGTATGTGTGTGCTTCTGTGTTTTTAATAAAACATATGTGCTTGTTGCAACTATGATTATGTCCTTCCTGGGACCGCTATCTGGTCCTCACCATATCTGTAAAGGAAATCATTGGAATAATTCATGCACCCAGGAACCAACTGGATCCCTAGTCCTCTTCCCCACATTGACAAGACCAAAGGCCTCCCATATTGCACCCCATTATGTCCATTAATATAGAAGAGCCCTGGGCAGTTTTGATTTTAGATGATCATAAAGTGAAACTCATGATTGACTTGAGGCATGATTTTCAGCACTATCTTCCTCACCTTGTCCCAGATCTCAAAGACCACAATCATCTGGGGCCTATTGGCATAGCTCCTAAGATGTAACTGCTTGAGGCATCTCCCCAGCTCTCTTTCAAGTCTTTATATAGTGTACATATTAATCCTTTGGTGTATAATTGACAAATACTTTTTCTTATTCTGTGCTTGTTTGTTCATACTTTTGATAATTTCTTTTACCATGTAGAAGTCTTTTAATTTCATGTAAAATTATTTGACAGTTCTTGGGCTATCTCCTATGCTACTGGGGTTTTAGTCAGGAATTTCTTGCTTATAGCTATAGTCTGAGTGGTTGTCCCTTAGCAATTTCAGTGTTTCTGGTTTTAAATTAAGGCTTTTGATACAATTTGAATTTATTTGGGGGCTGGATATGAGATGTGAATCTAATTTTATTCTACTGCATGTAGATATCTAGTTTTGCCAGCACCATTTATTTAAAAGGCTATCTTCTTTCAATTTTTTGACATAAGTCTCTCTCTCTCTCTCTCTCTCTCTCTGTGTGTGTGTTTGTGTGTGCATGTGTGTATGTGTGTGCGCGCGCGTGCACGTTCACTTTTTTTAAGTGTCTACAGAGACCAGAAGAGGAGATAGGAATTTTGGAGCTGAGTTAGAGTTATAGGCAATTGTGAACCAGCCAATGTGAGTCCTGGGAACACAAAGTCTGGTCCTTTGAAAGAAGCAAGCACTCTTAACCATAGAGATGTTCAGCCTTCGACTTCCCCAAAAAATAAAACAAAAATTTAAGAGAAAAAAGGAAAAAAATTAAATATCTTGTCATGGAAGCTGTGATGTGTCACAGTGAGTCACACAGTAAGTCCCCAAAATCACCGAGAGGCCCATTTCGATGCAAAAGCAAAGAGTCTTTTATTGTAGTTGTTTAATGAGCTAACCCATTATCTCAGACCTTTCATCCATCCACTGCAGAATATGGCTGGAGAAAAGACCCTGAGAAACACGAGGCAGGGATCTTATAGGCAGTGTAATAGGAGTATCTAGGGGTATGCAACAGTCTCAGGATTGGACAACCTGTCCTGTGTTGACTGGCCAACTAGCTGTTATGGCCCATAGGCCCTCCTAGAGTGGTTGCTATGCTCTGCACATCACTGTTGTGCACTTGTTTATAGAGCACACCCAGAGCTATAAAGCACAGCCCCACCAGCTAACTTCTGATTGGTTCCTTGCCATGAGGAGGGCATTTAACCTCCTAGTGACCAGGACAGGAGCTGCAAGGTCAGAAGAGCACATGTTAGCCTATCATGGCTGCTAAAACCGGGGGTGGGGGGGGGTGGGGAGGTTGGGGGTGGGCAGAGCAGCTGGTCCTTTCAACCCTATAGTTATCATTGTCTCAACACTGTTTAAAAGTCCAGAGTTAAAGGTCTCTTCTGAGATTCAAGGTAATCTGACAATCTCTTAAGTGCAACACTGTGTAAAATCAAAATAAAAAAAACAGTTCACAAACTTGCATCATACACTGGCACAGGATATATATCATTCAAAAAGGCAGGAAAGGGATCATAGTAAGGTCCAAAGCAAGACCAGAGACCAGCAGGGCAAACTCCAAACTCTGCATCTCCATGTCTGATGTCAAAGTGCTCTTCAGATCTCCAACTCCTTTTAGCTCTGTTGACTGCGGTGTACTTCTCTGTCTAGGGCTGGTTCCACAGCCTGTTGGCAGTTCTCCTTGGCAGGTAGACTATGATTTGGTATCTCCATGTCGGGCTCTCCATGGCAATTCTGACTTTACTTTTACAGTTTCATGCAAGGGTCTCTGTGGGCCTCCATGCAGGGACACCCCTGCATGCCTGGCCTCAGCATCTTTCCTTAGTTTCAGTGGGAGGTTACATAACCTCTTTCTTATGTTCTTGAATCTAAGAAAGAACTAGCAGCTTAATTTTCCAAGTTCTGCTGCTTGCTAGGGCTGGAATATGATCTCCAAATTCAATACATTTGCATTAGCTTTCTGCTGTTTGTTTTCTTCATTGTGTATGCTTTTCTTTAGTTTCTTTTCACAGGTTGGAAGCTTGGGTGGGTGGGATCTTGCCCTGAGGTCACCACTCCCTTTCCCCTTTAATATCAGGCTTTTCTTTCATCTACTTATCTGAACACAGGACTTAGCTCAGTTCCATTTGCTAGTGCCACCTTTTCCTTAAAATGTACATATTGAGCTGGGCAGTGGTGGTGCTTGCCTTTAATCCCAGCACTCGGGAGGCAGAGGCAGGCGGATCTCTGTGAGTTTGAGGCCAGGCTGGACCAACAGCCTCCAAAACAATACAGAGAAACCCTGACTCGTAAACCCAAAAAAAAAAAAAGTACATTTTGTACTTTTCCTTTCTCTGTTTGTTCCTTTTCCTCATAGATCGGTATAAGACTGTCCTCTAGTAAAAACATGGTACAGTTAATAGTAGGCTGTTTTGAAATCTCCTCTATAAATACCATTAATTGAAAATGCAGGGACCAGACCCTCACCCAGGCCCCTGCTTTAGCAGACTTCACAGACTGCAGAAAAGACCCAGGAAGCTGTAGGCCTCTGATGCAGCAAAATGTACTGAGCTTCCTGACCTTGCCCGACCTCCTAGTAACTAGGAGGTCAGATACCCTCCACTTGGCAAGGAACCAACCACCCCAGGAGGGCCTATAGACCATAGCAACCAGTTGACCAATCAACTCAGGAAAGGCTGTCCAAACCTGGAAGTTGATCAACCCTGAGACTGTTGCCTCCCCCTAGATACTTCCCTTGCTCTACCCAATAAATTCCCTGACTTGCTGCTCCTTCAGGTCCTGCCTGCCATGTGAGAGGGATGGAAGACCTGAGTTAATACAGTTAACTCATTCAATAATAAAAGATTCTTGGTTTTGCATCAGAATGGGTCTCTTGGTGATTTTTGGGTTCAGAATTTGAGCACAACAAAATCTCTTCCATTTAGCCTCAGATACACTTTTCAGACAACAGCAAAAGGCAGTAATATTCTTTGCCAAAAATATCATAGAAATGATCTCTAGGCTACTTACTAATATTCTTTTCCTCTGCAACTTCTTGAGGCAAGTCATCATTAATCTATGTTGCTCTCAGCACCACTGACTTACATGCTCCTACTAGCATGGCCCACTAAGCACCACTTAAAGCACCCATTTGCTTTCCCAATCCAAATTCCCAAAGTCCACATTCCACCAATAAGCCTCATTGTCAGTATTGTTGCAGCAATACTCCTTCCTGGTACCAACCTTTGTCTTAGTCAGTGTTCTTTTGCTATGAAGAAACAACATGACCATGGCAACTTCTATAAAAGAAAGCATTTAATTGAGGCTTGCTTATAGTTTCACATGTTCAGTCCATTACCATCATGGTGGGTAGCATGGTGGCATGCAGGCAGACATGGTGCTGGAGAGTAAGGGAGAATGTTACATCTAGATCCTCAGGCAACAGCAGGCTGAGCAAGACATTGGGCTTGCCTTGGGCTTTTGAAATCTGAAAGCACACTCCCAGTGACATACTTCCTCTAATAAAGCCACACTTACTTCAACAATGCCACATGTCCTGATCCTTTCAAATAGTTACACCCTATGAGTCTATGGGGGGCATTTTCATTCAAACCACCACAGACTCCTTTAAACAAGTGTTTAGAAACTAACCCATAATGACCTACAGCTCCTGACCTGAAATAGTCTCAAGAAACATAGAAGAGAGCTAAAAACAGCTTGGTTATCACTCCATACCAATGGCCTAAGGCATGAGTACATAATTGCATAATTACCCCCCTAGTGGCTCTAAACGTATAGACATACCTTCTAATCTACAGTCAGCTGTGTGATGCAATTTTTCTCCTCAGATATTACCCACTGTCTCTATATGTCAGAATATTTAATGCAGTTTTAAGTCTACTTCTGTCTTTACAGTTAAGTACCATTTACAGCAAGTGAGTCACAGTCTGCAACTATTGTCTGTGCACAGCACACTGTATTAATCAGGGTACTCTAGAATAGAATTTATAGAATATGTATGGATTTATTAGAGTGGTTTACAGACTATGGTCTACTTAGTCCAACAATGACTATCTACCAGTGAAAGGTCCAATCAAGTTGTTCAGTCCACAAGGTTGAATGTCCCAGCTGGTCTTCAGCATAGGCCAAAATTGCAAAGTAGCAGGCTTTAATGCCAGTGAAGGAACGGACTTACCAGGGAAAGTGAGAGCAAGCAGACAAAAAGGGCAAGGTTCCTTCTTCCATGTCCTTTATATATATATATAGGCTGCCAGTAGAAGGTGTGGCCCAGATCAAAGGTGGAAGCATCTTTCTACCTCAAAAGGTCCAGATTAAGGTGGGTCTTCCCACTTCAAATGACTTATTTAACAAAAAAATCTCACAGGTGTGTCTAGCCCCTTAAGTTTTAGTTAATCCCAGATATAGTCTACTTGACACTCAAGAATATCCATCACACACGCCTTAACCTTCTAGTTTGTCCTTGTCTTTTCTTTTTTTTTATTTTTACGAGACAGGGTTTCTCTGTATTGTTTCGGAGGCTATCGGTCCAGCCCAGCCTCGAACTCACAGAAATCCACCTGCCTCTGCCTCCCGAGTGCTGGGATTAAAGGCGTGCGCCACCACCGCCCGGCATAGTTTGTCCTTTTCTTTGAGTCATTCTTACCTTGGGTTCTAGGAACAATGGGTCTGATCTATAACTGAATTTTGATGAATCAGAACTACATTTCAGGCAACGTCATTTTTTTATAGGCAACAGTGCTCCTTGTGACTGATCCTGAGATACTCATCAACATGGCCACCATTTGGCAGAGATTCCCTGTGTCTACTTTTTGACCTTTCCCAACTCTGAGTACTTCTCCCACAGGATCCCAATGATGTAAAGCATAACGTGTTATGTGAGAGTAATAAAGACTGGAATAAAAGAATCTGCTTTGTCACCTGTCAGCTCTCAGGGGAAATTGGGACTGCTTTTTAAGTTGCAACCTAAAAATTAATATATCTTGTGAATGTTTTTGTTACTGAATACATTCTGACGGTGTAGGAAGTCACAAATGCATTTCTCTATGTTTCTGGTGTAGTATATGTTCCATCTGAATCTATGTACTTGCAACATAGGAGTGAAAGGGATTATTTCAGCATGCAATTTTAGGTTACAGACCATCACTGTGGAGAAGTCATTGTTCTATTACTGGGGAAAGACACTATGACCAAGGCCATTCTTACAAATGAAAGCATTTAATTGGGGGGCTTGCTTACACTTTCAGAAGATTAGTCCATGATCACCATGTTGAGAAGCAGCCAGGCAATGGTGTTGGAGCAGTAGCTGAGAACTTTTTACATTCTAATTTGTGAACAGAAGAGAGGCAGAAACTGAGACTGGCAAGGTGTTTTTGAAACTGCAGAGCTAATCCCCAGTGACACACTCCTCCAAAAAAGCCATAGCTCCTAATCCTTCCCATATGGTTTCACTAAATTGGGACTATGCATTCAAATACATGAGCCTGTGAGGGACATTTTCATTTAGACCACCACAGGAAGTCAAGGTGATAAGAACTTGAAACAGCTTTAAGTTCTTCTCTTATACAGGACATCAGCCACAAGTTCCTTGTGTAAGTGATTCAATTTTCCAAAACAGACATCTGGTCCATTTTGACTGTAATGGTGAAAACAAACAAACAGAAAAAAGGACTGCATATTCTTTATGCAAATAAGCAAATTCATGCTGCCCAAACCATGAGTCATGAGTGATAAATTACTTATGCAAATAAAGTATTGTCACTTACATTATATAATATAGTACAGTATAGTATGGTACTATTGCTTATTATAGTAAATCAGGAATGATATGGACACATGGGATTATCAAAGCTATATTGACAATAAAGCCAGGTCTATAAATTTATTGAACACACCAGACCAAGAGATAAAATGTTAATGCTATTGGATGAGAATAAGACCATTACCACAATTTAAAGCCAAATTTGAAACAAGCTGTAATTAACTATTGGTCAGGTGGATGGGCTCTGGCCACATCCATCTCTGGGTTTCTGGCCTCCAGCATTTCAGGAACTCTCTGTTGTTGGACAATGGGTTTGCAGTTCAGAAGCTTTGTTTGTTTGTTTGTTTGTTTCGTGGATTTTAAGGCATAGTAATTGAAACTTAAAATGTAACTTTGGCTTTTACAAAAGTCACCTATCACCTGGATTATATATAAGGAAAAATACCTAATGACAGGGTAGGGCAGCATTCACCAACATGTCAGCAGGCTACCTGGAGTGTGAATCAAACCATGACAGGAAGTCCTGACTCAGTGTGATCTCTCTGATTTGCCAGTTGATGAGACCCATTTGCTTTGTGAAGCCTTTGGACCTAACTCTGCAACTAGACCTGGTCAGTGGCCTGACTTGTTATGTTAATGAATTAACTAACTATCTGTAGGGTCTCCTTCACATTTGAATTAGCTTTCTGCCCTTGTCTTCCGTACAGACTTTTAAAACTGTACGGCTGCACTACTCTCTTCAAGTAACTATCAACCACATAATATTGTCAAGTGTAACGTTGATCTGGGAGTTAGTATAAGTATAGTACTAGTCTAGTACTAGTATTTGGTCATAGATATCAAATTGAAATCAGGAGTCTTTGATGAATTAAAGCCAATGAAAATGATTTGGCTTATGAATTTATTGCTATTCAATGAATTCTGACATTATGGAAAGATCCAAACATGTTCATGTTTTTGACATAACTTGCTCATGACATATGATCTATTTTCTTTCTTCAAAGTGTTTGTACAAACTGTGACTTGTTCTGGATTTTCAAGTCTTGGCTCCCTTTCATTCTTGAGATCTTGGCTAAACTTGTCTCCAGACTTTTGTGTACCCTTCCTTTTAACATAACTTTGCATAATAATTTGAGTTGAGCAAAGCTGCAAGTGGCAAAAAACTCAGTATAACTGTTGCTTAACAAGTAAAAAAAAATTGTTTCTCACAAATGACATGTATTGGGTCTAGATCTGATGGTGTTGCCTGTCAGGAACAATACTGTATCTGGCCTGAGCTCAGTATCACATTCACAAGTTAGGGAAGCCAGGAAAAAATCGTCTTTATTCTGGGTGATCACAAGCAAACCTAACCAAAATTAGAGGACAGGTTAAAATGGACATGAGAAACAACTGGTGTAGTTGCTCCCATCTTCACAGGAATTTGGCTGTGACCTCTCTTCATCTTCCCATTCCTTGCGATCTGTGTATGAAACTGAAGTGAGATACATAGGATGTACTCTTGGGAACAGGCAGAGTTTATTACATTGTAAAGGGAAGGACTGTCAAGAGGTCTCATATGTCTAAAGAGATAATTGGACAGTGGCCAAAGAGACCATTGTCTTGATCCATACTTTGAGCAGGTTTTATACTAGCTCGGAAGCCTATGGAATTTTTCACACAGACCTATTGGGATGGACCCTTTACAAAAAGGCACAATGCTATGTTCAGGGTCTTTAAAAAATCTCTCTCTCTCTCTCTCTCTCTCTCTCTCTCTATCTGTGTGTGTGTGTGTGTGTGTGTGTGTGTACATGCATGTGCGTGTACACGCACGCAAGCACAAGGGTGCATGATTGGATTGAGGAACCCGCCTGACTTCATTTTGAAGGCAGGAGTCATTATGCTATATTGTTAAAAATAAGGTGGCGCACGCCTTTAATCCCAGCACTCGGGAGGCAGAGGCAGGTGGATCTCTGTGAGTTCGAGGCCAGCCTGGTCTACAAAGTGAGTTCCAGGACAGCCTCCAAAGCCACAGAGAAACCCTGTCTCGAAAAACCAAAAAAAATAAAATAAAATAAAATAAAAGTTTCTATTTATTGTAGGAGCTGAGTTGCTCTCTGTTTCCTGGAAGCTGACCTACCTCAGCTCATGATCTTGACTTGTTTTAAGAATATGCTTGCTCTCTAGGACCCTTCCTGACCTACCCCAACCTCCCTAATCACATGTTTTTGAGGTTTATTTTTCTGTATTGCCCCATTGTCTCTCTTCTGTAAACCTTGTGATTTTACTCCTTAAAGGGGGCCCAGCAATGGATTTGGGGCAGCTCTCTTTAACCCGAGGTCGGGTACAGTTGCTGACCAGCTCTAGGGTGTATCCTGATAAAAATCAAGCTTGCTTCAAATTTAGCTCACATTGAGGTAGTGGTCTTATTCTCCATAGTGGAACTAACAGAATGCCAAGGACAATTGTATAGAGTAGACTCTCTCTTCTCCTTTGTTAAGGCCTGTTTCCGTTGGACTGGTCCTCCAGGCTAGTTGGCCTGTGAGCTTTAGGAAAATGCTTCCGTTTCTGTAACCTATCATACAGAAATTTGATTACAATTGCATACCACTCCCTGGCTTTTTACAACAGTTCCAGAGATCAAACTCAGGTCCTCAGACTTGAAGCAGGTGGAGGCATCTCAGCAGACCAATGCTTTTGTTCTTCGTTAGAAAGTCTCTTGCTATACAGTAATGTGAAATCGTGTTATGTAGTTATCTATTGATGCAGGCAGTATGAGATGTCACAGACCCTAGAGCCTGAGATATAACTTAGGTCCCACTCCACCCACTAGTAGTTAGGGTCATGCATAGTCCTTGGCTTTACAAGTCTTGTGTTGTGAGGGAGGAGTCTAGCCTAATGTTCTTCAATCCTGGAAATAGCTACTTGACAATATTCACCAGTCTTTGCCTCACAGCATTAAGTTACAGTACTAAGCCTTTCATGGAAGCCTTCTTTGATCACTCAAGCTAAAATAAATTTCTTTAATAATCTGGATTGATTCACAAGCAAGCTATACAATTACACTGGGACTTCATCTTAGTCTGTGTCATCTAGGAAGGGAACAACTTAATTAGGCAGAAGACTAGTCTAGTCTGGCACCATTTTTCTCTGAAGCACAGTCCCACCTCTTGATTAGAGTGTCATTTATGTTTACTTTCTTGCTACAGTGTTATACTGTTGACTTGCAATAAAGAATGTGTTGTCCATTAAGCCAAAATCACCTACTACCTGGTCATTTACTGAAAAAGTTTGTTAGTTTGTGTGAACTTGACCTAAACTAGAATCACCTAGGAAATCTCAATTAGGGAATTACCTCTATCAGATTGGCCTACAGATACATCTGTGGGATGTTTTCTTAATTGCTAGTTGATGCAGGATATCCCAGGCCATTGTAGGTAGTGCCATCACTAGTTGGGTGGGCCTGGCTGTATGAGAATTGTAGATGAGCAGACCAGAAGAAGCAAGTCAGTAAGCAGCATTTCTCCTGGTCTCTACTTAGACCTGCCTCCAGGATCCTGCCTTGAGTTCCTTTCCTGGCTTCTCTCATTGATGGACTGAGATCTTGAAGGCCAATAAGATGCTCTCCAAGTAAAAATATCTAACAGAAAAACTAGACTCCGATAGCTATAATTATTTTTATCATTTCCAAAAGAGACAATTTAGGTCCTGAGTACATGAAAGAACTTTAAGAAGGCAGAATCAACTATGCTAAATGGTGGCCAGATATTATCTTGCTTGAGGGGCAAATCATGAAACAAATACCATACTTAAATGGGGCAGAAAAGGGAACATGAAAATAAAGAAAACACAGACTTCCAGGGTAGTTTGAATATATAATTTGCTGAGAGCATGTGTGTGCAGGGCTGGAGAGATGGCTCAGCTGTTAAAGGCTAGGCTCACAACCGAAAATGTAAGAGAATATGCAAGAAAGAATAAGTCAAAACAATCTCTGAAGAGCATGAATGGATGAATGGGAAGATTAAGAGCAAAATTTCGTGGTGAAGCATGAAAGTGAGAAAGAGAAATGGAGCTAAGAGAGGGCCAGCCCAGGGGAACTCTGTTCTTGACTCTAAGTGCCCCAGTAAACCACTGGGAGATTCTGAGCAGAGGAAGCCAACAGCTCTTGTTACAAAAACATGCTGGCGGCAGTGGTAAGAGATTCTTAGCACAGTCTGTGGCAATGTCTGTGAGGGACTGTCTTGATTCTTAATTGTTGCAAGAGAGCCCAGACTGTGTGGATGGCATTGTCATTAGGCGAGTGGTTGTGGGCTGATGGGGGGATGCCCTTTTGTATATATGTTTCTCATATTGGTTGATGGCTAAAGTACTGTTTGGCAGGAATGATAAGTGGGGCTATCAGACGAGGAGAATTCTGGGAAGTATAGGCAGAGAGGAGTCGTCATGTGAGCCTGGGAAGAGAGGACGCAAGTCGTGTGTTCTCCGGTAAGATAAGACCATGTGGAAATACATAGATTAGAAATTATGGGTCAATAATTAAGACAGAGCTAGCCAATAAGAAGCCCACACAGGCCAACAGTTTCATAATTAATATAACGTCTGTGTGTTTATTTGGATCTGACGAGGCTGTGGGACCAGGCTGGTGGGAAAGAGTTCTCATTACAGTGGGCTGTCTAAGAATGAGCTAAGCATGAGCCTGTGAGTGAGCAAGTCAGCAACCTCCCTGGGTTGTACTTCAAGCTGCAACTTGAGTTTCTGCTCTGAACCTCTTCAATAATAGATTGAGACCTGGAAGTGCAAGCCAAATAAATCCTTTCCTCCTTGTGTTGGAATGTTTTGTCAACTTGACAAAAACTACAGTCTCCTAGGAAGAGAGAACCTCAGTGGGGAATATCATCCATCAGATTGTTCTATAAGAGTGTCTATAGACCATTTTTAATGACTAATGGGCTGTGGGATCCTGCTATGGGTGTGCCGCCCTGGGTGGGTGGTCCTGGTTTGAATAAGAAAGGTATCTGAGCAAGCCATGGAAAGTTAGCCAATAAATGGTGTTTCTCCACAGTTCATGCCTCAACTCTGGTTTGAGTTTGCATCTTGACTTCCCTAAATGAGAGACTGATCCAGCAGTATAAACCAAATAAGCCTCTCCTTCCTCAAGTTGTGTTTTTGTCACAGCTACAGAAATAAAACTAGAACAGATGCCTATCTTTAACTATCTATATGTCACTTGGAAATACTTGATGCTCTTATATGTTCCTTAAATCTCTCAGCTCATTTAATCAACCTTCTGTGACACGCTGATAATACCGTTGTCTGTATACCTGTCTGACTAGATATACACCAACTAATGGAAGACAAAGTTAGCATTAGAACCTAGTAATCTTGCCTTCAGAGTCTGTTCACCTGTCTGCTTATATTAATTAGTTTTGTGTTAATATAATAAAAAGAGACAGGGTTACTTCATTAAAAAAGGGAAGAATTATTCTGTAATAAGGTATTGTCTCTTAATCTCCATTTATTTAGCCTCAGTTTTCTTTCTTCATTTTTTCCAGTGCTGAAGATTGCAATTGAACCTCATCCATCTCCATTATTTAGCACTAGTCCAGATTATTGGTTATTCTTATTATACTCTCAACTGTAAGCCGATGCTACTCTGAATATATTATTGCTAAATAGTTCCAGTGACAGCCACTAGGAGCTCTTTTGCATGGTTTCTGTGTCCCTTTCAAAGACTCCTATCAATACACATTTAAAGTTTTCATTTGTTTGGGTCCAGGTAGGTGCTCAGCAGGTAAAAGAGCTTTTTGAGTGAGCCTGATGACCTGGTTTCCATTCCCAGAACCCACAGTGGAAAGATGGAACTGACTCTTAAAGCTGTCAGTTTGACCGCAATACATATGATGTACACACACACACACACACACACACACACACACACACACACACACACACACCCCACATGCAAAAACCACTAAGCTTTTTGTGGTTTTGGTTTGTTTATCTTATTAGTACTTCTTACCTATGGCCATTTATAGATGCTTCAGACTCTCTTTTCTAAAATTCTAGAATCAGTCTTTCATCTTAGGCCCCCAAGTGTCAATTTCTCAGGAACGAATTCGTCCATTAGATGCCAATAGTGACTTTCCTCATGTGGTTCTGAAAATTAGTTATCTGCAGACAATGCTATCTTCCTCTATGGTGAAGCAGAATGGTTGTAAGGTATAAACCACTGTTATAAAATGACAGCGACTGAAAATTCCAGTAAGAGAAAGGAGTGACAAGCAATGGGGCTGTAGCAGAAGCCTCTGAATATGTTTGCAGACACTGGGAAGGGTTCACAGAGCTCTGTCAGAGGAGATGCCATTTGAATTGAGAACTCACTTATGATTCTCAGTTTTATTGATTAATTATAATGATACAGATAAAAGGCTTACATTCACTATTCTTATATAAACCTTCCTTCCTCCCTCCCTCCCTCCCTCCCTCCCTCCCTCCCTCCCTCCCTCCCTCCCTCCCTCCCTTCCTTCCTTCCTTCCTTCCTTCCTTCCTTCCTTCCAGGATCCAAGAGAAAGAGAGACTCACTTTCTCTTCCCCTTTTATTCCTCACCTGTCTCATATACCCCTGCCCGTGGGGCATGGACAGTATCTTGGGTATGTGATCTTTCCCCTACATCTCTTGCTTGTGCAGCAAGGGTTTTACCCACTAATCCATTCCCCCCAGTCTCAGTTCTATGGTTTGTTCGTGTTTTTTCTTAATCAAAAAAGGTTTATTCATTTCCTTTTCACATCACATTTACATTCTGTTTGGATACATCATTACATCCACTTTATGACTTTTGAAGCAGTTTAGGGTTATACAGTACTCTACAATAAAACAAAATTGTACAGAGAATCCGGCCCAGAGTCAGTTACCACACTTGAGAAGAAGTTCAGGAAGTAAGAAGTAAGAGCAAGCTTCTCAAGGATAGAATGGTGAACAGCAATCTTGAAAAACCTCGGCATCAAAGCGCCGGGCACTGAACCGAACCCTCTGCCCAAGAACCGGGGCCAGACCACTGGCTGCAAATGCAAGAGGTGATTTATTGAGTACACAGGCGCCTGCGGATGCTACTGCAACTCAGGTGCAGAGCATACCGGGCTTGTAGGGAGTACACTATTTATGGAGTTTTAATGATTACATAAGTATCAGCATATCAACAGATATTTCATTGGCTACTGAAGCATGGGCTGAGATCATCTGGGGGGGCAGGGGTAGTTGCCAAGGACTAGGTTTCCTACATGAAAGACCCCGGCATGCTTCAACAATTAGTATCCGGGTCCTATGATTGCTACAGTGATCAGACACAATTGGGGGCCAGGGTAGTTGCCAAGGACTAGGTTTTCTAGTATTGTCATATGAAAGTTCCCAGCACGCTTCAGCAATTATTATCCGGGTCCCATGACTGCTATAGTGATCACAGACATCCTGTTTTGAGGGTGAAACACCTGGTCTGGGTTTCTTTCATTAGGCAACGGCCTGGCCTTGCTTTTCTTTTCCTAGGGGGTCCTAGGTAGGGGTCTTTCAATCTCACATGTGCTGAAGAATTAAAGGAGACTGATGTGGAAGTGAGGAAAGAGATGGAGGACGCTGCCCAGTTGCTGATCTAGAGCCGCCCTTGGAGGAACTAGGCTATCACACCTAAGGCAGCCATCCTCCCTTTGAAGTGTGTGGTGCCAACCGGTGGATCAAGTTTAAGTCAGTCAGTTAACGGGAAACTGTGAAACGGATGGGTGTTGGGCGTTCATCATCCACTGCAAGAACTCGCTGTGCTTTCAACTTTAAGGACAGGAAATAACCCAAACAAAAAAATTTTGAAAGCATGTAAATTAAGGAAGAGTAAGTTGCATGCAGTTCCATGTTTTAATAGCAGGGATTACTGTTGTTTTTACACCTGAAGAAATTAAGGCTCACAGGCACAAAGGAACTTGTTTAAGGTATGTGATCTGGGCTTGTAGGATTCACTCAGACCAATAATGGGGGAAGTCTTCCTCAGGGTACTAGCTCTGCCTCTAATACTGAAGTCAGGACTATCTCAACCCTTTAACTTATAAGTTGTGACTTTCCTTAGGGAGACATGGACAATGTCTGTTCACCCTGGCTAAGGCATTAACAGTAGACTGGAGAAATGATTTCAGTCAGTCTAACTCAATGAACCAGAGTTCACTGGGATTACTTATGGAGGTATGGGTGACTCAAAGGTAGCTAGCTACACTGCCCAAAAGTCCACAACAGTGTGGGTGACTGTTGTGGATTACCCTACTTGGACACCCCCATGGGGGAGGGGGTGACAAGACACACCACCAACGAGTAGCAGAGCCCTTGCTGCAGACTCATGTATTAAGGAAGTTAGCCCTGCCTTTATTCAGGCTCAGGCAGCTGACCCTGCTTTACTGTCCTCTCCTCTCCTCATTGGTGTCTCCGGTCGGGTGTCTCTTCCTCAGCAGTCTCTGGGCTTAGAGGCAGGCTTGGCTTAGGGAAGGAGTACCTGCTATGCATGAGCATACAGGCTGGCCTGGGCACCAGGCTTGGGTATGCTGACTGCAGTTTCTCCTACAGGTGACTACTCCCCAAATCTGCTTCCTTGAAGTTCCTGCACGTATTGTGGTCAGTTTCCCCACAGAGACTCTCCTTTCCCAGTGTATTTATTGGTACAGCTTTGAGAAGGGCTTCATGATTTCTTGCAACTTCTCCAGCTTCCTGTGACTTTTCAGTTTCTTGTCTTGTGCCTTCTTCCAGAAGTGAGTATTTTAACACAGAGGAAATAGCAGCACAGCACATTGCATCTTAAGCTTATTAGTGTTTGGATCCTAGGCTCTTGAGACCAGGAAGCAGGCAGTGTTTATTGTGTCTCCTTAGCACAATGGGCAATGGGATGGTTGCTGGATCAATGCTTAACAGGAGAGTTAACATGTCCACAGATCAATCCACCATGCCCTCAGTGCATACTATTTTCTGGGTAAATACTGCTTTGTTTCTGGTAGAGTACTTATTTCTGGGCTCACTAGAAAGCTCCTTGTAACAGTTCTGCTCCTGTGCAGCGACTCCTCCTCCTCCTCCTCCTCTTCCTCCTTCTGTTTTTTAAGACAGGTTTCTCTGTGTACCTTTAGAGCCTGTTCTGGAACTCACTCTATAGACCAGGCTGGCCTTGAACTTATAGAGATCTGCCTGCCTCTGCCTCCCTAGGACTGGGATTACAGGCATGCCCCACCACCAAAGCTTGGCCATTGTTTTCTTCTTAACACCCAAATGTGCAGCTGGTCAGAACAAGGAAATTTTCAAGCACGGTGCCTTCGGTCAGAAATGCGAAAAGGGACTTATTTGTGGAAGGAAAACAACATTATTATATTCCATACTAAAGTATCAGAATGTGCTGTTTGTTTCCACATGTAGTGTCCATTATTCAACAAAGTTCTTCTCTAGACTCCTTTGTTATTTTATGAAAACTAGTCCAGGACTACTTCCTTTCTCTTCTCTCTCTCTCTCTCTCTCTCTCTCTCTCTCTCTCTCTCTCTCTCTCTCTCTCTCTCTCTCTCTCTCTCTCTCTCTCTCCTTTCTTGTAATTCTTTCCATTACTAATCCCAATCTCCATTCATTTTTTATTTGGTGGTGCTATTATCTTTGTTTTCATTTATAAGCACATTAGCAGGGGTAGCATTCTGTATTTTGTTCCATTTATTTTTCCTACAACTTCTGGCTGATCAGTTATTTGCAGGTGTCACGGAAATTTAAGTCTATTGAATTAGAAGTTAGTCTATTTTCAAGACTCACTTTCTTTCCTTTGCTAAAATTCTGGTCTAATTTAAAAAACAGTAGATCATAGTTAAATAAAACTGTACCCAGGATAACCCTAATTTCCATATGCAGATTTATCTGCACTGACAGCCACCCCCTTCTCTCTCTGCCTCTCTCTCCTTTCCCTCCTCTCCATCTCCCTATTGCATTGTGTCTGACTGATTTTCAGAGCACCTTCGCTGTTTCTCCCTCTCATTCCCTTTCTGTAAAACATCTAGACAGGAAGGAGGTGGCTGCAGAGGCTGAACAAACAATCTCATATTCTGCCTGCAATGCCATCGTTCTTTCCCCCATTTTAGGGGGGTGAAGTTACCCAGGAAGGGATGCAGAGGAGCTGAAAAGGAAGGGGGGCTTCTCCAGAGGCTGCTGCGGTCAGGGCAGGGACTGTCACCAGATGTGCCTGCTTTCCTGGGCTTTGATTCGAAAGGGACAACAGGAGGAAATATTGAGAGACAAAAGCCTCCGTTTAAATGATCATTTTCTTTATTTAATATGGCAGCAGACACTCTCTGCGTAGGATCATCGTGCCGATCACATACTGGACTTTCCTACTTGCCTGACAGGAGTCAGACAGTTCCCTGTTTGCTAAATGAGCATCCAAGGTAAGACCCACTGCTTCAGATACTTGGTTATTCTCCTAAGCCAGTTGGATTTCTTAAATATATGTATATCATCTTCAACCACAAACAGTGTGGTGGGGGCAAATCAGTGTTAATCTGCCATCTGAGAGTTAAGGAAAAGCAGAGGTTTAATAGATTCAACTCAATTCCTAGAGGTTGGTTACTTTGTCAATGATGTATATGCTGTTTGTTTTTAGGGAAAAAAGGTTTGCTTTAAGAAAACACTAATGCCATCACCAACCACCACTGGTGACAATAGTGCTGTTCAGACTCCTAAAAAAACTTTGCAAAAGGACAGTGAGCTACAGATGCATGTGTTCTATTTTTAGCTCATCTACAAATATTAGAACTCTTATTAAAATGATAGGATTTTTTTAGCAGAGAAGGAATGAATGCTGCATAATTAAGTACAGTATTTAATTTGGCTGTTGTGAAGCAAAAGAATAAGGTAATAATTTTTATTGTACTAATCAGTCTCAAGATGTTCTCCGTGTTAATTGGGTTAAAAAAATTGCAGTACTTATTAGAAATTCTAATTTCACAATGCAGCGCTGACAATAAGCGCAGCCAGTGAATTATTCACATCTTTAATTTGCTCACTTAATGGCAGTGTTCTGTAATCAGAGCGCAGGGGCTGCTGCCTATGCATTATGTATTATGCTCAGGACTTAAATGCAGGACATTATGAAGCTCTCAGTGGTTCCGTAATTAGTTTTCCACAAGACAGGATTTAGATATTCACAGATAAAAGTCCACAGCCGGATAATGCCAAGGTTGCACAACACAAAATAACAAAGGGAAGGAAGCTCAAACTTTAGGCTAAAACTTCGTTCTCCCGAGCTCGTTCTCCGAGAAGGCAGAATCGTGTTACCTTCAGTAGTTGCTTGGCTCCCATCACATGTTTGAAAACTGGTTTTGAACAAAGTTGCGGCAGGAAAGACATTTGCACAATTTCAGTGGACCAGAGGGGAAAGATAAAACCTTTTTAATTAGTGTTCACAGAAGCTCTGCAATATATCCTCCTAACAAGTCTGTGGTATGCATAGCATAGCAGGCACTCTCTCAGTGTGCTTTGTAATTTAGTTAGTGCAAATGCAAATCAGGTTACAATGGTGTTTGGCTGTGATTGTGTTTGTAAAAGGGTTACATGCCCAAATGGAGATGGAGCTTGCTGATGGTTTTGTTCCAATTTCGTCTGAAGGCAGGCTTGAGAATCAAATGAGATAGTAGGGGAATCGGGGCATGAAAGGAAGTAGATTGGAATTGTCAATGCAACTTTGCAATTTCTTAAGATTTGTCAGTTGGAGTTCATTTTCTGAATGTTCTGTCATAAATGTTATAGTTGAATGAACTATTTAGAAACATTAGCAATATTTTAGAAACATATACAAACTTTAGGAAAACATTTCACAGAGCATCATTTTAAAAGTTTAGCAACTAACTAGGCATTTTTTTCATGAAAGTGTCTTAAGAGCCCATTGTTTGTTAAACTAGTGTATTTTTGAAGACTTATGTTTAATATTTACAGGTACAACATCATTGCTTTATCTGTCTATAATTTGTACCCAAATCCATATATTAGAAACCTTAGTGAAAGTTGGCATCTGGAAATTGAAATGCACAGTGTAACACTTTTACTTTTTTAAAAGTACCTTTTATATCTTAGAACATTTAAAAAAAGTTGAATTGAAAAAAAACCGATATAAGCAAACATAAGGTATAAAAGAATGAGATGCCAAATGAAAACATTGTGTTTTCTTCTACATTTGAAAATTACTTAAATAAAACATAGGTAGACCACAGTGCCTCATTCTTGTGGTCCCAGGTACTGGGGGTGGATTTAATGAGGGGCTCAGTCTGGAGGATTTTTTTTATCCTAGGAGCTTTATGTCCTACTAAAAAGAGCAATATGCAGAAACCTTGCTGTTAAAAGCCACATCTACAAAAGTCTTCTAACTTATCATCATTTGTAACTTCTGAGAGTAACTTCAACAGAGTAAAACTTTTTTTTCCTTAGTGTTTGGATACATTTTACTTTTTAGAACATTTTTGGTGGGAAAGTGTTTAATGAGACGTTTTGTCACAAGAGTTCTTGGAGCATTAACACAGAGGTGGGATAGGTGAAAGCAGCTTCAAACATACAGATTGCAAGCTTATTCAGAGAGGTGACATCAAATTGAGTGACCACAAACTGCTCACAGTTGCAGTGCCTATACTTCTTTCACCCAGTGCCAGAAGTCCAGGAATTTCAGGAAGTCCATGAAGTCCATGAGGTCCAGGAAGTCCAGGCTTTGATTCACCTAAGATTTCACTGTGGACTTTTGGTTATTTGGAGATCTTGTTAAAATCCCAATCATGATTCAGTAGATCTGAGTTGAGACACAACAGATTTTCCCGATGATGAAATGTGGCTGAATGAGAATACCTTCATTTGGTGAGATCTCAAATGCTCTTCCAGCATGTCCGGAAGGCAGAACCAGAGCACTTGATTTCACAGTGAACTCTAGTGCCCCTCCAGTTCTGATGTGTTCTAGTGAATGTCAAAGAGCTTCCATTTTGGATTGTCAGCTTCAAGTCTCTGCTACCCCAGAGAGTCCCAATCTGTATAGTTGTAGCCCTGGGTGCCTGCTGAGTTCTGGCTTAGAGTTTCTCTCATGGATCTGATTCCACAACTCCATTCACCAGAAGTGGCCTATGCTACTAACTCTGTAGTGACACACCCTACTAGTCTTCATCTACTTGCCTGTATTAGCATCAGCTAAGAAGTTTAAGTAAGTGTTCCCACCTCAAACATTCTACTCTACAGTGGATGTTAGGACTGCCTGCCTTTTTTCCTCAACAAAGGTTCAAAATTGATTCTGATGGACAGGCAGTACTTCTAAAGCGCTTCTATAGGGGGTTCCTAATACACTTCAACCTCATAAGAATTCTATGGAAAGTGACACTGTCATGGCTCAGGTTCCACTCTTCTATACACTAAGAACATTTTTTTCTGCTTGATGTTATCAATGAGAACATAACATGAGAAGAACACAGATCTTTGTAAAGGTAGCTTCAGGAAGTGTGTGCTGAGCAATTGACATTAGAATTAACTGATGAGTACACACCACGTTTGTCTTTCTCAGTCTGGTTACCTCACTCGGGATGATGTTTTTCTAGTTATATTCATTCGCCTGCAAATTTCCTAACGTAATTGTTTTTAACAGCTGAGTAACACTTCATTGTGTAAATGCACCACATTTTCTTTAGCCATTCCTTGGTTGAAGGACATCTAGGTTGTTTTCAGGTTCCGGCTTTTACAAATAAAGCTGCTATGAACATAGTTGAGCAAGTGTCCTTGTGGTATGATGGAGAATCCTTTGGGTATATGCCCAAAAGTTGTATAGCTGGGTTTTGTGGTAGACTGACTCTCAGTTTTCTGAGAAACTGCCACACTGACTTCCAAATTGTCTATACAAGTTTGTATTCCCACCAGTAATGCGGGAGTGTTTCTCTTGCTCCATGTCCTCATCAGCATGAGCTTTTGCTTGCGTTTTTGATCTTAGCCATTCTAACATGTATAAGTTGGACTGTCAGAGTAGTTTTGATTCCCATTTCTCTGGTAGCTAAAGATATTGACCGTCTCTTTAAGTGTTTCTCGGCCATTTGAGATTCTTCTGTTGAGAATCTCTATATCTGTACCCCAACTTTAAATTGGTTTGTTGATATCTAGTTTCTTGAGTTCTTCATATATTTTAGAAATCAGTCCTCTGTTGGATGTGGAGTTGGTGAAGGTATTTTCTTACTCTGTAGGCTGCCATTTTGTCCTACTGACAGAATCCTTTATCTT
Organism: Mesocricetus auratus; assembly: GCF_017639785.1. Classification (NCBI taxonomy): domain Eukaryota; kingdom Metazoa; phylum Chordata; class Mammalia; order Rodentia; family Cricetidae; genus Mesocricetus; species Mesocricetus auratus. Next base: position 33,346,906 of record NW_024429184.1, read on the forward strand.
ACCGAAAATTTTCAATTTCACGAGGTCCCATTTATTAATTGTTCATTTAAGTGCATATGCATTGGTGTTCTGTTCATGTTGTCTTCTATACCATGTGTTCAAGATTATTTTCCACTTCCTCTTCTCCCAGGTTCAGCGCATCTGGATTTATGTTGAGGTCTTTGATCCACTTGCACTTGAGTTTTGTGCAGGGCAATAAATATGAATCAATTTGCATTCTTCTACATGCTGACATCCAATAAGACCAGTACCATTTGTTGAAGATGCTTTCTTTTTTCCGTTATATAATTTTGGATTCTTTGTCAAAAATCAGGTGTCCATACATATGTGTATTTACATCTGGGTCTTTAATTCAATTCCATTGATCCACCTGTCTGGTTTTATGCCAATACCATGTGGTTTTTATTACCACAGTTCTGTAGTAGAGCTTGAAATTAGGGATGATGATATCTCCAGAAGTTCTTTTATTGTACAGGATTAGGGGTGGGGGAGGTGTGGAGGACAAACTGGCAGGGGAGAATATGGCCAGGAAGTAAAATAAATAGATGACTAAAAAACAAAACAAAACAAAAAGAAGTAACTAATGAATAAATAGACTTTTTTCTTCTTCCCTTCTGTTTTCCTTATTCCTTCCCTTTCTCTTTCTTTCCTTTTCCCAGGACCAAAGAATATTGTATGAAAATGAAAAAAAAGTATCTTAAAGCATGAGACATTCTTTTTGACAGGATGCTTAGTTTACAGAAGAAAGAGATAGAGGAAATTAGGTTATAAGGGGATAAAAAAACCCTTAAACTTAGAGTGTATGTTCGCTAAATTAGAGTTTGTATTTCAGTTTATATACTTAGAGAGTTACCATGGGTTACAATGATTAGATATGTGTTTCAAAAAGATTATTTTGGGGCTGAGGCAGATGAATTTGATGAATAAAGATTGAAGACAGATACTAGTTAGGATCTGTGCTTATAGAATGTGAGATGAGAGAGACCCTTTGGCTGTGTCATAGAGATATGTCTTGAGTTTGCCTCCCCTATCTCAGAGATTAGTGATCCCTTTTGTAGCAGTAGCTTGAAGTTTAGATTTTTCAATTGGTCTGGCTCAGAGAACTCAAAGCACTTGGGAGCAATCACAGTTCTTTAAAATTTTTATTTTGCTTTACTGAAAACGTATTGCCATGCTCCAACAGAGTATTACTTTTTCTTCTCAATGTCTTGCTCTGCAGCTTCCCTGGTACTTTCTACTTGGATATCAAAAAATATGGCATTGGCATGGGCTATTCCAAAAACTGGGAAAAACCTTGAGGTTCTTCTCTTTCTGTATGACAACTCTGGCTTTCTACTTTCTGTAGATACCAGGGAAGGGCATCACAGGTTCTGGAAGCTGGAGGACACTTTAATTTCCTCAGCAAAGCTGCCTCCTTTTTTGGAGTGAAAGTCATCTTGAGAGGAAAGTATGAGCTTGGAACTGTACTCCTTCAGGAGCACCCTGTTGACCTACAGTGATGGAGTGGGTTTGTTTTGTTTTCTTGGGTACCACAGAGTCAATGGTCCAAGACACTTTCTGATGGACATGGACCAACCTGAGTTTGTCTAGGCTGAAGATCCTGCCTGCTTGAACTTTGGCATGGTATCTCACAGTAGGGCACCACCCTAGGGGGCTGATGGGACTGGATGTGGGACCAGGCACAATGCAGCACAGTTTTGCTTGCCAGCCTTTGAGTCTGCGGATTTTACATGGCAGCTGATTGAACTGTGCGTACACTCTCTGCTTCTAGTCTTTGCAGAAGTGGGGCTTCAAGATCATGCCATTCTGGATGGGCACCATGACTGCCTCCTGTGCTGGAGAACGGCCAAGCTGGAAAGGACCTGGTGGTGGCAAAGCACCTTGGAGTTCTTTGTTTGTTTATTTATTTGGGACATGCATAGAAAGGCACCTTTGTAGAGGTCAAAGGACAACTTGTAAGAGTCAATTCTGTCTTCCTAGCATGTGCACCCTGAGTGTTAGGCTTGGCAGCAAGCACCTTTACCCACTGAGCCATCTCTCTGACCCAGCCTTCACAATTCTTTCTTCTGTGCTTATTGTATCACACAATGCAGAGTGTTAGTTTTAGGATTTTTCCTCTCAATAGCTGCTTTAGCTTTAAAGGTAGTTATTTTGTGGCAAAACCTTCTATCTACAGTGTCCTGTGAGAGACTTGAGATCAGCTAGTGAAAAACAGCAGAATGTCAGTGTTTCAGGGTATTGTGCCTGTCTTGGATGCACTGTTTTTTTTCAAAACTTTGGGTAGAAACTATGTATTAACTTTGACTCATTTGATTATTTAAGTTCTGCTTCTGAATTTCTTCCTTGTATAGTGTTCCACCTTAAGTAGCAGTAACTCCTCTCCCACCTTAAGTCAGCCTAGATTTATTGGTTCACCCACTTCCATTCATCCACCTCCACACAGCAAGCTCTTTCACTTCTAACATTATCATAAAAGACATTTAGATATTGACACCAACGCTCATTTTCAGATCTGCCCAGTTCCTCCTGGTTTCTGTTTTGGGCCTGGGCTTCCTTGTTTTTTGGTTGAACTCTATCTTATTTTACTCTAAACCTGGCATGCATTTATGTGTACGTTGATTAAGAGCCCACCAAAAATGTCCTCTTTAAAACTCCCATATAGGCAGGGCGGTGGTGGCACACACCTTTAATTTCAGTACTCGGGAGGCAGAAGCAGGAGAATCTCTGTGAGTTTGGGGCCAGTCTGGTTTATAGAACTAGTTCCAGGACAGCCAGGGCCACCACACAGAGAAACCCTGTCTTGAACCCCTTTCCACCCCAAACAAAACATAACAAACCTCCCATATAAATATGTGACTTTATATGCCAGAGGAGTTCATCAGCTTGGGCTAAGAACATTGAGATGGAGTGATGTTGGTCCTGGAGCATCTGGATGGATCCACTGGAGTCACAAAGGTCTTTATAAAAGGGGGGATGGGGAATCAGAGTCAGAGGAAGTGATCAAGAGATGCTACCCAGCTGAACCTCAAGACAGAGGGTAAGGCCTGAGTCAGAGAGTGCATGAATTCTTCAGACATTAGAAATGATGCGGAAATAATTTTTATTTTAGCCTCCAAAAGGAAGCAAGTTGGTCAATACCTTGACTTGAATTCATTTAGACAGATCTTTGACAAACAAATACTTGGTATTTTAAGCAATAACATTTGTGGTAATTTGTTGCAGCAGCAGTAGTATGGTTTTCCTTACTTATTTACAGAGTAGCTGGGACAGTTTGCAATCCCACCAATAATGAACCAGTGTTCCCCTTTCCCCCTCATCCCCTTTAGCATTTGTTGTCTATTGTTTTTTATCTTTGCAATTTTGATTGATGTAAGATGAAATCTTATAGTTGTTTTGATTTGAATTCCCTTAAGTGCTAAGGATGATGAATATTTTTTGAGATATTTCCTTGCCATTTTTCATTTTCTTTTAAAAACTCTTTTCAGATTGCAGGCCCCACTTTTGGATAGGCAGCTTGTTTTTTGATATTTTTTAAAGGTTTTAAAATAAATTATGGGTATTAATCCTCTATTAGCCTTATAGTTTGCAAAGTTTCTCTCCTGTTCTGTGTGCTTCTTCTTCACTTGATTGTTTTCTTAATCTGTGCAGAAGTTTCTGAGTGTCTCACTTGTCAATTGTTGACCTTAACTCTTAAGTTATTTCAGTCATTCAGAAATTTCTAAAGATTTGTTTTGCACTAAAGTAGCATATTGTCTATTTTAGAGGCACTTTGGCGCACTTCTGAATACATCTGTATACCCTTTTGTGTTTGTGTGGAAGACTTTGTAGATTTCTGTTAAGTTCATTAGATATATGGTATCATTTAACTCTGATGTTTCTTTTTTTTTGTTCAGATGACCTGTCTATTGGAGAAACTAGGTTGTTGAAATCATCCACCATTAATCCGTTAATGTTAATATGTGCCATTAAATACAGTAGTACATAGATGTTTAAGAAAGTAATGTCTTCTGGGTTAAGTCTTCCTTTGATTAGAATGAAGTCTCTCTGGTTTTTGCTTGTGATTAGTTTTAGTTTGAAGCCTGTTTTGTCAGATGTTAGGATAGAAACACCTGCTTTCTTGCTGTTCCTATATAGTTTGAATACTTTTGTCCTTCTTTTCATTCTATTTTTAAAGCTAAGAATAGCTTCTTGTAGACAATAGATGCACAGTTTTTATTATTGGTTCTTCCAGCCTGTGTCCTTTGATTAGAGAATGAAAGCCATTAATATTTAAAGTTATTGTTGAAATGCATGTGTTGGTTGTAGCCATTAGGTCACTGTATTTTTGTTGTTGTCGATTATGTTTTCATTGGTACTTTTTGTTTTAGTAGTTATAGCTCAGTTCTTTCTTCTACAGTCTTTTGACTTATGCCTCTCTCAGTTGAAGATATACTTCTTGTAATTTGTTTAGGCTTGGTCAGCTGGATGTAAAACTGTTTGTACATGGAAAGTTTTTCTTTTGCCTTTAATCAGGCAGCTATTTATTTACTTACTTAATTCATTATTGTTTTTCCTTTAATATTTTCATTACTTCTTTTATTGTTTGAGATCACAATATAGTTATACAATTTCCCCTCTTTTTTCCCTCATCCAAACCTGCCCATGTAATGCTCTTTGTTCTTTTTCAAATTCATGGGCTCTTTCTTCATTAATTGTTGTTACAATATATGTATTCCTTAATGCAAACTTCTTATTCTCTATAATGTTACTTCTTTATAATGTTACTTGTATGTAGTTTTCAGAGGTGACCATTTGGTATTAAATAACCAATTGGTGTGATCTACCCTGGGGAAGGCTATTTCTCCCACTCTCAACATTTCTCGGTGGATAGGAGTTCTTTTTGAAGTGTTGAGGACTGATGGGCTTCCCCATGTGCAGCAGGTTTTTTTTTTGGGGTCACCAACCAACTCCCAAATAAAGACAAGGAGACTTCATATCAGTTATAAATGATCAGCCTTAGCTTATGCTGGTCCCACTAACTTAATTTAACCTACTTTTCTTCATCTGTGTTTTGCCTCAGGGATTTTTACCTTTCATTCTGTATGTCCTACTCTATGCCTTTCTGTCTGGTGACTGACTGGCTGGTCCCGAGCATCTCCCTCTCTTTCTCCCTTGTGTTTTTCTTCCTTCTCTTCTCTCTTAAGCCTAGATTCCTCCTCCCATTTATTCTCTCTGCCTCCAAGCCCCAATTATCCCTCTATTGCTTCTCTATGGGCTATTCACCTTTTTATTAGAGAAGTCAGGTGCCTTAGGCAGGCAAAGTGAAACAGCAACACATCTTTACCTCATTAAACAAATGCAGCATAAACATCTTTGCCTACACAAACAAATGTTCCACAACACCCATGTTAACCTTAGCAAGTTTATTGCTGTTGAACTTGTTCACCTCCTGTTTAGGTGAGAATTTAAGGGTGTAGCTTCTGACATTCCTAGGAGACATGTTTTGTTTATGCTCTGAACCATTTGTCTAATGATGCAAAGATGTGTTTGATTAAATAAAATTCACCTTCAGTCAGCAGCTAGCTGACAGAAAATTGTAGGGAGGAGCAGGTGGAATAGGGTTTATAAGGAGGGGTGAGAAAAAGCATGAGGACTTCTTGGGAGACACAAGGAGGTGAGGTAGGTGAGCTGCTTCCTATTTGGCGTCTCTGGGAAGCAGAATTGCACTGCAACCTTTGAATCTTGAGTTCTTTAGTGGGACAGAGATCTAAATATGTTTTTCTTAGAAGCTTTGAAATAGTAGGTGCCTGAGGGAACAGAATTCCCTCCGGCTTCGGCTCTTTCGGTCTAGCCACTGCTGGTAGAGGCAGAGTGGCAGTTGCTGAGTAGATAGCCACAGCTTAAAAGGCAGCAACAATTAAAAAGAAAACCAAGTTATGGACACAGTAGGATGGAGTAGAGCATAGCATGCGAAGAAGCAGCTAACGTGAAGGTATTATGTGGTTTAGGTGTAATGTATTCCAGTGGGTGCAGAACTGGTCACAGGATGTGAGTCCTGGTCCCAGCTTGACATTTAGCGGCAAATCTTTTGGTTGGGGAAGGTGTATTTAGTAAGGATAAAGTAGACTCACCCAGCTGGACCTGGGACAAGATATGCAGGACTTGGCTAGACTGAGATATTTGATGTAGTTTGTGCGTGGCAAGGATGGCAGAATCAGTGTGGGTCCTTGTGAGGGCCTGGAGGTTGTGGGTGAGGCAAGCATGGCTGTCTAGACTAGACTGAAACATTTGGCAGGGGACTCAGGCTACATCAGTGTGTGTGTATATGTGTGGAGGGTGTTGGGGATGGCTCTTAGAGGTGACACACTTGGCTATACTCTCATAAGAAGTGCAGGATCTGAATGGGCAGAGTGGTTGGATGTGGCATGCAAAGATATTTTCTTAATTGTTACTTTTTCTTTTCTCTTAAAAACAATTTTTATTCTTCTTTCATATTTTACATCCCAACCACAGTTTCCCCTCCTTCCTCTTTCTCTATACTCTTCATTTCACCTCTCTCCTCACCCAGGACCACACCCCCTTTGCCTCCCCTCAGAAAAGAGCAGGTCTCCTATTCTTAACAAGCTACAGGCACATACCATCAAATCAGGCTGCATGAGGCAACCCGTTAGGAGGAGAAGGATCATACAAGTTAGCAAAAGAGTCAGAGATAGCCCCACTCCCACAAGAACACCAAGCTACTCAGCCTTATTGTATATTCATAGACCTAGGTCGGACCCCCATAGGCTCTCTAATTTCTGAGCCCCCTTGAATCCTGGTTAATTAATTCTGTGGCCGTGTTCTCACGGTTTCCCTGGCCCTTCTGGTTTTGCTGTGGGACTTTGCATAGGCTGGATGAAGCCTCTCTGGTCTCTGGTGAGGATTCTGCTAGGCTCTGGTCCTAGCACACTCTGCAGGTAGTACAAACTGTTGGTAAAAATATTTCGTGTCTGGGTTGGTGTCCCAATCCCTCCACTCGAGACCTAGCCTGCTTGCAGAAGATGGCCAGTTCAGACTCCATGTCCCCATTACTAGGGGTCTTTGCGAGGGTCACTCTCATAGATTCTGTGGAATTTGCATTGAACTAGGTTTCCACCTCACCCATCAAATGCCCCCTAATTCCAGTGGTTTCTCCCAGTATTTTTCCCCGTTCCTCCCCCACCACTCAATTCCTCTGGTTACCACCCCAACCCAGCCACAGTCCACCTATATAATCTGTTCTGTTTCCCCTTCCCAGGGAGATCCTTGTACCCTTCTTCCTCAAGCCTCCATTGTTACTTAGTGTCTCCGGGTCTGTTTACTTTACAGCTAATACCCACTTGTAAATGAGTACACACCATGTTTATCTTTCTGGGTCTGGGTTACTTCACTTAGGATGACATTTTCTATCCACTGCTTGCAAATTTCCCGGTGTCATCAGCAGCAGATGAATAATACTCCATTGTATAAATGTGCCACAGTTTCCCTATCCATTCATCAGTTGAAGGACACCTAGGTTATTTCCAGTTTCTGGCTATTATGAATAAGGCTGCTATGAACTTAGTTGAGCAAGTGTCCTTGTGGTATGACTGAGAATCCTTTGGGTATATGCCCAAGAGTGGTATAGAAGGGGTTTGAGGAACATCAATTTCCAATTTTCTGATAAACCACCATATTGACTTTCAAATTAGCTGTACAGGTTTGTACTCCCACCAGCAGTGGAGGAGTGTTCCCCTTGCTCCATATCCTTGACGACATGAGCTGTTGCTTGTGTTTTGGATCTTAGCTGTTCTGATAGGTGTAAGATGGAATCTTAAAAGTTTTAATTTGCATTTCCCTGATGGTTAAAGATATTGAGCATTTGTATAAGGATTTCTTGACCATTTGAGATTCCTCTATTGAGAATTATCTGTTCAGATCGGTACCCCATTTTAAAGTGGATTATTAGCTTGTTGATGTCTTGTTTCTTGAGTTTTTTAATGTAATAGCCCTTTGTCAGATGTGGACTTGATGAAAATCTTTTCACATTCTATGGGATACTAGAACTTTAAGTACTATATTCAATATATATTGATAGAGTGCGCAGCCTTGTCTTGTTCCTGATTTTAGTTTAATTGCATTGAGTTTCTCTCCATTTAATTTGATGTTGTCTATAGGGTTGCAATAAATTGCCTTTATTATGTTTAGGAATGTTCCTTGTACCCATGGTCTCTCCATACTTTTATCATGAAGGAGCATTGGATTTTGTCAAAGGCTTTTCAAGCACCCAATGAGATGATCATATGTTATTTTTTCTTTCAGTTTGCTTATATGATAGATTACATTGAAAGATTTTTGTATGTTGAACCATCTTTGCATCTCTGGAATGAAGTCTACTTGATCATAGTGAATGATCTTTTTGATGTGTTCTTGAATTTGGATTGTTTTCTTTGTTTCTACTTCATTGATTTCAGCTCTCAATTTGATTATTTCCTGGTGTCTACTCCTCCTGGGTGAATTTGCTTCTTTTTGTTTTAGAGCTTTCAGGTGTTTTTAAAATTCTCTAGCGTGGCTTTTCTCCAGTTTTCATGTGGGCACTTAGTGCTGTGAACTTTCCTCTTAGAACTGCTTTCAGAGTGTCCCATAGGTTTGGGTATGTAGTGCCTTCATTTTCATTGAATTCTAGGAAGTCTTTGATTTCTTTCTTTATTTCTTCCTTTACCCAGGATGCAATTGAGCATTGTTCAGGAAATTCTACTATTTGTGTTGATTTTGAATTCTAATTTTAAGCCATGGTGGTCCGACAAGATACAGGGGGTTATTCCAATTTTTTTGTATCTGTTGAGGTTTGCTATATTTCCTATTATGTGGTCAATTTTAGAGAAGGTTCCGTGTGGTGCCAGGAAGAAGGTATATTCTGTTGTGTTTGGATGGAATGTTCTATAGTTATCTGTTAAACCCTATTGGGTCATAATTTCTGTTAGTTTCTTTGTTAAGTTTCTGTCTGGTGGACCTGCCCAGCGGTGACAGTGGGTTGTTGAAGTCTCCCACTATAAGTGTGTGGGGCTTAATGTGTGATTTGAGTTCTAGTAATGTTTTTTTTACAAATGTGGTTGCCTTTGTATTTGGGGCATAGATGTTCAGAATTGAGACTTCGTCCTGATGGATTTTTCATATAATATGAAATGACCTTCATCTCTTTTAATTTTAGTTTGAAGTCTATTTTGCTAGATATTAGGATAGCTACACCCACTTGCTTCTTATGTCCATTTGATTGGAAAATCTTTTCCCAATCTTTAACTCTGAGGTTACATCTGTCTTTGAATCTGAGTTGTTTCTTGTATGCAGCAGAAGGATGGATTCTGTCTTTATATCCATTCTGGTGGTTTGTGTCTTTTTATAGGTGAGTTAAAACCATTGATATTAAGGGATATTAATTACCATTGATTGTTGATTCTTGTTTGTTTTGGATCCATTTTTGCTAGTGGTATTGTGTGTGAGTTTTTTCCCTATTTCTGGCTTCTAGTAAAGTAAGATTATCTATTGGCCATGTTATTGTGAGTGTAGTTAACATCCTTAGGTTGGAGTTTTCCTTCTACAACTTTCTGCAGGGCTGGATTTGTGGATACGTATTGTGTAAATATGGTTTTGTCATGGAATATCTTGTTTTCTTCATCTATAGTGATTGAGAGTTTTGCTGGGAATTGTAGTCTGGGCCGAAACCTGTGGTCTCTTAGTGTTTGTAGAACATCTATCCAGGACCTTCTGGCTTTCAGAGTTTCCATGGAGAAGTCCGGTGTAATTCTGATAGGTTCACCTTTATATGTTACTTGGCCCTTTTCCTTTGCTGCTCTTAATATTCTTTCTTTATTCTGTATGTTTGGTGTTTTGATTAAGTGGGGAGGGGATCTTATTTTTTGATCCAGTCTATTTGGTGTTCGGTAAGCTTCTTGTACTTTCATAGGCATCTCCGTCTTCAGGTTGGGAAAGTTTTCTTCTGTGATTTTGTTGAATATGTTTTCTGCACCATTGAGCTGGGCTTCTTTGCCTTCTTCTTCTTTTTTTTTTTCGAGACAGGGTTTCTCTGTATTGTTTTGGAGCCTGTCCTGGAACTCGCTTGGTAGACCAGGCTTGGTCTCGAACTCACAGATAACCACCTGCCTCTGCCTCACGAGTGCTGGGATTAAAGGCGTGCGCCACCACCGCCCGGCATTTTTGCCTTCTTCTATACCTATTATTCTTAGGTTTGGTCCTTCACAGCGTCCCATATTTCCTTGATATTTTGTGTTAAGGATTTGTTGGATTTAAGACTTTCTTTTGTGGATGAATCTATTTATCTTCAGCACCTGAGATTTTGTCTTCAATCTCTTGTATTCTGTTAGTTATGCTTGCATCTGTAGTTTCTGATTGTTTATTCAGCTTTTCTATTTTCAGCCTTACCTCAGTTTGTGTGTTCTTTTATTGTCTTCATTTCAGTTTTCTGGTCTTCAACTGTTTGAATTGTTTCCTTTATCAGTTTGATTGTTTTTTCTTGGCTGTCCTTGCTTTCTTTAAGAGATTTGTGAATTTCTTGCATTTTTGATTTGTTTTTTCCTCCATTTCTTTAAGGTATTTCCTCACATCGTTTTTGTGGGCTTCTATCATTATCTTGAGGTTGTTTTTAAGCTCATTCTCTTCTGTTTCCTCTGCGCTGGGATGGTCCAGTCTTGCTGGTGTAGAGTCCCGAGACTCTGGTGGTGTCATACAGGTTTTTCTGTTGTTGGATATGTTCTTATACTGTCTTGTTCCCATCTCTTCTTCAAGTGGGTATAGGGGGAATCTCTCCCTCTCCTGGTTGCTATGGGTTCAAGGATTTATCCTCTCCCCCCCCCCTCTCTCTCTTTCTCTTCCTCTCTCTCCCTCTCTCCCTGTCTCTCTCTCTCTCTCTCTCTCTCTCTCTGGGAAGGTGGAGGGACAAGACAAGAATATTATGTCCATTGATGGTGGCTGCTTTCTTATGCCTCCAGGTGCCTCTGCAGGGTTTGGCGGCAGGAGGAATCCTGTGGTTGTGGGTCAGGGGAGTCAAGGAGGGGAAGGTGGGCTACAAGAGGCTCGGGAACTCACCTCTCTACCTGAGGGTGGAGGGGTGAGGTCAGAGTTGTGGGGGATGATGGTGGCTGCTTTTTTCTGCCTCCAGGTCCCTCTGAGAAGTTTTATTCTTTTGTGTACTGGTGAGATGTTCTCTAGATACCTGTTAGGTCCATTTGATTCATAGTGTCTGTTAGCTCCATTATTTCTCTGTTTAGTTTTTGTCTGGATGACCTGTCTATTGGTGAGAGTGGGTATTGAAGTCTCCTACTATTAATGTGTGAGGTTCCATGTGTGATTTGAGCTTTAGTAATTTTTTTTTACAATTGTGGATGCCCATGCATTTTTGGCATAAATGTTAAGAATTGAAATGCTGTCCTGATGATTCTTTCCTTTGATGGGTCTGAAATGTCTTTCTTTTATTTAATTTTGGTTTGAAGTCTATTTTAGGATAGCTACATCAGTTTGCTTCTTAAGTCCATTTTATTTGAAAATCTTTTCCAACCCTTTACTCTGAGGTAATGTCTGTCTGTAGAGCTGTGGTATGTTTACTCTGCTAACCTGTGAGCTTTTTGTTGGTGAATGAAGTTCATTGATATTGAGAGGTAATAATGACCACTGATTTTTAAGTTCTGTTACTTTTTGTTGGTAGTAGCATGTGCATACGTGTGTGCCTGTGTGTGTGTGTGTGTGTGTGTGTTTCCTTTCTTTGGGTTTTGCTGGTCTGAGATTATCTATTTCCTGTGTTTTGTGGGTGTAGCTCACTTGTTTGGGTTGTAGTTTTCATTTTAATACCTTCTGTAAGGCTGGATTTGTGAACAGATAATGTTTAAGCTTGACTTTTTATGAAATATCTTGTTTTCTCCATCTATGGTGATTGAAAGTTTTGCTGGGTATACTAGTCTGTTCTAGCATTGGTGGTCTCTTAGAATATGCAAAGTGGCCAGGTCCTTTTAGCTTTTCATGTCTCAGTTGAGATGTTGGGTATGATTCTAATAAGTCAGCCTTTATATGTTATTTGGCCTTTTTTTCTCTTGCTGCTTTTAATATTCTCTCTTTGTTTTGAATATTTAGTGATGTAGTTATTATGTGGTGTGGGGATTTTGTTTTCTGATACAATCTATTTGGTATTCTGTAAGCTTCTTACATTTTTACAGGCATGCCCTTATTTAGGTTAGGAAAGTATTCTATGATGTTAAATATTTCATATTTTCTGGGTTTTGGAGTTGGGATTCTTCTTCTTTTATTTTTTCCTTTTTAAATTTAAGTTAGAAACAAGTTTGTTTCATATGTCAATCCCAGCTCCCTCTCCCTCGCCTCCCCCTCCCCGTCCCTCCCCACCAGGCTCCCCAGTCCCCAACCCAATCTCCACTCCAATCCCTAGGGAGGGTGAGACCTTCATGGTGGACCTCCAGAGTCTGTCATGTCATCCAGGGTAGCATCTAGGCCCTCCTAAGGGATTATTCTTCTTCCATTCCTATTTTTTTTTTAGGTTTGGTCTTTTCATTGTTACCCATATTTTCTGGATGTTTTATGTCAGGATTTTTTTTTCCTTTTTTAGTTTTGCAAGACAAGGTTTCTCTGTGTAACTGCTGTGGCTGTCCTGGAACTTATTCTGTATACCAGTCTGGCCCTGAACTCATGGAGATCCACCTGCTTCTGCCTCTCAAGAGCTAGGATTAAAGGTGTGGGCCACTAATGCCTGGTATGTTAGGGATTTTTTATGGTTAATATTTTCTTTGACTGATGAGTCTCTTCTGTTGTGTCTTCAGTGTTCAAAATTCTCTCCTCCATCTCTTGTATTTTGTTAGTGATGCTTGTGTCTCTAGTTCCTGATTAGTTGTCCATTTCCAGGAGTCCCTTCATTTGTGTTTTATTTATAGCTTCTATTTCTATTTTCAGGTCTTGAACAGTTTCTCTCAACCGTGTATCTGTTTTTTCTTGGCTTTCTTGTCTTCTTTAATGCCTTTATTGATTTCCTCCAAGTTTTGATTCTTTAAGGGATTTTAAAATTTCCTCTTTAAGGACCTCTGTCATCTTCATAACATTGGTTATAAGGTCATTTTCTTGTGTTTCTGCATTGGAATGTGCAGGTCTTGCACTAGTGGGATAGCTGGCCTTTGATGGTGCCTTGTTGTCCTGGCTTTTGTTATTGTGTTCTTATACTGGCATCTAGGTATGTGTGCGGGGTGATTACATGTGTTGGTGCTCATTTCTGAGTTTTTTTTGTTGGATTGGTATTTTGTTTTTTGGTTTTTTGTTTCCTCTTTGGTCTTCTAGTCTTTGTGGCCTGGATTCCTGGAGGCCAGAATGACCTCTGATCCAGTATGTGGTCCCTGTCTAAGTTGGGGGCTTGGATTTCAGGAGGCTAATGTGGCCTTTGGTGCAGCTATAAATCTGCCTGTGTTGGAAGGTAGACTATGGCGATGAGGAAGGGAGTGGGAATTGGAGGCACTTAGTGAGTGGAGGAGGCCCACTACTGGGCTGCCTATCCTTCTGGTAGCAGATGTGGTCTCTGGTCCAGCAGGGAATCTCTGCCTGAGTTTGCCTGTCATGGCTTGAACCTGTTCTTCGATTGGCATGAGCTACTCTTGGGCAATGGGAGTTCTGAGTTAGGGCCAGAGGCACAGCAGTGGGAAGGGACACTAGTGGGGCAGAACAGGGGAAAGGACAGCAGAATGGGTCTTTAGGAACTGAATCTAGGGTGTGGGGCAGTTCAACTGGCAGGAGGGGCAATCCCCTGTTCTCCTGGTGTGGCCTGCATCTGAGCAGTGAAAGTCCCACTTTTTCTTTCCTTTTTTTAAACCAAACTTTTTAAAACAAAATTTGAGGTTATAATTTAATTACTGCTCATCTCCCTTCTCTTTCCTCTCTACATAAACTCCTCTGGCTTACCTTCAAATTTATAGTATCTTTTTTAATTAATTGTTACTGCATGTATATGTGTACAGAGCACATTTTCTTTATCCTTTTTTGATGGACAATTAAGTTGGTTCTTTACGTAACTATTGTGAATAACACTTCATTGAATACTGGAAGCAAACATGTCTGAGAAATGCTGCTTTAGAGTCCTTCTGAGGAATACCCAAGAGTAGTATAGCTGACTCATACTTTTAGGACTTTGAGGAACCTTTATATTAATTTACATAGTGGCTAGATTATTTCACATTTCTTCTGGCAGTGTATTAATTTTACCTTTTTTGCCTTCTTGTAAATATTTGTTATTTGCTTTTAGTGACTCTCATTCTGGCTAGGACAAGATGGAATCTTTATTTTTAGTATTTCACTAATTAATGAGTTTTCATGTTGAACATTTTTTCACACTTTCTGTCCATTTGTTGTGATCACTTTTTATTATCTCATTTGAATAATATTTTTATGTTTTAAAAGAATATTTCACTTTTGAGTTTGCTGTTCTGATAACATGATAGTTTCTAGCATCTGTGATTTGGAGATTGTAGGAATATTTGGTAAATGAAGTAATTCAATACTAGGGGAGACACTTTTTATTTTATCATACTGAGATTTATATGAGGGCTGTTGTCTATAGAATGTTCAACCACAACTCCCAAATCTAGTGTTTTAGGGGATGGAGTTCTATTGCTAGGCAAACTACCATTCGTAGGTGAAGTTTTTCTGCGTCCTACTAGTTACTCCCAAATAGCCACAGGAGACTTAATATTAATTATAAATGCTTGACCATTGCTTAGGTTTCTCTCCAGACAATTATTATTTAATTAATCAATTACTATTAATTTATGTGCTGCCCCTAAGGCTCATTTACCTTATCTATTAACTTTCCAGCTTCTTCTGTGTCTGGCTCGAGACTTCTCAGACTCTGCCATTCTTCCTAGCATTCTCTCTGCCCCTAAAATTCTGCCTAGCTATTGGACAATCAGATTTTTATTAACAATGAGAGCAATACATTGTACAAAGATTACTCCACAGCAACCATTAACATCACTCAGGTTTTACAAACAGGAAATAGAGACATATTTATAAATGCATGTTGATAGCATAGATAATTATCATCAAATATAGGGACAGCACATTTCTGGAAGGCAGATCCATAATTTCAATTTGTATCTGGGAATACACAAATCTATGTTCTAGCCCCTTTAATAATGGCAAATGAGAGGTCGAAAAATTTTTGCATTCCAGGCAAGTAGACTAGAGTACAAAAAGAGATTTTAATAGAAAGTGGAAACAATTACGAAAAGCTTAGAGTACAATGAGGTGGAGGGGCAGTCTATGGCTTATAAATAAACGTATTATGGAAGATGTGGGCTGTGACAGATAGAACAAATTTCACATCTTAGGGATCATGGCTCTGATATCAAATCAATCTTTATTCTCATTGGCTTAGGCAGGGCAGGCACAATGAATGTTGTTCTTTAGGATGTGTAGTTGATATAGCTCACACCATGAAAGGAACAGCAAGAATTCAACCTGATTTTAATTGGGCATGATGGTGAAAAGGCTAACCAGAGACATATTTCCTGGTAGTGCTATGTCACATGACTACTGTCATAATTGCTTTAAAGTCACAAGTTGTTTGTCCATTATGAAATTAAGACTACAGAGTTAGATATTGGTCATTAAATTATTTGGTCATTTTGTTCCTTTTTGAAGGTGAAAGTTTATTTTGGATTTTGGCCAAGTGGAGAAGAGAATTTCCAGTAACTGACGCTCTATAAGGGTACATTGGCAGGTAGTGAGTTCTATGGACTTTCAAGTTCTTGGTAGGTTAGTTAGTCTGGAGATTCAACATATGATAATTAAAATTCCTTTCTAATCTTGAATCTTATATTTTTGTTTGTGAGCCTAGTCCTTAACTGCCAAACCGTGTCTCTAGCCTCTAATCTTGAGTTTTATCCAAATCAGGATAGTGTAAAAATGTCTATACTTCATAACACTATTTTCATTTGTCAAGCATTTGGCCACTTAAAATATCACACTTATTAATTAGAAAAGAAATTTTAAAAGGGCTAATTTTTATTAGACACGCTTGGCCATTTTGAGTAAGTTTCTTTAATATAAAAATCAATTTAATACATTACTGGATAAATCAATAATATTTTACAATTTATTGTGAAGTACAAATATATGCTTAAACATTTAAATAGCACACTAGTCATATATAATAAGGGTCCTTTTGGTTAATGTTTTTGGTTTTTAACCGCATAAAATCCACACCAGTATATCTTACTGCAAAGTTGCTTGTTTTATTTCTGGAATAAAACCAGCCTATCTTCTCATTACACTGGATTTTAATGGCCTTATTATTTAAAAATTACATTTATTTATCATGTGTACCTGCTCATATGCCATGGCATGGTGGCCAGAGGACAACTTGTAGGAGTCAGTTTTCTGTGGGTCCCAAGTATTGAACATTAAGTTTTCAGCTTTGGTGGTAAGCACCACTAGTTGCTGAGCCATCCCACTGGCCTTCTAAATTGCAATTCTGGTAATTGTCTAGGTTGTTTTAGGAGGGCCTACTTGTATTTATTGTTTAGTGTTTTGTGTAATGTCACAGTTTATAAGCAATGTTTACTATGTCTGATAGTCTGCAAAGAAATAAGTCAGCAAAATGGTGTTTCACCTGCGGTCTTGTGTTTATACTTAATGAGGAGATATAATGAGAAAGGGTTTATATGCTTTTACTTTGGTGCCTCTTAGCATAGAGTTACAGGGTTTGTGTGCTTCAGAGATTATTAATGTTGATTCCCATATCTCATTTTATAAATGGGAAACTGAGTCACAGTGATGCTGTGTTATTTGCCTATTCATTTGCTTTACTTAACAGTTTCCTCAGTCTTTTTACTTGCCAGTATATCCAATTATTACTCTTCTTCTAAAGAAGAAAGCTTGGACAAGATTATACTGTCAGTAGATGGGGCCCTGTGGCTTTCTCTTGGGATTCTGGGTAACTGCCTTCTTATTTCTCTAATGACTACAAAGAGACTAAGAAACCTAGGAGTCTGAACATAGGTAAAATCAAGTTACAAACAAGAACAACAAATCCTACCCATTGCAAACAAGTGTTGGAAAAAAGTCTACTTTCTTGTTTTACTGACTTTCAATGACCACACTACTTTAAATTTCATATTTATTTATTTGTTGTACATATGTGTGTACATTCATGCACACATTTTATGGTGTGTATGTGGTTGTAGGAGGACAATTTGTGGGAGATGGTTCTCTCCTTCACCAGGTAATGTCTTCAAAAGTTAACTAGTGTGCCAGGAATTGGTGGTTCAAGCCTTTAATCCCAGCACTTGGGAGGCAGAGGCAGGCAGAACTGTGTGAGTTTGAGGGCAGTCTGGTCTACAGAGCTAGTTCCAGGTCAGCCAGGGATTCACAGAGTAACACTGTGTCAAAAAAACACAAACCTAAGAAAACATAAAATAGTTTGAGTTGTTTAGTGGGTAAACCTCTAAAACTTGATATTACAAATGTATAGAATCACTTGCTGACTTTTTAAAATTCGATCTTAGAAGGCTCATTGATTTAAGAATACTTCACAGCAATTTCTATTGTTAATTCATACACTTGCTAGATAAAGTCAGAAGGAATCTTCATTTTTGTTTCTCTACACCTTTAAGTTTAATAGTCCTAGCTTGACTGCCACTAGATGGAAGAGGCAAGTCTGTGATTCTTGTGCTTTCTAGACAAGTGCCCTAATAGTATCTGCCATTTATAAGACACTCTAAGTTCAGTAATGACACGTGTTCAGTTCAATGTATTGGCAAACACTGTTGTTCACTGAAAAGCCAGATCTCCTCCTTACCCAGCTGCAGCCCTTTGCATTCTGGAAGCCAGTTAGGGAGTGTAGTCCTTCCCTTATACTCTATTCAGTCATCTTTAAAATAGGGCCCTGTGGATCAGCAGGAACAATGGGGAAGTTGTTAGGAATCTGAACTTTTGGTCCCTACTTGGAGTGAGTCATTAACTTAAGAGCAGCAGTGTATACCTACAGGTGCTCCCGGAACTGACATACACTGAAGTTTGAAAACTACTAACCTATGTGGTAACTGTGCTCTAACTCTCATAGTAACCTTGGCTTCTGTGGTTAAGACAGTGAAAACAGGGGTAGAAAAGGGCCAGGAAGGTTAATCTTTCATTCTTTCCCTAGTATTATCAGCTGGCTTCCTCTTGTGGCTATGTTTTTAGAGACCTCACACCTGCCTTTCTTTCACCCCTCCCCAGCCATGTGACATAGAGCCTCTCTATGGGGTTTTTATTGTCCTCATAGAAAGCAATCAGGATGCCCTTGGGAGTGTTTTTGGCATGGTTCACAGGGCACCAAACTGTAAATAAGTAAATGATATTCTTTTATTTGCAAGACTATATTTTTCCCTCACTCACTTCTTTCTCTTTTTCAAGTGGAAAAGATCTATTATTTGATGTGGAGTACCTGAGATGGCCCAAAGAAAGACTCTAAATGAACCAAGGAAGCAGAGAATAGAGACAGGTTAGGTTAGAACTGCCTAATGTCCACTAAACGAACTTAAAATACTGCTTTACTTGTTCTCACATCTTTCTGTAGACAGACTCTGTTCACAATCATGTAGAGTGAGCTGATGCAGCTCAGTATGGGTCAGTAGTTTCTTGTGGAATTCCTGCCTTGAGGGTCTTGGAATGCCTCAGGACTAACGGTGGGCTTTTATGAATAGTACAAGAAAACAAAACCCTTGTTATATAATGAGTTAGTGTTTGACTAATAAGGAACAAAACTGATAAATAAATATTTCTTCTTTTCAATGCAAGGTGAATAATATTTTTTACTTTAAGAAATTTATGTGTATGAGTGTTTTGCCTTCATGTTTTACCACGTGTGCCTTGTTAAGCTGGAGTTACAGAAAGTTGTCACTTGTCATGTGGGTGCTTGGGACTGAACCATGGTCCTCTAGAAGAACAGCCAGTGCTCCAACCCTGATAATCAGTTTTTTTTCCATTTTCTGTCTTCAGACCTTAGTACAAAGTCAAGAAAGTTATATGACAAATTTATATTAAATTAAAGAAATATGGAAAAGAGAATGAGTTTTGTTTTTCTGAGATACATAACAATGCCAAGAATGAAATTACCCCTAAGTGATTCATGAATCTGATTGGTAAGAGCCAAACTACTACAACTGCCCAACTCTCTGAAGGTAAAGTAACACAGATAATGGCTTTGAGAAATATGGAAGATTTCAATGACTATTTCATCATAGGGATTCTCTCTCCCTCCCTCCCTCCCTCCCTCCCTCCCTCCCTCCCTCCCTCCCTCTCTCTTCCCCTCCCTTCCCCTCTGTCTTCCACTCCCTTCCTCCTAGCTTTGTGCTGCAGAGAAGAAACTGTGAATATATTGTGCCCTTCTCCCCCTTTCACCCCTTTGCTCCTCCTAATCCTCCTCCTCTCCTAAATTAGAACCCTCATGCATAATGCAGCACCATAAAACAGAGAGGGAATATCAAATCAGCATATTTTCTAGACATCATACATTTTCAAAAAGCTCAAGAAAATATTTTAGCATAACAAATGAAAGATGGTACTTTTATCTGCTTTTTTACTCTTTTTAAGAAAAGCAAGATAAGTATCTGTCCTAACTGCTAAGTATCTGTCCTAACTGCACCATCATGGGAAGACTGTCAGAATCTCCTATATTTGTATTTGTTTGTCCTAAAAGATAACCATGAGTTGACTGTTACCTAAATTGCTAAGGTAGGCATGAACAGATGCTAACACAATGGAAAATGTGGAAGAAATCAATACGTTTCTGGGCATATAAGAAATCAATAAGTTTCTGGGCATATAAGATCTAGCAAAAGCTGAACCATGCAAATAACAAAATCTTAAATGTAACAATAAAAGTTATAATATTGAATCAGCTGTAAAATTTCTTCCAACGAAAGAAGTCAGGGACTTGATGGCTTCACTACTGAATTTTACACGATAAACCTGGCCCAGATGGAGAGCATGAAAGCAAGTGAACTGGCCCTGCACTTTGCTCATTATTGCATAGTATGAACTAGCCTGGGCAGTGCTGGAGAGCTCTCCCTGGTGGTAAGGATGGGGAAGAGTTGATGGGCTGAGCAACCCTGCAACTCCTTAGGCTCAGAACTGGGGTTATGAGTTGGTCAACCACAGCATCTACCCCATCTATGGATCTGGGGATCTTCTGGAGCACATGAAAGGGGTTTGTCCTGAAGACCCAAAGTTATGACACAGGGCAACAACAGGATATCCAAGAGGAGTCCAAGTGAGGGCACAGTACGATGGTTTAGCAGGAAGCAGAGGCCTAGAATCAGACCAATGACTGTTTGCAATAAATACATGCAAGTAAAAATACATGGACTGGACCGACAGCCTCCAAAACAATACAGAGAAACCCTGTCTCGTAAAAACCAAAATATATATATATATATATATATATATATATATATATATGGACAAAAAGATATACTGTGTGACTCACGGTGTTACACTAGTTTCCATGATGAGATCTTCCTTCCTTCTTTCTTCCTTCTTGCCTGCCTTCCTTCCTTCCTTTCTTTTTAAAAATTTCTCTTAAATTTTATTTTATTTTGGGGGGAGAGAGTGCAAGGGTGGAAGTTGGATATGAAGGGATCAGGAGATGGATGGAATCAAGATGCATGATGTAAAAAATGCAAAGAATAAATAAAAAGAAAGTTAAAAAAGCAATCTCATCCAATAGATATCATATTGAACAAATATAACACAGCTGGAGGCATTGCAATATCTTATTTCAAGATATGATTCAAGGCTGGGCATTGGTGGTGCATGCCTTTAATCCCAGCACTCGGGAGGCAGAGGCAGGCGGATCTCTGTGAGTTCAAGGCCAGGCTGACCAACAGCCTCCAAAACAATACAGAGAAATCCTGTCTTGTAAAACCAAAAAAAAAAAAAAGATATGATTCAGAGCTACAATAATCAAAGCAGTTTGGTACTGACCTAAAATCAGATACATAAAGCAACAAAACAGAACAGAGGTCCCAGAAATAAACATACATTTATATGTCCAACTGATTCCAACTAGACAAAGGTGTTGATGTGTGCATTAGAAATAGGATAGCTTAACAAAAAGAAATAGGATAGTTTTTTCCGTGGAGATAATTCTCAATATGCATCTAAAGAAGATTGAAATTTGACTCAATTTCTCATTCTGTACAAAAAAAAACTCAAAATGTACCAAAGACATGAACATAAGATCAGAAATTATGAGACAGTAAGAAGAAAATATACAGGAAACAGTTAAAGACAACCAAGGAAATGAATTCTTGGATAAGATCCCCAAAGCACAGGACAAAAAAGCAAAAACAGACAAATGAAATATATCTACCTAAAATGTCTTCTGAATGGGAAGACAAACAATAACAGTAAAGAGACACCTCTAGACTGGTAGAAAAGTATTTGCCAACTGTTTGTCTCACAAATGATCTGTGCCTATGATATAAAAGAAACTAAACAATTTAAGCCACGAAGTACTCTAATATAAGAATGGATAAATAATCTTAGCAGACACTTAAAAAAACCCAAACAACAACAATTAAAAAAATAGTTTAAGGGCTCAAAAATCTTATGTAGTAAAGCTCTATATCATTAGCCACCAGGGAAATGCAAATCAAAACAGCAATGATTGAAAAGAAGGCTTCAAGCCAAGTTAGATAAATTGCCCAAGGATAGAATGACTATTGATAATAAAGCAAGACTGTGTGTGAAGGGGAGGAGAAAAGGGCTTCTTATGTACCATTAGATGGGAAATAAATAATGACTCATTACGGAGAACAGCACAGAGCTGTCCCCCAAATTCTAAACTAGATCATTCACTTAATTCATCTGCCATACTTCTATGTATGGGCTTCAAGAAAATGTAGTCAGCATAACAAAGAGATACGTACAATAACCAATATATGAAGCCAACACAGGTGTTTATTGGTAAATAAAGCTACTTAAAATGTGGTTTCCACATACCAGTGGAACATTATTCAATGGCAAAGAATGAAATTGTTTTCTTTGCAACAAAATTTCTGGAACTGGTCTACAAGAACTAGTCCCAGGACAGCCTTCAAAGCCACAGAGAAACCATGTCTCCAAAAGCCAACAACAAAACAAAACAAAAAAACAAAAATAACAAAGAACCCATTATGGGTTGGGTTTTTCTACAAAGACAATTTTCTTGTTCCCCAAGTATAGCCCAGATTTTTTTTTGCAATGGTGACTGATCTCTTTATCACTGCAGGTGCTTCTTCAGCACCAGCTTAAATACCAACCTGCCTTGAAATTTCTTTTGCCAAACTAGCAAATTACTTTTAAATTCTGATTGACTCATAAGAGGAATTCCCATAACATGAGTAGAATGAAGTCAGATTCTTGGCCAAACTATCACATAAATGGCTCTCACCAAGTTCTTGATAGAGTCTGCTCATTCCTGAATCTTTGTGAGTTTAGATTCTGCTACATAAGTTTCTCAGCATTACTGTCTTTCAAGATCCCACTAAAATGACCCATTAAGCATTGCCTCTAGCATCAATTGTTTTTCCAGCCCCAAGTTCCAAAGGTCCAAGAGCCACATGGTTGGGTTCATTAGAGCAATGACCCCACTCCTGGTCTTTTCATTTCCTGTTGCTGTGATAAAACAACCTACACAAAGCAACTTGAGCGAGAAAGGGTGTATTTGGCTCAAAACTTCAGGTTAAAGATACCATTTGAGAGAAGTCATGTTAAAGGGAGCTTGATTCAATTAGTCACATGACATTCGCAGTCAAGAGTAGAAAGAAAAATATTAATGTATGTATGCAAGTCAGGATCCTTATGCCTAGGGACTCAGTGGGTGGATTTTTCCATCTCCATTAATGTACTTAAGCAATCTGCCACAGACATGATCACAAGCTATACTAGTAAGGGTTCTGTACAGTAACAGAACTTATGGAATGGATATCTTTCTCTCTCTCACTCTCAGAATATGTATGTGTACACACACACACACACACACACATACACACACACACACGAATTCATTGGAATGACTTACAGGTTGCAGTCCAACAATAATGACTAGTTGTGAATAGAAAGTTCAAGAATCTAGTAGCTTCTCAGCCCCATGCGGCTGGGTGTCTTAACTGATATGCTTGGAACCTGAAGAAGGAACATTTCTTCCACTGTCCTTCTTTAGACTTCCAGAAGAAGGTGTAGCCCAGATTAAAGGTGTACCTTCCAGCCTCAAGGTCTGGATTAAAGATGTGTTTCTTCCAGGTTCAGGACCCAAATCACAAGTCTGGATTATAATTCCTTCCAGATATAGTCAAGTTGGCAACCAAGAATAGCCATTACATAAATCAAACCAATAAGGCAATCCCACATTGCAACTCCCTCCCCTGGTGTTAAATTGGCAACTAACCATCACAAGAAGGAAGTTTTATCCCCAGGACTCATATGGCGAAAGGAAAGAACACACTCCAGCAAGTTGCCCTGTAAACACACACACATGCTGTGGAATACATAAAATAAATACACAAACAAATATAAAATTTAAAATAGAAAAGCAAAAGCTGCTAACTTCAAAACTTAAAAAAATCAACAGTTTTGTAAACATGCAAGATTTGAATTCTAACTCTGTGGATTTGGATCAGTCTGCATTGGATAATGTTGGCCTCTAACCAGCTTCTCTTGTCTTGTAGAAGCTGACTTTTCACTTCTTTTCCTAATGCTACACTGAATGAGTTTATGCATATGGCTGGAAGTTAGATTTAGCAAATTGTGTGTACTAGAGATTCCCATCTTGGAGTTCTGGAGTAAAGAATTTACCAGCATGTCATTGGTTTAGGGCTATAGACTCTCAGCAACCTCACACCCAGGTAGTGAATGTGGTTGTTTTAGGAATGTTAGTGTTCATCATTTACTATGAGCTGTGCATATATAATAGTTTTAACCTTTTCTCCATTTTTCCAAATTTTTGTTGAACTTATTTTAGTAAAAATACCAACTTCACTTACAGTATAGCAAATGATACAATGCTCTTTTTTGTCACTTCATTAGAGATGAGTTTTTTGTTTTTTAAATATTAATTTATTATGTATACAGTGTTCTGCCTGCATGCCAGAAGAGGTCACCTGATGTCATTAGGTGATTGTGAGCCATAATGTGGTTGCTGGGAATTGAACTCAGGGCCTTTGGAAGAGCAGGCAGGGAAGAGCAGGCAGGCGTTGAGACATCTCTCCAACACTTGTTTTGTTTTAAGACAGGGTCTGTCTACATAGCCCTGTCTGTCCTGGAACTCACAAAGATCTACTTGCCTCTGCCTCCCAAGTGCTAGGATTAAAGGCATATGCTAGCATGCCTGGCCGTCTTCAGATTGTTCTAAGGAGACAATAGTCAGTTTTAATTTAATACTGCACATAAAGTATGTTCTACAAAGTTAAAATATTTATGTAACTTCATTTAATCAGTTATAATACAATTGTTTTAACAGAAATTTAGATTATAGCCTTCCAAACATAATTTAATGAAAAATTTCTATGTCCAAGCTAATGGCTATCATGGCAATATTTCATGGGACTTGGAGACAGGAGAGGCAGCTTGTCTTAGTTTATTTTCTGTTTCTATGGGAGAATACTACTCACTGGAACTTTTATAAACAGCACAAATTTCTTTGGCTGATGGTTCCTGAGACAGGGAATTCCAGCTCCTCCCTCACAGAATCTGGCCAGTGCTTGCCATCCCATGATGGACAGTATAAGGCCAAGTGTCCTAGTTACTTTTCTGTTGCTGTAATAAAACACCGTGACCAAGGCAACTTATAAAGGAAAGCATTGAGTTTGGAACCCATGTTTCCAGAGGGTTAGTGGATGACCATCATGGCTAGAAACATGGCACCAGGCAGGCAGTCATGGTGCCTGAGAAAGATGAGAGAAGACAGTTTATATATGACCCACAAGCAAGAGGTGGGAGGCCAGGGGGTGAGCTAATCACATGGGCTTTTGAAACCTCACAGCCCTCCCCCCACTGGCATATCTCCTCCAGTAGGCTATGCTTCCTAATCATTCCAAAGCAGATTTACCAATTGGAGACCAGGAATTCAAATGCACAAGCCTATGGGGACCAATCCCATTCAAGAGAGGCTAAAACCACATTTTAATTAGTTTTGATAATTATTAACCTACCCCTATGATGATGTTGTGAGTCAATCACCGGTAGTTTAACTTTTCATTGTTGCTATATTGATGATTAAGTTTCCAGCATGGATTTTGGAGAAAAGAATGAAATGAGAGGAGGTGTGTTCCTATTTTTCCTTTCTATTGGTACTTCTCGTGATTTTAAAATAAACTTTGTGTTAAAAACCATGCAAATAAAAAACACCACCCCCCAAAAAAATCCATGACAGAGTTAGGACTGGAAAAGCAGCTTTATATTCTTTTTCATAACTTATGCATGTTACCTGAATTTATCCTCCCAAGTTCCCTAATACTTCTTGTTCTCCTTTCTACATGCTATATTGTACCTACATGTACATTTGTGTGTGTGTGTGTGTGTGTGTGTGTGTGTGTGTGTGTGTGTATGTATGTATGTATGTATTTGGTTCTACGTATGAAGGAGAACATTTTTTTGTCTTTTTAGGATTGTGTGACCTCCAAAAACAGCTAACCTGAGCAAGTGGGAGTTCACAGACCCCAGTCTGACAGCTGGGGAACCAGCATAGGACAGAACCAGTCCCCTGAATGTGGGTGTCAGTTGGAGGGCATGGGCAGTCTATGGGGCAGACCTCTGGCGGTGGAACCAGTATTTATCCCGAGTGAATGAATGGACTTTGAGAGCCCATGCCCCATAGAGGGATACTCTCTTAGCCTAGATACACAGGAGAGGGCCTAAGCCTTGCCCCAAATGATATAACAGACTTTGATGATCCCCCAAGGGATGCCTCAACTTCCCTGAGTAGTGGAATGGGGGGGTTGGTGGGGGAATTGGGCGGGCAGGAGAGAGAGGGAACTGAGAATGGTATGTAAAATAAGATTGTTTTTAATTTAAAAAAAATTAAAAAAAGATTATGCGACCTCAAAAATTAAAGATTGTGTGACCTCCCTTAGTATTACACGTCTAAGTCCACCTAGTTTCCTATAAAATTTATGATTACATGTTTATTTTTAAAGTTAATTTTTATTTTATGTGTATGAGTGCTTTGTTTGTATTTTTAACATTTTTAAAAAAGTTAAGCTGGGCGGTGGTGGCTCACGCCTTTAATCCCAGCACTTGGGAGGCAGAGGCATGCGGATCTCTGTGAGTTCGAGGCTGGGCTGGAATGACAGCCTCCAAAACAATACAGAGAAACCCTGTCTCATAAAACCAAAAAAAAAAAAAGTAAAAACATTCTTCTTTCATTTTACATACCAGTCCCAGTTCCCACTCCTTCCCCTCCTCCTGCACCCCCCTTTGCTCATATTATCACTCCTCCCTCTCATCGACTGGAGATTACATGCTTCTTTAGAACTGAATAGACTATATGATTATAGATGGTATATATATATATATAATATGGCATATAATTTGGATATATATATGTATATAATTTTTCACTTATCTTTTGATGGACAACTAGGTTGATTCTTTGCTATAGCAAATAAAACCTCAACAAACATATAGGTCCAAATATTTCTGTGGTAGGGAATGGAGTTCTCTGAGTATATACTCAGGAGTGAAATATCTGGGTCATATGATAGTTCTATTGTTAGTTTTTTGAAAAATTATAAAATTGATTACCACAATGGCTTTATTAATTTTGTCCCTACCAGCAGTGAATAAGGGTTCCTTTCTCACCACATTCTAACATTTTTTCCTTATTTATTCATGATAGCTGTTATAACTGAGGTGGGTGGGATCTCAAAGTAGTTTTAATTTGTAGTTCCTTGATGGTTGGTGATATTGAACACAAAATTATTTGCTATTTCCCTTCCTTCCTTCCTTCCTTTCTTCCTTCCTTCCTTCCTTCCTCCCTTCCTTCCTTGCTTCCTTCCTCTAACTATTCAGTTGGTTTGCCTATTTGTTGATTGTCAGTTTTATTTACTTGGTATTTAAATTAAACAATTCTATGTTAATTATTCATATTATCCCCTTGTCAGAAGTATACCTGGTAAAAATAATCTCTCATTGCTCTGATGATTTATAACAATAGTATGTTCTCATAGAAGTCAGGATAAATATTCCATTAAAAATACCCCCCAATTAAGTATTTAAAAATATGTCTAACCAAAGAAGTGAAAGATATTGACCACAAAACTCCAATACTTTGAAAGACAAAATCACAGAATATACTAGATGTTGGAAAGATGTAACATGTTTTTGGATTGGCATAATAAATTTTATAAAAATGGCTACACTACAAAAATTTAATTTACAGATTTAATGCTATGCCTATAAGAAGTCTCACATCATTTTTCATGGTCTTAGAAAAAAACAATACGGGAATTCCACATGGAACCACAAAAGACCATGGGTAGACCAAGCAATACCAATGCTGGTGGTATTACAATACCCAACTTCAACTCATACTACAGAGATATGGTGATAAATACAATAGGGAGCTGCTACAAAAATAGGTAGACCAATGGAGGAGGATATGTAGGAATAAGTGACAATGCTATGTTCACTCAATTTTTGTTTTATAAAGAGGCAAAACTATAAATTGGTTTGGAGATGGCCAAAGTGGATTTATTTATACATTCAGAAGAATGAAATTATATTCTTATCTTTGAACAAAAGTCGATTAAAAATGGATCAAAGACTTTAATTTAAAACCCAAGACACTAAAAGTTTCAGTAGAAAACTCAGAGTAGCCTTCAAGATATTGAGGCAGGCAAAACATTTTGAACAGAACAATTACATAGGAAGTAATCCCAAGTATCAACAAATGGAACTACATGAAAATAAAAAGGAAACTTCTTGTTACTAAGCATTAAACATGGTGAGGTTGGAGAATTCAATACATGCTTATATAAAGAAGAAACAATGATTCTCAGCACGATGTTTATTTTTCTTTGTCAGACAGTGATTTTGAAACCTGTTAAGGTTATTTATTCCATTTTAAATAGAATTGACCCTAATAAATCAAAATATAAGAATTGTAATTTGCTTTGAACATAAAGTAGAGATGTCCATCACTTTGATGTTTAATAATACTCTGCAGATTTTATGAGAAGGATTGCTCCAACATTGCCTAAGTGCCATGCATGGATCAATTTACATAATAATTTTCAGTGTTTGCTTCTTATTTTTGAGAGTCATCTAAATATCTTATTCTGAGGATCAAACAAGATTATCAATATATGAACACCCTGACTATTACTTTACAAATAGAAGAAATCCTTAACATTAGTATTTTATTTAAAAGATGTAAAAAGTACTTTATCTTTCATCAAATACAAGTTGATATAAACACATATTCAAACACACATATATGTGACTGTTGTGGTGAGATTTCTTAGAACTTCAGATGAACAAAAGAATCTTAATTGTGACAGATATAGCTCATTCCTTTTGGATGCCATCATGGTGGTGATGGATTGATTTTCCAAATTTAAAGTCTCTGTTAAAGATGCTGACAATATTTTGTAGTATTTATATGAGAAGGGCTGAATTCTGTAGCACATATGTATATATTTATAAAGAACATCTTTTATTTTTAAAGAACATCTTTTATTTATCATTTGAAAACTTGTATGCAATGTATTTTGATCTTATCTATCTCCAATGACCTCTCTCTAACTTCACCACCTTGTCTTCCTCCCAACTTCATTTTCTCGTTATTATTCTTGTTATTATTAATAGCTAATTGAGTCAAATTGTTGCTGACCATGAAAACATTACTATGGAGCCACAAACTAGGGCATGGATAATTTACAGAATTACATCCTCAAAGAAAAAGTGACTTTTCTTGCCTCAGAAGCCATCACCTGCCAGTAGACCCTCACCTGTGGGCGGCATCTAGACCTCTCCTCATCCATCCATGCTAGAATTTTGTGTGACTTGATTTTGTGTATGTCTTATGTAGGTTATCACAGTTGCTGTGAGTTGGTGTGTGCATCACCCATGTTATGTCTAGAATACATCACTTTGACGCATTCCTACCTGTCATCCAGATCTTGCCCTCTTCCATTCTTACCACTTACTCTTCTGAAATTAAAAAGTTTATTAATGTATGTGGGTGTTTTGCAGGAAGGTATATCTGTGTACCACTTGCATGTTTGGTGCCACAAGAGACTGAAAGAGGATACCGGACTCCTTGGAACTGGAGTTACAGTTGATTGTGAGCTGCCATGTAGCTGCTAGGAATCGAGACTGGGTTTTCCAGAAGAGCAGCCAGTTCTCTTAACTACTGAACTATCTCTCCTGCCCCTCTGCCCACCCCCAGGATATTTTCTAAGTCTTGTAGTGAAGGATGCTGATATTGATGGCTTATCTGTGGCTGAGCACAAATAATAACTATGCTCTGCCCTTATGCAAGTTATGAGTCTCTGCTTCAATGGATTCCCACTTAGAAAGGAAGCTCCTCTGAGTAAGGTTAGGAACAGCACAGATGTATGTGTCTAAACATAAACACTAAGAGAATAGTCTGATGGTATGGAGTCTTCCAAGTGGTGGGTTTTTCCTCAAGTTTATAGTACGAGATAGGAAATCCCTCCCTTGGAGTAGAAAAGCAGTTGATTGACCCAAAACTCTCAAACCACTCTTTAATCGGTTGTAACCACTTTCCTGATGGTGGACAAGTAAGAGCAATGGTGGTAGTCTGTTATTTTAGGTGCCTTCCTGACCCATAGGCATACTGACTTATATGAAGGTATACTCTTCCTGGCATTTAGCTTTTCATTAAGTAACACATGTCTTCTGAAAGTAGTACTATCCATCCACACAGGCTATCCAAAAATAAGGATTCACAAATAAGCCTTATGGGAGCCCAGTAGTTGATAAACTTATAGAAAAAAAGTGATCGGTGGTAATTATATTTTATGTGATGATTTACATTTTATGACTTTGAAAACTAATGTTGAGTGTTGTTATTATTGAACATTTCTATTCCTTAAGTTATAATATATTTTTATATTCATAATACTGTGTTTTGCTTTAGAAATATGTTTTTGAATATTTGTTTTAAGTAATCAATAATTCATAAGTTAAAACATAAAAAAGGCTTATAGAAAACTACCATGAAAACTATAACTTCAGTTCTGTTCCTTGCCCTGAGACCAATGTCTTATAGTAACTGATATTGTGTCCTTACACAGCTACTTAATAAAAGCCTCTACTTTTCCCCCTGATTTTTTAATTTATTTTTTACATTCCAATTCCAGTTCTTTCCTCCTCTCCTCCCACTCCCCCCACTTTCCTCTCCTCCCATATGCTCCATGGAGAAGGTAAGTCCTCCCCTAAGATGTCTGCTAAGTCTGTCCCATCATCTAGTTGAGGCAGGATCAAGGTACCTCTCCACCCCCACATCCCGGTATCTAGGCTGGGTAGGGTATCTCTCCATATAGAACGGGCTCCACTAAATCAGTTTGTTCATTAGAGTTAGATCTTGGACCCACTGCCAGTGACCGCATATATTGTCCCAGTCACATCATTGTCACATATATGAGGGGAGTCTAGTTCAGTCTTATGCAGGTTCCCCATTTGTCAGACCTGAGTCAGTGATCTCTCACTAGCTTGGGCTAGCTGATTCTGTGGATTTCCCCATCATGGTCTTGACTCATTTGTTCATATTATTACTCCTTCCTCACTTCAATTATATTCCAGGAGCTTTGTCCATTTGTTATTTGTGGATTTCTGCATCTGCTTACATCTGTTTCTGGAAGAGGGTTCATGCTTCTCTGGAGTATGGATTTTGGCTGGGTATCTTTTGCTTTATGTCTGTTATACACTTATGAGTGGGTATATACTATATTTGTCTTTCTGATTTTGGGTTACCTCACTTAGGATATTTTTCCTAGTTCTGTCCATTTGCCTGTGAATTTTAGGATGCCATTGTTTCTTACCACTGAGCAGTACTCTATTGTGTAAATATGCCACATTTTCTTTATCTATTCTTCAGTTGAGGGGCATCTAGAGTGTTTCCAAGATCTGACTATTATAAATAATGTTGCTTTGAACTTTGTTAAGTTTGTGGTGTGAATGTACCTCCTTCAGGTATATGCCCAACAATGGTATTTTTGAGGTCAGTTGATTACTAATTTTCTGAGAAATTACCATACTGCTTTTCACAGTGGCTGTACAAGTTTGCACTCCCACCAGCAATGGAGGAGTGTAATCCTTTCTCCCCATCCTCTCCAGCATGAGCTGTCATTGGTGTTTTTGATTTTAGCTATTCTGATTGGTATAAGATGGAATCTCAGAGTGGTTTTGATTTGTATTTCCCTGGTGACTAATGGTGTTGAGCATTTCCTTAAATGTTTTTCTGCCTTTTGAAATCATTCTTTTGAGAATTCTCTATTTAGATATGTACCCCATTTTTTAATTGGATTATTTGGTAGTTTCTTGAGTTCTTTGTATATTTTTGAGATAAGCCCTCTGTCAGATGTGGGGTTGGTGAAGATCTTTTCTCATTCTGTAGGGAGCCGTTTTGTCTTGTTGACCATGTTCTTTGCTTTACCATAGCTTCTCAGTTTCAGGAAGCCCCATTTATTAATTGTTGCTCTCAGAGTTTGTGCTACTGGAGTTCTATTTAAGAAGTGGACTGTCTCCTTTGCATATGCATTCAAATGTATTTCCCACTTTCTCTTCTATGAGTTTCAGTGTGGATGAATGTTCTTTCATCCATTTTGGCTTGAGTCTTGTGTATGGTGATAGATATGGAGCTATCTGCCTTCTTCTACCTGTTACACCAGCACCATTTGTTGAAGATGCTTCTCTCCATTTTATATTTTTAGCTTCTTTGTCAAAAGTTAGGTGTTCATAGGTGTATGGATTAATGTTACAATCTTCAATAGGATTCCATTGATCTACCTGTTTCTTTTTATGCAAATACCAAGCTATACTCTATAGTATAGCTTGAAGTCAGGGATGGTGATGTACAGGGTTGTTTTGGCCATTCTGGGTGTTTTGTTTTTCCACATAAAGTTGAATATCTCTCTTTCACGGTCTGTAAAGAATTGTGCTGGGATTTTGATAGGAATTGCATTGAATCTGTAGATTACTTTTGGTAGGATTTCCATTTTTACTATGTTGATCCTACCTATCCAAGAGCATGGGAGATATTTTTTAATTTTCTGATATCTTCTTTAATTCTTTCTTTTAAAGACTTGAAGTTCTTGTCATACAGGTCTTTCACTTGTTTGGTTAGAGTTACTGCAAGATATTTTATCCTACCTCTACCTTTGCATACATGTTAATATATCTCGTACATCTTTTTCATCTTATGTTTTCACATATATGTCTTGAAGATTGTTACGAAGCCTAGTAATAAGAGTCTCCAAGAGTCTCTCACGCTTGCCGGCCTCTGTCCCCGCTTCTCCATTTCCATTCTTCCCTCACTCCTCTTCCTCAATCCCCTCATTACTTCTAATAACTTGTTGAAAGTAGATTTTCTTTGGTAGATGTTTTGCCATTTGTTATTCAGTTACCTTTTATGTTCTAAATGGCTCCCAGTCTTGCCATTAGCCACATTATGGTAATGACATCTTCTATAGGTCTTTTCACTTGTACATGAATATATATTTAAGAAAACTTTTTTGTAGTGAAGTTTCAGAATTAAAAGCACTTTTTAAAAGTAATTTCATTAAATATTGTGCAATGGTTCATGGAAGACCTTGCACCAATCCATACATATTGAATGTCTATCTCCAATGCCTGGCTAAACAATGTCATTAATCGTTTGTATTTTTGCTCATCTATTAGGTAAATAATGGCATTTCAGTGAAGTTTTAATTTTCATCATTCATTTTCTCTTCTTCATGTGCTTAGGAGTTATTTGTGTTTTATTTTCCATCAACTGCCTGTATATATTGTTTGCCTATTTTTCCTTTGGGCCATTTATTATTGTATAATAAATGATTATTCCTATTTATTTGTTTGTGTTACAGTTGCAAGTATTTATTCCAATTTGTCATTTTTATTTTGCCATTGCTTATTGTGGCTTTTGTTACAAATGGTGTTTTAAAGTTTTTGTGTATGTTGTAAGATTTGTCAGTTTTTGATTTGTAGCTTTAGTGTCATATTTAAATAGGTCTCCTCTCCATCAAGATTATAAAGATAATTCTTCTTGGCCACTTGTAATTCTTGTATGCTTTCATTTTTACAATCGCCTCTTTTGTATTTTGGGAATTTATCCTGTTATAGAATATGAGCCATAGCTTTAATATTACTTTTTTAGATGGCTTTCCAATAGCATCTATTGAATAATCCATCTTTTCTTCACTTATTTGAGATACAGCTTTGATACCTTTGTTACATTTACAGTTATGACTCACACTCTGGATTTAGGACTGTTTTACATACTATAGGAACTTTATTTTTATATAAAATTTTTACTTAAATTAGAAACAATCTTTTTTTTTTGGTTTTTTTTTTTCGAGACAAGGTTTCTCTGTGGCTTTGGAGGCTGTCCTGGAACTAGCTCTTGTAGACCAGGCTGGCCTCGAACTCACAGAGATCCGCCTGCCTCTGCCTCCCAAGTGCTGGGATTAAAGGCGTGTGCCACCAACGCCCGGCTTAGAAACAATCTTAATTTACGTATCAATACCAATTCCCTTTCCCTCCCAGTCTCCCATGCCTCCCCCCCTCACCTCCCATCCCACCCCATCCACTCCTCAGGGAGGGTGAGGCCTTCCAGGATGGAGCATCAAAGTCTGTCACATCATTCGGGGTAGGGCCTAGCTACTCCCTCATATGTCTAGGCTGAGAGAGTATCCTTCCATGGGGAATGGGCTCCCAAAGTCCATTCTTACACTAGTGATACTTATTGATTCCACTGCCAGAGGCCCCATGGATTTCCCAGGCCCCACAACTGATACCCACATTCAGGGGGCCTGGTTCAGTCCTACGCTAGCTCCCCAGCTGTCAGACTGGGGTCTGTGAGCTACCCCTTGCTCAGGTCAGCTGTTTCTGTGGATTTCCCCAGCATGGTCTTAATCCCTTTGCTCATCACTCCTCCCTCTCTACAACTGGATTCTAGGAGTTCAGCTCAGTGCTTAGTTGTGAATCTGCTTCTGCTTTCATCAGCCACTGGATGAAGGCTCTACGATGACATAAAAGGTAGTCATCAATCTCACTATAGGGGAAAGGCATTTAAAGTAGCCTCTCCACTATTGCTTAGATTCTTAGTTGGGGGTCAAACATACGGAATAAAGAAAGAATATTAAGAGAGTAAATGGAAAAGGCCAAATAACATATAAAGGCAGACCTATAGGACCTTTAATAGTTTAATATATTAACACCTCTTGCAGTCAGAAATGGCCAGCTCACAAACAAAAATGAAATAGTGGATTGATTTCAAAGCTTCATGAAAAGGTGGCCATCATCAGTTGTTTCTTGACAGATGTACATAAAAATAGAGACTGAAAACACTAAAAAAGTGAGCAAAACGGGTAGGAGGATGTTTGTTTATGATCATTAACCAGACTGGACAAGGACAGAGGGAATGTAACAGTTGACTAGCAAGTGTTCAACCTGAGTCAATTTCCTGTAAGAAAACAAGTTTATTTTATAGGAACACATCTTAGAAACCTAAGGGGAAATTATTGTCATGAATGTTCTTGCTTACATTTTTGCTTACAAAAAGAAAAGAAAAGAAAAGAAAATATCATGAATTTTGGAGGAGTTGGAGGGTAGGGAGGAAGGTACTAGAATGATGTAGATTTAGTACTCATGTATACAATTCTTTTTTTTTTTTTGGTTTTTACGAGACAGGGTTTCTCTGTATTGTTTTGGAGGCTGTCGGTCCAGCCTGGCCTCGAACTCACAGAGATCCGCCTGCCTCTTCCTCCCAAGTGCTGGGATTAAAGGCGTGCACTATCACCGCCCGGCTAGTACTCATGTATACAATTCTAAGAAAAAACTATTAAAAAGGCAAAAAGATAGTTTTTATATTTTTCATAACATAAGGCTTAGTTTTTATTATTCCAAAAATTAACTTGCAGCTGCATTTGGGATTTTGTGCAAGTCATTTTCCCAATGGGAAACTGATAGAATTTCTTTTTTGTGTAAGAAGTTCTCATTCTTGGTGTGCCTACAAGTTTCATCTGGTTACCTTTTCCATCACACACACTGCCCTCATCCCTACCAATCCTGCAATACCTTATACACTAATTGACTTCTGTATTTTGATCTGATTCTTCTAGTTCAAGGGAAGGGCTCAATGCATTTTTAGTTTAATGATCACCTTCAACAATTCTTCCTGCAATATTTTGCTCTCCTGTCGAGGTCCTCTTTGATCCTAGGTAATACCTAGTCAAGTCTAGTACCATTTCCCTCTTCCTGCTTCTTTTACCCAGAATCATGGACTCTTATAATTACACACACACACACACACACACACACACACACACACACACACACACACACACCTTCTTTATCTCTCCCTCTGCCCCCTCCTTGTCATACTACATCTGGCGTGGCATCTGTTGTAGAATTTAATATAGCTAATAAACAAGTGGAATGCTATGTTGTCCTATTTTTATTGATTTATAGCATTTATTTTCAGTTGACTGTATTATCTTTACATTTCAGTGAATTTGCACTCTGTTTAGAATGCAATTTTATAACTGATTTATGTATAACTATTACAGAAAAGTTTATTCTTGTGGTCTTTCTATTAAAATTCTCCCATGACTTTTCATGCCAAATAGAATTAATTCAATGTCCAAACATCTATAGGGCATGCTTATTTCTAACAAGACAGGTCTGTACACATTGCTCCAGCATTATCCCCCATTTACATTCTGTGCTAGGTTTCTTATTGGTCTGCAACTTTGGTTAAAACTTTTATTGTTATGTTGTAATTTTCCTGTTACAGCTTTTATTTTTCCCACAAGACCGTGAGTTACTGAAGGCAAGAAACATTTTCAGACATCTGGACACCTGTGATGCTGAGTAGCATGATTGAGCATGGTTTTGAACAATTTGATATTGTGCCTATTGCAAAATAATAGTGGTAGCTTCATCCCTGGGACCTATCAGACCCTAACCATGAGTTTTTGGCCAGATCAGCATGTATCCAATAGAGTGGGCCTTAAATCTGATCAGAAAAAAGCTGCTTAGCATAATGTCTGTGCCACTATTGCATCCATGGGCATAGGAAGGGAAAAGGGGGAGTAATGAGGAGGGAAATTTAAGTGGGAGAGGTAAGGGAATGTGGGGTAGAGGAGGTGTATGGAAAGTAATAGCTAACACACACATATGTTATATTCTATAGAACACAAACACACACACGTGTGTGTGTATGCAGGCATATCTTAATAAAAAAAGTTTAATTGGCATTACCATACACAGTGCATAATATTCCCTACAGAAGACACAAATTGCCAAGTAAAAGCCAAGTGCTAGGTGTGTTTTACTTCCCCTCTTGCTATTGGTCAGGGGTGTCCCAGATATCACACAAAACAAACAGGCTATTGCCATTGTTTTTGGTTGTCCCCAGAACTCAATATTAAGACTCTATTGCTAAAGTTAGATTAGGTTTGATGAAATTGCATTTGTGACATGCTGAATGTCTTTATTTATTTTTGTTATATATATGAAGATTGAACTCAGGGCCTTATACATGTTAAGCAAGCTCTAGTGATCTACTCCACATCGTAACTGAACTTATCTGTAAGTTTTATTATATCTCATATATTTTGTGGATATAAGAGTTTTTAGTATGTGCTTATTAAATTAAAATTTGCCTCTGAAATTGTTCATTCTGTTTTTAAACTTTATCGCTGATTGTAGATACAAGATCCTTCTATTGTTTATTGTAAGACCATTAATTAACTTGTCTTTAGGGTAGTTCAGATTGCATATTGCCTAGAAATTAAGTGCTTTGGACAATAAGTAATTTGCATAATTATTGTTTTAGAGTTAATTCTGTAGGGAATAGTTTGCATCTATGAATATTAACTCTGATTTATAAGCATATAAACACTGAGTTTAAGGTGTTTCATCTATTTGTTTGAACGATAAGAAGATATCTTCAGAGAATAAAGGTAATGGCTTTGATAGTATTCAAATTATTTCATTGCTACTCATATATTATAAAAAACATGATATGTGTCAAATTTTTATTATTTAGATTATTCCCTGTGTTTTGGAATATAGTCTCTGAAATACTTATCATATTACTTTGCACTTGAGGTTTTCTAGGCTTTTGGTTCACATGTAACATATGTGAATAATATATATCTTGTCCCTATAGGATGATAATTAATATAGTTGAAGGACTTGCAAAGTTACTGCCCTGAATTGAATCTTGTTCAGCAATTACTTTAATGACTATGGTTTTATTTGGTCACTACAATACTTACTTATTTGCATGTTACTTTTTGAAACTTCATGTTGCAACACTCTGGTCTGCAAAGCAGGCTCTTTTCAGAGAAAGTATGTTATTCTAACCTAGATATCAATTTCGGAGATTTATCTGACACTCATATTCTAGAAATCATATGTTGTAGATTTTTAACTATTCTCTACCCTGTAGTGTTTTCATTCCTAACATATGAAAAGTGAGACAATCCACAGGTATCAAACAAGACTCAAGAAATCTGTACTTGAGATAGTGTGTTACTATGCAGCCTGGCTGTTCCAGAATGTGCAACCAAGATGGCCTCAAACTGGTGGCAGGCAGTCTTCTTGCCTCTACCTTCTAAGTGTGTGGGACTATACCTGGGTAATGACATCTTTTTGATCCTCATATTCTATATTTGTAAGCACAAGCATTCAAAGTAAAGAGATATGAAAAATCCACAAGAAATGCTAAAGTTATGTTATGAGACAGTGCAAGTTCTATTAAGGCTTTTAAAACATTTTTCTAAGTCTGCCTGGCAGGCCAAGCCATCCAGAGCCTACCTACATTGCAGTGCTAGTCCCACCTGAACCCACAGCAAGAGATGGGCTTGGACATGTCTCCAGCTTGCCTTCCACTTGCCTTCCCTGGCATCTCTTGGCCTGGGGACTGCTTACAGGTGGACCCACCACAGCAGGCCAAGACATCCAGAGCCTGCTGACAATGCAGTGCTAGTCCTGCCTCCACCCACTGGGAGATGGAATGTCTCAGACAAGGCTGCACCCACCTGAAGAACCATTGGAGTATTCGACCTGCTTGCACCCACAGGAAGAGAACCTTGAACCCATATCAACCAGGAGAGGGAAAGACTCAACCTGCACTCACTGGAAGAAGCAATGGGAAGATGACAGTATATGAACACATTCAACAACAGAGAATGACCTTAAAAACAACTTTATGAAGGTGATAGAGACCCTCAAAGAGGAAATGAGAAAATCCTTTAAAGCAATGGAAGAAAAAACAAGCAAAAAATTCAAGAAGTAGAGGAAAAGACAAACCAAAAATGCAATAAATAAATCTCTCTCTCTTTTTAACAGATGATTTCATTATTAAAATTACAGAATCAAATAAGCATCACAGGAAGTATTTGAAAGGAGACTTGCTTCTCAGACTTTAACCAAGTATGTTTTTCCCCCTCAGGTTTTTCATGAGGAAACATTTATTTACTAATAGTCTGCTATAACAATAGGTCTTTGAATTTTCCCTTCCATAAGGAAACACATTCACTCTTGTGTGATATTGTTTCTATAGTTTTAGAACATTGGTAAACAAGTCTCTTAAAGAAAACAAGGGAAGCCAAGAAAAAAAATGACTAAAAATTGAAGGAAAGAATTCAAATAGTTCAGGCTTAAAGATGAAATAGAGACAATAAAAATACACAGTCTGAGGGAATGCTGGAAATAGAAAAGCTGTGTAAATGATCAGGAACTACAGATGCAAGCATAACCAACAGAATACAAGAGATGGAAGACAGAATCTCAGATACTGAAGCTACATTAGGACAAATAGATTCATCCACCAAAGAAAATCTTAAGTCCAACAAATCCCTAACACAAAATATCCAGGAAATACGGGATATAATGTAAAGGCCAAGCTAAGAAAAATAGGTGTAGAACCTGAAGAAACAAAACAAAGGTGCAGAAAACATATTCAGCACAATCATAGAAGAAAACTTTCCCAACCTAAAGAAAGACATGCCAATGAAAGTACAAGAAGCCTACAGAACACCAAATAGAGTGGACCACAAAAAAGTCCCCTCACCATGTAATAATCAAAGCACCAAACATACAGAATTAAGAAAGAATATTAAGAGTAGCAAAGGAAAACGACCAAATAACACATAAAGGCAGATATATCAGAATTACACCTGATTTCTCCATGGAAACTCTGGAAGCCAGAAGTTTCCAGATAGATATTCTACAGACAGCAAGAGACCATGAATGCCAGCCCAGACTACCAAACCCAGCAAAGCTTTCAATCACTATAGATGGAGAAAAGAAGATATTCCACAACAAAATCAGATTTAAACAAGACATATTCACTAATCCAGTCCTACAGAAAGTACTGATGGGTAATTCCAACCCAAGGAAGTTAAGTACACTCACAAAAACATTGACAGTAGATAATCCAATGTTTCCAAAAACCAAAAGAAAAAAGTGTGTGTGTGTGGGAAATCCATACTCAATACCACCATCACCACCACCAAATCCAAAACAAACAAGAATTAACAATCAATGGACATTAATATCCCTCAATATCAATGGTCCTAACACTCCTATAGAAAAACACAAGCTAACAGAATGGATACAAAGACAGAATCCATCCTTTTACTGCATACAAGAAACACCTCAACTTCAAAGACAGACGTGTCCTCAGAGTTAAGGGTTGGGAAATTTTTTTCCAATCAAATGTACCCAAGAAACAAGCTGGAGTAGCAATCCTACTATCTAACAAACTAGACTTCAAATTAAAATCAATCAAGAGAGATGAAGCAGGTCATTTCATATTCATCACAGGAAAAATCCATCAGGATGAAGTCTCAATTCTAAACATCTGTGCCCCAAATACAAAGGCGCCCACATTAGTAAAAGAAACATTACTAAAACTTAAATCACAAATAAAACCTCATACACTTATAGTGGGAGAATTCAACACTCCACTCTTATCACTAGACACCAAACAGAAACTTACCAAAGAAACAAAGGAATTAACAGACATTATGATCCAGTTGGGTTTAACTGACATCTATAGAACATTCCATCCAAACACAAAAGAATATACCTTCTTCTCAGAACCACAGGGAACCTTCTCTAAAATTGACCACATACTTGGCAACATAGCGAATATCAACAGATACAAAAAAATTGGAGTAACCCCCTGTGTCTTACAGGATCACCATGGTTTACAGTTAGAATTCAACAACATAAATTGCAAAAATCCTACAAACTCATGGAAATTGAAAAATGCTCAATTGCACCATACCTGGGTCAAAGAAAAAATAAAAAAGAAAATAATGACTTCCTAGAATTCATTGAGAATGAAAAAACAACATACCCAAACTTATGGGACACTTTTAAAGCAGTGCTAAGAGGAAAGTTCATAGTACTAAGTGTCCACATGAAGAAACTGGAGAATAATCACAATAGAGAATTAACAGCACACCTGAAAGCTCTAAAACAAAAAGAAGCAAACTCACCCCAGAGGAGTAGATACCAGGAAATGATCAAATTGAGGACTGAAATCTATAGAGACTAGAAAAATAATACAAAGAATCAATGAAAAGAAGAGTTGGTTCTTCAAGAAAGTCAACAAGATAGACAAGCAAAGAGGGAACATGCAAATTAACAAAATCAGAAATAAAAAGGGGGACAACTGACACTGAGGAAATCCAGATAACCATCAGGTCATACTTTGAAAACATGTACTCCACAAAACTCAAAAATTTAAAGGAAATGGATTTTTTGATAGATATCAT
This sequence comes from Mesocricetus auratus, assembly GCF_017639785.1. Classification (NCBI taxonomy): domain Eukaryota; kingdom Metazoa; phylum Chordata; class Mammalia; order Rodentia; family Cricetidae; genus Mesocricetus; species Mesocricetus auratus. The sequence continues at coordinate 33,387,945 of NW_024429184.1, forward strand.
GGAGCAAAATTAAATCAAGAACAAACAAGCAATTTAAATAGATGTATAACCCTTAAGGAAATAGAAGCAGTCATGAAAATCTCCCAACCAAAAACAGGCCAGGGCCAGATGATTTCAGTGCAGAATTCTACCAGAAATTCAAAGAAGAGTTAATACCAATACTCCTCAAAGTGTTCTACACAATAGAAACAGAAGAGTCATTGCCAAACTATTTTTATGAGGATACAATTACCTTGTTACCCAAACCACACAAAGATACAACTAAGAAAGAGAACTACAGACCAATATCCCTCATGAACATTGATGCCAAAATACTCAATAAAATAACTGGCAAATCAAATCCAAGAACACATCAGAAAAATCATTCACCATGATCAAGTAGGCTTCATTCCAGGGATGCAGTGATGGTTCAACATATGAAAATCCATCAATGTAATCCATCATATAAACAAACTGAAAAAGAAAAAAAAAACACATGATCATCTCACTAGATGCTGAAAAACATTTGACAAAATTCCACATTTCTTCATGATGAAGGTCCTAGAGAGATCAGGGATAAAAGGAACATACCTAAACATAATAAAAACAATATACAGCAAACCAACAGCCAACCTCAAACTAAATGGAGAGAACTCAATGTGATTACTCTAAAATAAGGAACAAGACAAGGCTGTCCACTCTCTCCACATCTCTTCAATATGGTACTTGAAGTTGTAGCTAGAGCAATAAGACAACAAAAGGTGATCAAAGGGATACAAGTTAGAAAGGAAGAAGTCAAACTTTCACTATTTGCAGATGATATGATAGTTTACATAACTGCCATGAAAAATTCTACCAGGGAACTCCTACAGCTGATAAACACCTTCATCAAAGTGTCAGGATACAAGATTAACTAAAAAATCAGTAACCCTACTATATACAGATGATAAATTGGTTGGGAAAGAAATCAGAGGGGCATTACCTTTACAACAGACACAAACAATATAAAAATATTGGGGTCTACCTCTAACCAAACAAGTGAACGACCTGTGTAACAAGATCTTTGAGTCTTTAAAGAACGAAATTAAAGAAGATAGCAGAAAATGGAAAGATCTGTCATGCTCCTGGATAGACAGGATCAACACAGTAAAAATGGAAACTTTGTCAAAAGCAATCTACAGATTCAATACAATCCCCATCAAAATCCCAGCACAATTCTTCATAGACCTTGAAAGAACAATTCTCAACTTTATATGGAAAACAAAAGACCCAGGATAGCCAAAATAACCCTATTCAACAAAGCAATGTCTGGAGGCATCACCTTCCCTGACTTCAAGTTCTATTATAGAGCTATAGTTCTGAAAACAGCCTGGTATTTGCTCAACAATAGGTAGACCAATGGAATCGAATTGAAAACCCTGATATTATCACACACACCCACAAACCTGATTTTTTTTTTACAAAGAAGCTAAATTATACAATGGAAAAAAGCATCTTCAACAAATGGTGCTGGCATAACTGGATACTGGCACGTAGAAGACTACAGATAGATCCATGTTTATTGCCATGCACAAAACTTAATTCCAATTATATCAAAGACCGCAACATAAATCCAGCCACACTGAACCTCTTAGAAGAGGAAGCAGGAGGTACCCTTGAATGAATTGGTACAGGAGACCTCTTCCTGAACATAACACCTATAGCACAGTCACTGAGATTGACAATTAATAAATGGGACCTTCTGAAACTGAGAAGCTAGTGCACCAATTTAGGTGCACTAGCTGCTCAGTGGGCCCAAAGCTTTTTCATTTTTCCACTTCCTCAGCATTGGGATTACAGGCATACACCATTGTCTCTGACATTTTTGTATGAATTATAGGGAGTAAATTTAGGTTCTCATGTTTATGCAGAAATCACTTTACTGACTGTCCCATCTCCCTAGGTCTTACAATTTTATTTTTTCAAAGTAATATAAGTAATATATATACTTAAGAATCTAAATCAAATATGCTTTATTAAAGAACCAATTTACTTTTGTTATTAGTAACAAAACTTGCTGCATTTTGAAAGCTCATTATTTATAGAGATAAGCTGTATAAAGAAACTGCAAATGAAGAGCTATGTCAATAGAGAGACTACTTTATAGATCGGGCCTCAAAAATATTAGACACACACACACCCCTTAAAAACAGTGCTAAAGAACTCAAGTCTTCTGGTTTTTTAGATTTGCTTTAAAGCTACAGCAATGAAGACAGGAATGTCATTGAGATATCGGTAGGAATAGATCAGTTGAACAAATGTGAACATAGACATGGTCATATAATTGTGTTTGACTTTGGACTGCGACCATTCAGTAAAAACACCAAAAGTATTATGCATGCAAATGGCAGTCAAAACATGAAGTTGCTGGAGGCTTGAGAGAAAAACAAAGTTGCTTTGAGTATTTGAAGAATACCAAGAAAGAAAAAAGAATACCCACATAGAAGGAGTATAGGCATCTGATGGCTGAGAAAGGGAACAAGGGAGAGAGAAGCTTTCTTTTGAGGATGTGGTTGCTGGTACATTCCAGTTACCTCAGTACGGGCCACATACCCCTGTTTCTATGGGTAGTACTAACCAGATTCTGAATTCAGGGTTATTAATAACAGAAAATCAATTAAAGATGACATGAAGCTAGTGAGAGATGGGCTGGGGAGCAATGGGGGATTTTGGATGGAAGTAGTGGCGAGTGGATAAGACCAAAATACACTATATAAATAAACAGAAAATTGAAAGAATAAAAATACTGTGCACTGAAATTTCATAGTATTCCAGTCAGAACAGGGATCATCAAGTAGTCAAACAAACAAAAAATAAGTACTGGTGAAGATGTAAAAAAAAATGGAACCCTTTACACTATTGATGGGGGATGTCCTTCTGTATATGTGTTTCTCTTATTGGTTGATGAATAAAACACTGTTTGGCAGGAAGATAAGTGGGACTAGGAGATAAGGAGAATTCTGGGAAAGGTAGGCAGGGAAGCGCTGTGAGAGGATGCCATGTAGAGGAGGAAGGAGTAACAGGTCTGGATCCTTCTCTAGTAAGATACTACCACATGAAAATACATAGATTTATAGGAATGTGTTAATAATTAAGACAGAGCTAGCCAATAAGAAGCCCTAATCACTGACCAACAGTTTAATAATTAATATATGTCTCTGTCTGTTTTTCTTTGGAGTTGCGAAGGGTGGCAGGACCCAGTGGAACAAGAATCTCCAGTAGCAATCAAGTAGACAGACAAAAAAATAAGTGCTGATGAAGATGTAGAAAGAGAATAGAATCCCATACACTGTTGGTAGGGTGAAAATTAGTTCAGTACTATGGAAATCAGTGTAGAGTTGCCTGGAGAAAGTAAAAGAAGAATGGCCATACCATGCAAGTATGAAAGGGTCCAAGTCAGTGTATAATGCAGATGATTGACATCTGTGCTTATCATGGTGCAGTGGCAAGTCCTGCAGTCAGTTCAGGCATCCATCAAAGGATGCATGGATACTGACAATCTGGCATTTACAAAATGGAGACTTATCCAACCATGAAAATATGAAATCCTGTGATTTGAAGGAAGCTGAAGATAATCATAAACTATGCCAGCCTCAGAAAAACAAACACCTCATTTTTTATGCCATTTGTGAAATTTAGATTTTAAAGAAGTGTTTCACAACTTGCTTTTTTGATTGGAATAAGATATTGTTCTGAATCAAAAATCTAGATTTTTAAGTCAAGCATCTGGATTTTGAATGTGGGAATTGTTATATCTGGGAACTTATTTTCGTGAGACTTATATGAATTTAAGATGCATTAGTTAGTGTATGTTATCAAATGCTACTGTGGTAAATACAGAAGAGGCTTCGTAGTAGAAAGGTCAAAACCCCCAAGTGTCAAGTACAGAGCCTCAAGCCAAACTAACTGAGAAAATACTTACTTGTTTTACAGAGCTTCTTTTCTTCTTCTTTGAAACATAAAAGACACTTTATTTCTGTTGACCATTTTTCTTTAGAGAAGTCTAATCTATTAATTATTCTAGTGTGCTATGTATTCCAAGGGTGACCTTGAACTTCTCTTTATATGACTTAATTTTGACAATTTTGTATGTGTATATGATATATTCTGAACATAGACATACACATCCTATCATCTCCTCTTATCCCCATACCATTCCTTCAGCCCTTCTCCTTCTCTTCCAGTCCCATCCAACATATGTAGTTTATTTCTCTGTTCAGGCCTTTGCAGGAAGCCATAGCTGCCATGTGTTCATAATTACATTGGCTCTGTCACAGGATGTCTCCCATCTTCCAGAATTTATAGCCTCTATACTCCATTTTCTGTGATAGCCCTTGTTCTGTTTAGGGTTATAGAGAAGTCATTTCCCCCCCTGCTTTCCAGTTTCTTAATTATTGTTCATATCATTATTTTTTAAAGCATCGTTATCTGAATTAGGCAAATGGTAATATATTTAGGTATACAGGGACAATAGAATGCAAACAATGGTCTCATTACTATCCTGACATTTGCTACACATGCTTTCACACAGTGAAAACTTTCAGAAAGCTATTTGAATTCTTTGTTGACTGAAAAGTAATTTACTAAGTCATTCTTTAATTATTATTATTATTTAACATTTATTGACTTACATTTCATGGTAAGAATACATAAAAATATAAAGTGTTTTTATGCAAATTTCTATCTATTTTATTAATTATTTTGCACTTGTCCTATTTCTAGTATTGTTTGACTCTTAATTTCTCAGACTTCTGTTCAGAACATATCTCAGCATTCTAAACATCCTGTTTTTCTGTTGCTGGTTGGTATTTGATGCTAATGCATACTGTCCAGAAATCTTGTCATTTTGTAACAGCCTCAAATCCCCCATCAGGAGTTCTTTACCTCTGAAGCCACAGGCTTCATAGAGATGCTAACATCTTCATTCAAAGACTTCCAAGTGATAGTTGCTGCTTCTGGTAGTCCCCAAGCTCCTAGCCTTGAGGATACAATGGGTACCGGGGGGGCCTTGACTTAAGTTCCTCTGAAACCCACTTTTACTGTCTTTGAAATCCTTGGAAATTGCATCATTTCACTTCCTTCTGAGGATACACAAATGCCTTCTTTCTGCATCTTCATTTTCTTCTGAAGCCAAGTCATACAATTTCTCTTTCAGTTGACATTTTTTTCTGGATTTCACAGCACGAACTGATGAGATCATCTTTTCTTCAGCTCCTCAGATCTGGGCTTTGCTGGATCTGAGTTTCTCTATTCTTTATTCCTGTTCTTCCTGAAGTTTATTACTTTAAAATTGAGAGAAAAAAAACAGAAAATATCTAATAAAGTGATTTAGAGAAATGAAACTCAAATCATATATTTAACACAAAGTCTGACTGTACCTCCATGCTTAACTCATTTAAAAACATCTTTCTTTCTGACTTCACAGAATTCTTACTTACACACACACACACAAACTTGATTGTGAATTATCATATTACAGTATCTCAGTGGAAGGAAATCTAGGTGTATCTAGATATACACAAAATCCTACTATTAAAGTTGAATCTGGGAGTCCTGAGGGTGCCACTGTGATTTCCAGGGTCTTGGGTTCTAGAATAAGAAACTGGATTAGACAGGCATGGATTATCGTAGAAGCAGTCAGTTGGTTAAAAATAGAACACTTCTAAGGAAGGGCTCAGTCAGAGCTGGGAAAAGGTCAGTGGCCTTAGGCTACAAGGGTTATGGTTTTTCATATGTCACTGGGGAGTGCTGGCCTTTTTGCATTTACATACTGCATGATTTTCCTGCATGTGCTTCATCTGTTACATATCCACATTGGTGGAGAAGGATTTCTAGTCCCTCTCTGCCAGCTGTCTTATTTCATGTGCTAATCTTTAAATAAACCTGTGCATGTGGGCATGTGTGTAGGGCATGTGTTTCATGTGTTTGAGTGTGAGTTTTGTGTGTGTGTGCTGCAGGTACACAGGCATTTGTATGAGTGCACGTGGAAGTTGAAGATTGAGATTAGGTATCCTCCATCATCATTATCTTTCTTGTTTCTTTGAGACATGGTTGTCTTAACAAACCCAGGCCAAGTGGTTGGCCAAACTGGCTAAGCAGTGAACTCCAGGGTTAACTTGTTCTCCTGTCCCATTACTGGTGTGCATAGTTACCTTGTTTTTATGGGATTGTTAGTACTCTGAATCCAGATCTTCCTGTTTGTGCTACAGGAACTGTTACTGAGTGAGTCGTCTCCCTAGTTCTCATCTGCCAGTCTTAACATCTCATGCTCATCCTGCTTTTCCACCACACTACAACCTTCTTCTCCTTTATAGTTTGCTAAAATGCCTAAGCATAGGAGATCGCCTCAGTTATATGGTCTTCACATAGTTTTATTGGATGAGGCTAGGATCTCAGTTGTTTACTGTCTTGCACATGACCTAGCAAAGCCAGGGTTTTCTTCTAATTGGAACAAGCCAAGTGGCTTGGTTTTTGTAGGCGTACTCACTGATCAGATTCCTTGAGCCTTATCTATTTTCAAACAGAAATCAGCAAAATGGAATCGTCAATGCTGCCCTAGCCAGAGACGGAGATGGCAGGGCTCTGCTTTCCCATCTTTTCCCTGGAAAGCATCCAAATCCATTACACCCCATTTCTCTCATGGGATTGAGAGACGTAGAAGCAGTCAGCTGATGGAGATAAATGGGTTGTGGTGGGAAAATAATGAAATTAGTTGTCAATATTAACATTTTCTTCTAAAGTTCCAGTAAGTTGTTCGAAATGCAGGACTGGAATCTGGGAGAGAAGTGAGGGACATATTTAGAAGTCATTTGCAGTGACATGTCTAGTCCATGAGGAGGGCAATTGTGTGGTAAATGAGGAACAATGTGCACTTGAGGACAGCATTGCTAGGATTAGATCCATCCAGCTCTGTCACCCTTCCCTGGAAGACCATGCACAAATGAGCTATAATTCCTGATACTCAGTTTTCTAGCCTCTCCAATGTTTTAGGTTAACTTCTAGTTGCTTTGTAGGTTGAAAATTCTGTCTCGAGACATTGTTAAAGGTAAAAGGCAGAGATAAAAATGCAGATAACCTGTAAGTACACAGTGGAATTGAGACTCGAGGCAAATTTCAAAGAGGAGAGCGACTTAAGAATGTGCATATTTGAATGAGATTATTTGTTCTTGATTAACACATGAACTTTTTTTTCTCTCCCACCTGATGGGTATTAGGGACCAATTTCCATTAAAATTTCCTCTTAACAAGGTAAAATGCAGTACTCTGAGGAGATTACAATAACTGAGACTAATGATGGCTTAAGCATCAAAAATTAGTGTAAAATGAGTGAATTTTAGTGATGCTATTTCTATAATAAAATAGCAACTGATTACAACCTGAATGTGCCATGAAAGAATCAAAGTCAATTGGTTCCAAGGCTGCCTATCCGTGAGATACTGTAATTGGAGATGCGGGAGAATAGCAAATGGAAATTAATGAGTTCTAATCACATGGGTGTCTTTATGAGAGGTCAAAACACTTTACAGGCATCAAATTAATCCTTATTATGTGTATAAGAGTCCAGCAAAGAGAAAAGATACTATTTTTAGTTAGTTTTGGACATCCAGTGTTTATAGGGTAGGCGCATGGCACACACAAAGGCAGTCAAGCATCACCATTAAAAGCATGTGTTCTGCTACCCAAGGTCATGCATATCACACCCAAAGTACTACTACCGGTCTTGTTTCCATGTTAAGTTGTTTATTTTTGCTTCCTTGTTCTAGACTACAAAATGGGAATAAAAATGGCTTATTGTGGTTGTTAAGATTTAGTAATACACATGAAATGCTTCTAATGTTATCTGCCGTATAATAATTTGGTCAATGGACCATAAACAGCTTGCAGTAAGGTTTAGATGCATGTAGAGGGGAAGTCATCATTCTTCATCCTCCTCTTAGTAGTCCCATTCTGTGTGATTTGGGAGGTCAGGGTTTGTGAAAATTATGTGGCAATTCATAGTGCTGATTCCATGTATTCATTATCAATAAAGAAGTGCTTGGCTTTTTTGAGTACAAAGCTGTTTGTCAAATTTCATTGAAGAGAGATAACTAATGAATACAATCTTTTACTTTTTGCTCCTTAATGTGCATTGTTAATGGCCTCAAGAATTGAGATAGAAAGTCAATCTGCCTACAGTGTGTTTTCTGCATGAATGAGATGAATTAACAACAAAAGGTATATTTTGCACAAGACACAAAACTAGTAATAAGAACATTATTTCATAATTTATTTCCTACCCATTTCTTTTAGTTTTCCCCCTTTTCTTTGGTGCTGGGATCAAACTCAGGGCCTGGTGCATTCTAAGCATATTATGTCACAAACTAAACCTCCAGTTTATTCTCCTTGTAAATAAACCTACCCTCCAAAACTTTCTCCCTCACTATATCTTGTTAATCTATGGTATGTGTGTGTGTGTGTGTGTGTGTGTGTGTGTGTGCGTGCGCACACACACCCCTGTGTATCTGTCTGTCTGTCATCTATCTGTCTGTCTGTGTGCAGGAGTGTTCTTGTGCATGTGGAGACCAGTGTTCTATGTCAGTTATTTTACATAATTACTCTCTACCTTACTTTTTGAAACAAGGCCTGGCACTGAACCTGGAACTCACCAATTTAGCTAGGCAGGAGGAAGGTCAAGGATCTTCCTTTTCTGCCTTCTCAAAACTGGGATTACAGACATGCAGTCTGGGCTGGGGATGGAATTCTGCTTTTTTCAGTTTGGTTGGCAAGCAGTCTACAGATTGAGTAATCTCCCCAGTCTCTAATTTATGCCTTTTTGATCCTTTAATACAGTATCTTGCTTAAAGCATTCCAATAGTCCCTCTCTTTCAGATCGTCTGCCAAGACCCCCAGCACACTACTGTTATGTGCCCTGTTTTAATTTGTGCTCATTTGTATGTTTCTTCAGAGTTCCAACTCTGCCCATTTGTGTGGCATGAGTCATCATGATGATTGAAAGTTCTTTAATGAAAGGGACTACAGCTTCTCCTTCTGTTGTATACCCCTAGGCTATCAGTCACAAGGTTGGAAATATTTATTGAGCACACAGTGATTCTATTGACAAGACTTTCACACAACTGAGATAACAGCAAAATATCCAAGAGATTTCTGGGCAGCATGCTGAGAAACAAGAGGGTGCAGATATGTGAGTTTTATCTATGTAATGAGGACAGTTTCACCATACAAAGTCATAGTTTTTCTTAAGCCTTTTCAAGCATGTAGGCATTTTATGTCTTTAAGCATTTCCAATGTCTTTTAAAGTACATTCTTATATAATTCGTATTCCCTTTTCCCTAAGGAAGATAACCCTAACTGAAAGGTGAAAGAATGCTACAATTTATATAATAGTATTATATTTTCTTCCTAATATCCTCCAATTATGGAGAGCTTTAAGATTGTCTCTGTTAGCTAACTATGCCATGTACTGTAATTTTAAAAATGAATTCATTTTACCATTTTGTCTTCTTATATCATCATCAAATTTTCAACAGTGTACGTGAGCAGCATATGAATATCTAAAACAAATTGTACATTCTTTGACTAATATGGAGCATATATAAGTTACAATTGTAATTTGATATATGTATATATTAATTTAATGTGTAAAACATGTTGGGGGACATTATTAAGGAAACCAAAAGGAATCAATTTTTTATTTTAAAATTTTTCTTCAAAACAAAGGGCTATAAATGCCAGAAGAGGGGAGAAAAGTACATAAGCTGTGAGATGTAAACTGGAGATCGTGTCTTCACAGGAAACACTGGAACATAACTGTATATGTACATAATGGGAAGGGTGATTCCCTTCTCTTCAGACAGATGACTTGGGCCAGAAGTCAGGAGCAGTCATATTGAAAATATTCATGAACTCTGTAGCATTTAGGGCAACATAAATGTTGCAGTATGTACACATAAACAAATTTATGATAGATTCAGGTTAAAATACAACCACTACCTTTTAGAAAGTAGTTAATTTTTGTTGTTTTTATTTGAATTAAAAACAATCTTATTTTACATTCCGATCACAGTTCCCTTTCCCTCCTGTCCTCACATGTCCCCTACCAACTCGCCATCCCACTCCCATCCCCTCCCTAAGGAGGGTGAGGTGTCCCATGGGGGATCATCAAATTTTGTCACTTCATTTGGGGCAGGACCTAGGCCCTCCCCTGTGTATCTAGGCTGAAAGAGTATCCCTCCTTAGGGAATGGGCTCCTAAAGCCTATTTATACATTAGGGATAAATCCTGGGAAATCTGGCTCTAGGAAAATGTCCAGGGATCCATGAGGATGACCCCAACTAAGAATCTAAGCAACAGTGGAGAAATTACCTTAAATGCCCTTCGTATATAATTGATGACTACCTTAAATGCCATCATAGAGCCTTCATCCAGTAGCTGATGGAAACAGAAGCAGACACCCACAGTTAAACACTGAGCTGATCTCCTGGAATCCAGTTGTAGAGAGGGAGGAGATACGAGCAAAGGGGTCAAGAACATGCTGAGGAAACCCACAGAAACAGTTGACCTGAGCCAGTGGGAACTTACGCACCCCAGTCTGACAGCTGGGGAACACGCGTAAGACAAAAACAGGACCCCTGAACATGGGTGTCAGTTGGGGTGCTGGGGAGTCTATGGGGCCTCTGGCAGTGGAAAGTAATTTATTTTCGAAGAGAATTTTGGGAGGGAACTAGACACTCATTAACAGAAGAGTGAAGAAAGGCAATGTAGTGCATACAACTCATGGAGTTTTATTATGTGATTTGGAGGATGGTGATGGGGCTGGATATGATTATGTTCAGCAAAAAGAGTCAGACCAAGAAAGACAGTTATCAAGTGCTGTTTCTTATATGTGGGTGTAAGCTAGACAAAACATCTGTAGGACACGGAAGTAAAAGGGCATTGAATGAGGAATGAAAGTGGTTTCAAGAGATGGGGGTGGGGGAACAAGGAAGGATCATAGGGGGGAAGAAAGACAAATATTACATGCCTTCTCTCATCTGCAGAATCTAAATTTAAACAATTACATACATATATATGTATATGTACATATAGGTATGTGCATGGCAAGAAAGCAGAGAACCAATCAGGATGATGAAGGGAGCCAGCAGAAGGGTGTAAGGAACGATAAGGTGTGGTGAATATGAAAACATTTAAACAATATCTGTCAATTCATCAAGTATGAAAACGACACGATGAAGCTTATTATTTTGTATGGTAATTAATAGAAGGAACCCCAACGAAGAAAAAAATATCTGTGAAGTTCACCAAACATATTTATCTGGGAATTCTCACTGATATTAATGTTGTTTTCCATGTTATATGGTGTATAAAGGGGATCAAGAGGAGAGAATATCAAAGGAACAAATATTTAATCATAGATATGAGCACATGTCCGACATGAAATGAGTTCGATCTTTTCTTTAAGCATATTAGGAATTAGTGGCAATTAATTATAATAGAAAGGCTAATATGCAGCCAAGGTTAACGGTCCCGGGGTCTGGTATATTCCGTGCTTTCATAGCAAGCACCTTTACTGTAGGGGCTGCATTAAGGTAACAATCAGATAATCAGTGCACTTCAAATAAATGAGGACTCATTTGCCTCAACGTGATTGGAGTGGCTTCTTTCATTTGCTGCTTTCACCTTGTTGCTCTCAAGTGGCGTTACTTTTTGTCCTTTGTTCAGATGAACAAGCCCAAGGGGAGATTTCTACACTTCCCAACTGTGGCTCCTTTGGAGGTAATGTGTACTGGATTGTTTGTGAAGGCCACTGTCTAAAGAAGCAGGATATTGGTATACAGAGAGACAGTTATGGAACCAGAACATTTTTATGAATGGCTAGGGTAATTTTTATGTATTTATAGAAGCATTTTAAAGACATTTGAATTTTTATACAGTAGCTCCATGAGAAAATTTAATGCTTTATATATAAAAAGCCAAGAAAGGTGCACACCAGGTCTGAGGTCCGTTTACCTTGTGTCGGATAACATAGATATACTCATGTTGACAAAAGGAAAATAACCTCCTTCCTTTATTGTTGGTGCACTGTATATAATTAAAGCAAAGGGAAGGTGAATAAGTCACACAAATCTGTGTGGGTGAGAATTAAAACACCAAAGATACTGGTAGATATTTGTTATTCTAGAAACCATATCTCATACAATGTAGAGTCTGACAAATAGGTGCTAGCCACTGTCCTGAGCACAGAGTCCTCGAACAGATACTGATGTCAGCGGGTGTGGTGTTTTGTGAAGGAGTGAAGACAGGAAAGGCTGTCTTAAGTGTCAGAAGCCCTTCCTGATATCTGCTCTTCCAGACCGTTGCCATTGGGAGTGATCCTGATTATTTCATAGCCAAAGGAAAATGAGGGGGAAATTCTACAAAATTTTTTCTTTATGAAATATGTTTTTGAATTATGTTAATTAATCACAACAAACAAGTAATCATACAATATGTACCCTCCAGAAGCCAGTTCAAGTTATGAATTGATGGCTGCCTGCAAAAAACCCCTCATTGTGAACCAGAAAATCCAAAAGAGTTCCAGATACAACTTGCATCACAAGTATTAATTCCAAAACATACTTTTTTATTATAGCAGTTCTCAAAAGCAATGCCTTTGAGCTACAAAACTGTATGGGTAGAACCCAGGTATCTCATAAGCTACATAAGGGCCTAACCCATCCACAGATTCAGAATGTTTGCAGGAGGACTTAGGAGTGAGATACCATTTTTAAGGACTCGGGATGATTTTTTTTAGTGTTGCATGACCACATCATAGCTCCATCACTTGTTATGGGGCCGCATAAGGACTCAGTATGTATGTGCTAGTTTTCCCTTTTAAGCATGCACCTCTATGCTCCCTCCTTTCTTCCCTCCCTCTCTCTCTTTCTTCTCTCACTCTCTCTTCTCCATCCCTCTTCTCTACTTTATTTTTCTCTCTGCTACTGGATGGCCAATCCCCCTTCTCTTCTTCCCTTTCCCTTCAATAAACTACACATGGGTTTGTTGATTCGTGGTTCATGCTTCATTGCCTGTCGCTGCAGCATAAGAACAACAAGGTTCCTACCTCTTTACTCCCAGAAGTACCACCAAACAACATGAATCTTTACCAGACAGTGCCATCTTTAGCATTTCCTTGCCTGTTTCTGGCTCTAAGGAAGTTTTATTGGCAGTCTTGTCTTTTGGGCTCTCAGTGATGTCACTCTCAATCTTCCATATTGCTAATGGCTCTCCATATTGTCTTATAATTTTTTTCCTTCCATGTATCAAATAGTGTGGTAACATATCCTTACCAGTGAATTTATGTTAGTGGCTACATCCCTTTGGACATGGCTTCAGGTGTGTAGGGAATCTGAAGGTAGAGAAGCATGGGTGGGCTCCCTGTCTTTCTTTTTGATGACAAATGGGTGTTTTAATGGCGAACAACTTACACAGATTATAGTAAAGAACTGCCACAGCCTTCCTGCTCCAGAAGACGAAGTCTCTGCCTTTACAATCCAATCTGTGAGCCAAGAAAGAAAGAAAGATAGATAGACAGATAGAGGGAGAGAGAGAGAGAGAGAGAGAGAGAGAGAGAGCACTTGAGAGATAGCACTTGAGAGAGATCCTGCCCTATGCTTCTCTACCTGCAGGAGTTACTACTACTAAATAGCTATTTAGTTCTTAATTCTCTGATTGGTTCATAGATAGGCTATTTATTTGTGACATATTTAATATCTAATTTACCACTAAGTTAGGCAAATGTGCTACCTTGCTAAAATGTGTCGTCAAATAAAAATTGTGTAAATCTCTTTCCTTATACAATGTTAATATAATTTTGAGTTTTACTTAACATTTTTCAGAATTTCATGTACGAGTACACTGTACTTGCTTCATCTCCATCTTCCATATTCACCCCTCATTACTTCTACAATTCTTGACTTCCTCTTACATAATTGTTACTTACATGTATATGTATGTGTGTATATGTGTAAAACATACTAAGTTCAATTAGTGTGTGCGTTTAGGGCTGGCCATTTGGAATTGTTCATCCTGTCAGGGAGCTCATCCCTGGAGAAAAGTGGTTCTGTCTCCTTCATCTGTCATTGACAACTTGTAACTCTTCATTTGGGGAGAACCTTGTAAACATTTTCTCCATTGTCATGGTCATTGTGCAAATCTAGTGCAAACAGTCATCCCTGTCATGTCCATAAAACACAGTCTTTTAGTACAAATCCTGGTCCTCTGTCTCTTACAATCTTTCTATTCCCTCTTCTGTGACATTCTCTGAGAGTTAGTTATAGGGGTTTTGTTGTAATATATTTATTGGAGATGGATGCTCCACAGTCACTTATTCTCAGAAGCCTTACCTGTGAATCTCTGCAATAGCCTGTCTGTTGAAAAGAAAATCGCAAGTTTCTATACGAATCTTTGGATATAACGATAAGTATTTAAAATCGAGTTAGAAGCTAGACTGACTCAGGAAAGGCAATTTTGCCAATTATTAGAAGAATTTCTATTGTACATCATTAATTAATTATATAATTAGTTAGCTATCTTGAAATGATAACTAATTTTTAGTTTTATTTTCTTTTACTTTTCATTATATTTCTGAAGAATAAGTTGTAAATTATTTGTCAGACAAATCTCAAACTTCAGTGGGCATGAGAATAGTCCAGAGTTTGCTGATCTGTGATTTCTGCTGGAGAGTTTTGATTCAGTTGCTTAGGAATGAAACTTTCTTTTATTTTTAATCTTTAAATTCTTTCCCTCTCTCTCTCCCCCTCCTTTCTGTGTATATGTGTGCCCCGCATGTGTGTAATGCATATAAGTTTGCAGGTATGTGCATTTGATGAGGCTAGAGGAAGACTAGGGATCGTCCTCTATCATACTCTTGTTCCTTGAGACAGGGTTTCTCATTGAAGCAGACACTCACTGTTTTGGCTAGGCTGGCTAGCCAGTGAGCTTGTGGTATCCACTTGTTTCTGTCCCACAAGGATTGGGCTACAGGCTCACATGGACATGATTGGTTTTGTATGTGGGTTCCAAGAATTCAGTTTTAGGTTCTCAAGCTTGCGGCAAGCCTTCTTATTCACTCAGCTACATCCTTAGCAGCAAAATATAACTTTCAATGATGATCTGAGATGATTTCAAAAGGTACTAGCACAGGGGCATCTGTTGGCTTTGCTTGCTTTTATCTTCTGGTAAAATATTCAGTAAGTTAGGGTCAATAGAATGAGACTCCACTATAGGTCTTCAGTGTTTTCTCTGTTAGCTTTAAGGCAAATAGCAGAACACACTGCCCTGACAATGATGATGATGATTAACTAAGGATAACAATTAGAATCACCTAGCTGAAAGAAATATTTTATGTCACTAGAAAAGCAACCAGCTACATTTGTGTTTTCCTTTCACCCTTAGTGGGTTCTGATGGCGGAGCCTGCTTTGACTATCTTGTCTATGATAGTAAGCAAGTTGCAGGAAGCAGGTAGAATTAGAATTTGTTTAAACAGCCATTTGCCTGTTGATTGGGCTTCCCTTTATTCTTAGCTCAGATATGAGGGCTTCCCGGTGACAAAAGAGGAGAATTAGGTGTACTCAACCAAAGAGACAGGAAAGTTCATGGCTTGGAGCATCAGTTCTTCTCAGGCAGTGAAACAACTATTCATACCAGTGTCTACTAGAATTTAGATACTTCGTTTATAGCATTTGCAGCAATGGAAGACAAGGTAGGAAAAATTTAGTAAGATACAATATATGTTGTTTTGAAATATTCAGTAGTTGTCTACAAGCTAGGGCCATGTTCAGGTGGAAACGGAGTTTCTGACTGCAGTGAGGAACATGGACTTTTAAAGGAAAGTTCTTCCTCTTGGGACTGGCAATCCAGAAAGACTGAAAGAACTGCATTTGAACGTTCTAGAAAATGTATAATAGATAAATGATCAGCTACAGCTGAGGCTAGTACTACTAGAAGTGAGTCTGAGGAATCATGGAAGAAGGTAGACTAGAGGCCTGAGAGACACTTTAGTTGGTCTTCCTGGGCAAATGGAATAGTCTCTGTTACTGTGAAGAGCAGATTGTGCACTGAACACATGCACCAGCCCATACACATGGATACATGGATACACACACACATACACACACACACCATACACACACACACACACACGGACACACATTCATACAAACACATAACACAGACATACAGACAGACATAAATATAAACACACAACACAGACACAGACAGACACAAATACAAATACACAACACAGACAGACAGAAATACAAACACATATCACAGACACACAACAGACACAGATACAAATACACAACACAGACACAGAGGCATACATAAAACACAGACACATAGAAGACCCAGACAGACAGAAACACACAGACACAGACACACATTTTTATAAACATACAACACAACAAGTTTCTGTAGTGTAGTGGTTATCACATTCGCTTAACAAATACAACACAGACACACAGACTGACACAGACAAACAGACAGACAGAAATACAAACACATAACACAGACACACAGGCATACATACAACATACACACACAGACACGGACACACAAACACACACATATGAACACAGATTCATATACATACAACACAGACAGACACACACACACAAACAGACACACAAACACACACACATGAGCACAGATTCATATACATATAACACAGACACACATCACACAGACACACATAACAGACACACAAATACAAGTACACAGACACACACATAAACATACAGACATGCACACATGAACATAGATTCATACACATACACATACACAACACAGACACATAGACAGACACAGACACACAGACAGACACAGTCATAGACACACACACACACACACACACACACCCCACTGTGAAGCTATGCCTTTAGATATCACAGTTCAATGTTTTGATGGAAAAAAGGAGGTCTGTTTAGGGATTGGGTAGATGGCTCATTGGCTTAGAGCACTTGCTGCTCTTCCAGAGGACTCAAGTTTGGTTCCTAAGGCCCATATCAGGAGGCTCACAACCACCTATAGACTCAGCCCCAAGTGATCTGACATCTTCTCAAGGGCACTTGACACATGTGGCATATGCATACACAGACACAGGCACAGACAGGTTTAAAAAAAGCCCAAGTACTGAAATATTTTTAAAAAGTATATCCTTTTAGAGGGTACATTGTAACAACATATCCACTTATCTGATACAGTATGTTCCCCCATTAAAGAGTGCTGAGACTGGCCTAGTGCCAAGGCTCTTTAACTTGGGCATACATCAAGATGCTTTGAGGGCTTGCTAGGTAAAATATGCACTGCTAAGCCTGATCACTTGGGCTTCTGGCTGTGTACATCTGGATGGGCCTAGTAATTTGCATTTTAACAAGTCTTGAGTACTATAGTTGAGTCAAGCAACATGCTTTTTGTGTATGATTGTGTTTTAGGAGGCACTGGCCAGTGTCTGGGACCACTTGTAGTTAGAATGGGGAAGCACTAGCAACATCTCATGAGACGAAGATGCCACTGTAAGAACATTTCCCACAGCTAGGGCTCACCCAAATAGTCATTAGTAAAATTCAATAACACTGAGTTTAAGAACCACTGAATCGTGGCATTTGGAGGCAGACAACATGGAGGATGTGATAGTTTCATATCTAGCAGGTACAAATTGACAGCTTGGGGTTTGTCATCATGTGAAGAGAGTAGTTAAGAGGGATTTGTGAGAGATATCTTTAAAAACAAATAACTTCCCATTATTAACTAGCCACTCATTTCCCGTCTTGCTCTCTATCTTGAAGAAGTTATGTGAATCAAATGATCCCTTTGAAATCAATGGAAGCTGTACTCTGCATGGGAGATGGAGTGAAAAGAAATAGGTATGTTAGTTCTAACTTGGCCAAGACTGCTTACTCCTCTTAATTAAATTTCAGTCAAAAAAGAGGTAGGTGAAGTGATACCTTTGACTGGATGACAAAAATGTGAAGAACTGATTCTGTGGGAAAGCACAGGCCATGGCAGATTAAATTTATCATCTTAGCTAATTAAAAAGTCTTCTCTGTAAGGCTATATAGGTACACTGATGTTTAGACACTCTTAGCAATCTCACACGCCTTCTGCCTTAGATATAAACGTAAATAAGCATTTCTATTCTCTGCTATATTCACAGTCAAATAATTCTATTAATTCTAGAGGTGGCAAAATACCATTATAGGGTTAGAAATCTGACAGGTGATAATTCCTTCTGAGACTTGAGAAAATACTCAGCTGGTTTAAGTTGTAACTGGTAGTGCAAATGAAGGCAAGTGCATATTCCACAGGCCATGTCAAAAAGGTCTCAGCATTGGTGATGGATCTGGGCCAACACTGAATGACTCTCAGGGAACCTTACAGAAACACTCAACAGCTGAACAGCTTGATGGCTAGTGGGATAAACCACACTCAAGCATTTGATAGCAGTCTCTTTACATCTTTCAAAAGGTGCAGTTAGCCAAACGTACATTGATCTTCATTCCTCTTTCTTCATCCTCAAGGGAAGACTAACTTGGTTGAAGAAGAAAAGCAGACAGAAGGACAAAGTCTCCTGTGAGGAGTCTACTGTAAAAGGAGTTCTTAATTGGTCTAGATAATAAAAAAGTCAGAGTCAGATATGAAGGGAAATGCTGAGAGATCAGAGAGAAGGAGCAAGCCACAGCACACCTTACCTCCTAAGTGTCTCAGCAGAGAAAAGAAAGATTACCTATTTGCCCCTGCTTGTATCCTGTTTATGCCCAGCTATGTCACTTCCTGTCTGTCTGCACGGACCTCTAGACCTCTGTGGTTAGCTATTGGCAATCTCCATTTTCTGACCCCCAGACAGGCTTTATTTGTGCAAGAAAGATATCACCACAGTCTACCTTGGTTCTACTATTTTTCCTGTTTACCCCCATCAACCTGCTATAAATCATTTGCAAATGCCCAACAATATCACTGGAATTTTGAGTATTATTAATAACACACGTACTTTCATATATCATCATCTTTATCATATGTATACCTTACTTCTGTGTGCTATAGTTTCTACAC
This sequence comes from Mesocricetus auratus, assembly GCF_017639785.1. Taxonomy (NCBI): domain Eukaryota; kingdom Metazoa; phylum Chordata; class Mammalia; order Rodentia; family Cricetidae; genus Mesocricetus; species Mesocricetus auratus. The sequence goes on from NW_024429184.1 coordinate 33,407,053, forward strand.
TTGGAAGATTGCTTTAAAATGTTTTATTTATTCCTTAAAAGTATCTGACAAAAATGTTTTAAAATTCTAATATATAAAAACATTGCAATCACCTGCTTTGAGTACATCCTACTGAGACCCAGAGTTCAGAGCCAATGTCATTCCCTTGGTCCCCAGAATGACTCCTCTTAAGTTTCATGAAGAACATGGGAGCACATTTAAAAACCAGTAGTATACATTTTTAGGTGTCATCGGAAGTCTCTTCTAGCTTTCCAAAACCAAATACTTTCAGAATGGATTTATGGTTATTAGCTAACCTCACTTTTATTTAAAATTAGGGTCAAAAGTAATATCTGGAAATCTGAGATCTTCCTTGTAACTCAAAAAAATATAAGAAAAGCAGTAAGTTAGTTGACTCTTTGTCTAATGCTTTGAAGTGATTGATTTAATACTTATTTGTTTAAAGCTATGCTATTTAGCAATAAAACAGATAACTTCGTGTATGAGTTGATAAAATATGGAGCAAGCTTGATATTTTATTTTCCTATTGATCCACAGGATATGGAAGTGAACCCTGAATTTTGGAAACAGAGAGCTTTTGTGAGCCATTAAGGGGAATCCAACCAGGCTGCTTTTCTGTGACATAGCTTGATGTTTAAGAGTTGCCCATATCCACACCCTATAGGTGGACATGGCTTATAATGCTATTGACTTAAGTCTTTAGTCACAGGCTCCACTGAGGTTTTGCAAAATATGAAAAATAGGGTAGATACTTTCTATTGTCATTTAAAACACAATGCTTGTGCTTGCGACTGCTGAGTATCTAGGACAAAGTGTTAGCATACTATTGTGAAATCAAGAGAGCCTGACTCTCCTGAATGCAGAATAGTATCATATGCAGTGTGATTCCTGAAGGTGGGGACCACGCTTTCCTTAAAACAATATGGGCTTGGTATTTAAAAATAGTCATTTATTCAGATGATACAGAAGAATACCTTCTACAGATTAGCATAGAGATGGTGTGTCCTGGAAAGCATCATGTATTGATTGTCAGTCTGCAACTTTAATCTTAACTGAGTTAAAGAATCACTCTAAGTATGCCTGATATTGGATGGGACTGTCTTCATGTGTCTTTCAATATATATTTACATGTGAAATGCCTGAGAGAGTTGACCAGTGGGTAGAATAATTCAGTGGGTTCTTCAGAAAGCTAGAAAATATCCAGAACAGTTCTTGATAATTAATATCTATTTATTTCTTAGTTTTACTCCACTGTTTATTTATTTTTCCACTATTTATTTAAATGCCCTTTTTAAATATAGTGATAACTGTTAAGAAAATGTAAGACCTGAAATAGGAATGACAATAACACAATGATATAATCCAATTTTGAAAACTACTATTTCACTTTTGTTTAAGCTTTCTTTCCATTATTTTAAATGCAAATAAATAAATAAATAAATAAATAAATAAATAGTGGAGTTTAGGAAGTGTTGTGATGACTTTTCTGTTTTTCTGTTTTTATTCAGGTAGACATTCCAACCCACAGGACCATGGCAAATACATTTGAGAGGCTTCATTACTCAGTTAATCCCTAGAAACATCCTTAAACACATACCCAGAAGTATGCCTCCTATGTGATTGCAAATACATAATTCTTACCCAGAATCCATTAAATTTCAGTATTAGTGTCATTTATTCTATGAATTTAAAACGTGTAGTATGATTTGGCCACCATTATAGTACCATAAGTAATATTTTTATAGCTCTAAGCAATGTTGTCCATTAATTTCTCCTGTTTCTAAATATAATACATCCATCTTATTTCTAGAGCAAAGCTTGCTTTTACTGTAGCTATGAAGATGACTTTTACCCTTAGAGAATATTATAGAAAAACCTTGAAAAGGAGATAAAAAACAAGCCTTAATGACAATAGCTGGAAAAATGAACATTTTGCCATATTTGTTCATGTCAATTTTTATTTTCCCCAAAAGATACATTAACCCACGAAAACATGATGGTGGTGAAGGTGATAGAGAGAAGATTGTGTTATTCATCTCAACTCTCCAGTGAAGCCACTGCTCTCCCCATCAGGTCCCCCCAGTCCCCCACCCATTCTCCACTCTGTTCCCCAGGGAGGGTGAGGTGCTCCATGGTGGATCTCCAGAGTCTGTCATTTCATCCAGGGTAGGGTCTAGGCCCTCCTACAAGAGTTCAGGCTAAGAGAGTATCCCTCATTGTGGGATGGGCAACCATTGTGGGATGGGATAAATACTACCCAAGTCCCCATAGATTACCTAGTCCTACTCACTGACACCCACATTCAGGGGGTCTGGGTCAGTCCCATGCTTTCCACACAGCCATCAATCTGGGTTCCAAGAGCTCCCCCTTGTTCAGGTCTACTGTAGGAGCTCCTTTGCTCATCAGTTCTCCCATTCTGACAATGGATTCTAGTTCAGTTCAGTGTTTACTTGTGGGTATCTGCCTCTGCTTTCATCAGTTGCAGGATGAAGGTTCTGTTTCCCAGACTCTCTGGCAATGGGATTGTATGCTGGCACTCCCCTGATTCATGTCTAAAATCCATAAATATGTGAGTACATACCATGTTTCTCTTTTTGTGACTGGGTTACCTCACTGAAAATGATTTCTTCTAGTGCCATCCATTTGTTTGTAAATTTCAAGATTCCATTTTTTTTCTGCTGAATAGTACTCCATTGTGTAAATGTACCACATTTTCTTTATCCACTCTTCAGGTGAGGGGCATCTAGGTTGCTTCCAGGTTCTGGCTATTACAAATAATGCTCCTATGAATATGGTGGAACAGACATCCTTGGTGTATGAATGTACATCTTTTGGGTATATGCCTAAGAGTGGAATTGCTGGGTCTTGTGGTAGACTGAGTCCCATTTTCCTGAGGAATCTCCATTCTGATTTCCAAAGTGGCTGTATGAGTTTGCACTCCCACCAGCAGTGGAGGAGTCTTCTCCTTTCTCCACAGCCTCTCCAGCATAAACTGTCATTGGAGTTTTTGATTTTAGCCATTCTGACAGGAGTAAGATGGTATCTCAGAATTGTTTTGATTTGCATTTCCCTGATGGCTAGGGATGTTTAGCACTTTCTTAAATGTCTCTCAGCCATTTTAGACTCCTCTACTGAGAATTCTCTATTTAGTTCTGTACCCCAATTTTTCATTGGGTCCTTTGGTGTTTTTGAGACGTGCTTCTTGAGTTCTTTGTGAATTTTGGAGATCAACTGAAACTGAGAAGCTTCTGTAAGGCAAAGTACACTGTCAACAAGACAAAAGGGCAACCCACAGATTGGGAAAAGATATCCACTGTTGAGTTTCTGTCCATTTGGTTTGATGTTGGCTGTTGGTTTTGCTGAATATAGCATTTATTATGTTAAGGTAAGTTCCTGTTCCGGATCTCTCTAAGACCTTTATCATGAAGGGGTGTTGGATTTTGTCAAAGGATTTTTCAGCATCTAGTGAGATGATCATGTGATTGTTGTTTCTCCTCATACCACTGCTTTCAAAGTGTCCCATAAGTTTAGGTATGTTGTGTCTTCATTCTCATTGAATTCTAGGAAGTCTTTAATTTCTTTTTTTTTATTTCTTCTTTGATGCAGGAATGGTGCAATTTTGCATTATTCAATTTCCATGAGTTTTTAGGATTTACGTAATTTGTGTTGTTGTTGAATTGTAATTTTAATGCATGGTGGTCAGATAAGGTGCATGGGGTTATTCCGATTTTTTTTGATGCTGCTGAGGTTTGATATGTTCCCAAGTATGTGGTTACTGTTTGAGAAGGTTCCATGTGGCACTGAGAAAAAGGTATATTCTTTTGTATTTGGATGGAATGTTCTTTAGATGTCTGTTAAACCCAATTGGGTCATAACTCTATTAGTTCCTTTGTTTCTTTGTTATGTTTCTCTCTGATAGTCCTGTCTAGTGGTGAGAGTGGGGTGTTGAAGTCTCCCACTATAAGATTGTGGGGCTTTATATGTGATTTGAATTTTAGTAGTGTTTCTTTTATGAACATGGATGTCTTTGTATTTGGGGCATAGATGTTCAGAATTGAAACTTCATCTTGGTGGATTTCTCCTCTGATGAGTAAGAAATGCCCCCTTCATCATTTTTGATTGATTTTATTTTAAAATCTAATTTGTTAGATATTAGAATTGCTATGCCCACTTGTTTCTTGGGTCCATTTGATTGGAAAATCTTTTCCCAAACCTTAACTCTGAGGTAATGTCTGTCATTGAGGCTGAGGTGTGTTTCTTGAATGCAGCAGAAGGATGGGTTCTGTCTTCGAATCCATTTTGTTAGCCTGTGTCTTTTTATGGGCGAGTTAATACCATTAATATTGAGGGATATTAATGACCATTGATTGCTCATTCTTGTTTGTTTTGGAATGGTTGATGGTGGTGGAATTATATGTGGATTTCCACCTCTTTTTTCTTTTGACTGTTGAAAAGGTGGGATTATCTATTGCCTATATTTTTCTGGTTGTAGTTAACTTCCTTGGATTGGAGTTTTTCTTCCAGAACTTTCCACAGGGCTGGGTTAGTGGATGCGTATTGTTTAAATCTGGTTTTGTCACGGAATATCTTGTTTTCTCCAGCTATAGTGGTTGAAAGCTTTGCTGGGTATAGCAGTCTGGGCTGGCATCCGTGGTCTCTTAGTGTTGGTAGAATATCTATCTAGGACTTTCTGGCTTTCAGAGTTTCTGTGGAGAAGTCAGGTGTGATTCTGATAGGTTTGCCTTTGTATGTTACTTGGCCTTTTTTCCTTTGCAGCTCTTAATATTCTTTCTTTATTCTGTATGTTCTGGGTTTTTACTATTATGTGGTGAGGGGATTTCCTTTTGTGATCCACTCTATTTGGTGTTCTGTAGGTGTCTTGTACTTTCACTGGCATGTCTTTCTTTAAGTTGGTAACATTTTCTTCTATGATTCTGTTGAATCTGTTTTCTGCCCCTTTGAGATGGTTTTCTTCACCTTCTTCTATACTTATTTATTCTTAGGTTTGGTCTTTTCACGATGTCCCATATCTTGTGGATATTTTATGTTAGGGATTTGTTGGACTTAATATTTTCTTGTTCAATGAATCTATTTACCCTAGTGTCTCTTCAACACCTGAGATTCTCTCTTCCATATCTTGTATTCTGTTGGTTATGTTTGCATCTGTAGTACCTGACCGTTTGCCCAGGTTTTCTCTTTTCTAGCATTCCTTCAGACTGTATATTTTTTATTGTCTCCATGTCAGCTTTCAACCCTAGACTGTTTGAATTGTTTCTTGCATTTTTTGGTTTGTCTTTTTTTTCTTTTTCTTGCATTTGTTGTATTTTTTGGTTTGTGTCTACTTCCATTTCTTGCATTTTTTTTGCAGTTTTTTGATTGTTTTTTCCTCCATTTCTTGCCATTTTTTTTGCATTTTTTGTTTGTTTTTTCTTCCATTTCTTTGAGGAATTTTCTCATATCCTCTGTGAGGGCCTCCATCATTTTCATGAAGTTGTTTTTAAGGTCTTTGCCATCTGCTTCATCTACAATGGGCTGTTCAGGTATTGGGGGTATAGATTCTCTAGTTTCTGGTGGTGTCATATTGGTTTTTCTGTTGGTGTGTGTGTTTTTATATTGTCTCTTTCCCATTATTTCTTCCTGTGGATACAGAAGGAGCATCTCCCTTACCTGGTGGGTATGTGACCACGGTTCCTTTCCAGTGGGTGGGAGCAGGATTAATAACCTGGTGGCTTTCCTCTTGCATGGATGAAGGCTGTCCTAATATCAGGGCCTTGGCAATCTCTGGGTAGGGTGGGAGCTGCAGTGTGCAGTACCCTGACTAGGCTACTTGTGGGCAGATCACCAGAAGGCAGGCTGTAAACAGGCCCAGTCCTATCTAGTCCCGTGGGTGGAGAAAGGGACTATGGTGCTGGCAGTTTCTGGGTGGGCTGAATCCAGTCGGGCTGGGATCTGCTGCGCAGTCCCTAGGTCTCAGGTGGTTCTGTTCAGGGCACTGGAAAGTAGGCAGAAGACAGTCCCACGCTTACCTTGCCTGTCCCGTGGGTGGAAAATGGGACTTGGAAACTGGCAGTCTCTGGGCGGGCTGAATCCCCTCTGGCTGGGATTGGGATCCACCTTGTGCAGTCTTCAGGTCTCCAGTGGTTCTGCCATAATTTTTTTTACCTTAAATTTACAGAATTCTTTTCTGAAAAAGCAGACTGTGTGAGAAAGTGCTTCATATCTTAAAGTGATTTCCATGTTAGTAGTTACTATTAATCGGTCGGGTATTCTTTATATAAACCAGGTGTGGTCCTGTGGACTGAATTTTTTAATTTATTATGTTTAATTGCATGGAAAACCAAATGAGTTGGGGGAGTTGAGTAGATTGACTAACCTAACAAATATTTGTTGTGCCCCATATTGTGATAAGTTGATGAGCAAGACAAGAATCTTATTTTCAGAGGCAGAGGGTGCAGCGACAAAGTGTGCTACTATCCAGGGAGCAGGGGCCACGTTTTTGATGGAAAAATTGTCAGGGCATCTCAGTGGAGAGAGCAGTGCTTAATATAAGAGGATGGACGGCAAAGCGGAACTTCCAGTGTTGGTTTTGAGATAAAAGAATGGACATTAAGGGATAGCATTATCTGTGATGATGCCAACAAAAGCTGCATGCATCACTGATTTTATGAAATTAGCCCTTGTTAACTTGAGACCCTTTGCTGTGAAGCTTAATTAGTATATATTGGTATACTTAATAGCATAATAAATGAAAGCAAGTGTTTTTGAGGTAGTCTCTTTTCACATATTTACAGAATGTATACATGGTCATTAAAACATGGTCATATTAAAATGTGAAGAATAAACCAGGAAAATAAATTCAGACATAATTGCCATTCATAGTATGCCCATGGTTTGGAAATCTTTCTAAACATCTGCTTCTTTTGAAAATAGAATCATTGGGTCCCTGATCCTCATACCAGCTCACCTTGCCCAGACTTTATGCAAGGGGAGGTGCTTAGTCTCACTGCAACTTGATAGGCCTTGTTTTACTGATACCCATGGGAGATCTGCCCTTTCTGAAATAGAAATGGAGTAGGAGGGGTTTGGGGAGTGAAAACAAAGGGTGGGCTGGGGGAGGGACTGAGAGGAGAGCAGGGAAACTGAGATGTAAAATAATGTAATATATTATTTATTATGTATAGCATAATATATGTAATATATTATGTATATTATGATAGCAATTAAGGTAGAAATACTCTTCCCCTATAATGACATTGATGACTGCCTTAAATGCTATCATAGAGCCTTCACCCAGTAGCTGATGGAAGCAGAAGCAGAGATTCACAGCTAAACACTGAGCTAAACTCCTGGAATTTAGTTGTAGAGAGGGAGGAGTGATGAGCAAAGGGGTTAAGACCATGCTGGGGAAATCTGGAAAAATAGCTGATCTGAGCAAGAGGTTTCTTCTTGAGTAAAGAGCAAATATTCATGCACATATACACATAATACCTACTGGTAGATATATAGATATTTAATATGTAAATGACCTAGAAGACTTTTTTTTTGTTTTTGTTTTTGTTTTTTTGTTTTTCGAGACAGGGTTTCTCTATGGCTTTGGAGGCTGTCCTGGAACTAGCTCTTGTAGACCAGGCTGGCCTCGAACTCACAGAGATCCGCCTGCCTCTGACTCCCAAGTGCTGGGATTAAAGGCATGCGCCACCACCGCCTGGCTGCCTAGAAGACTTTTCTAATTCCTGACTCTGGTTAAAATTTACCTATGTAAACTATGTTTCTCACTCAGTGATCCTGTTGTCTAAAACTTAATGTCAATCAAAACTGAATTTTATGGAAGGCTCAGAAAGAGCTGCCATGCTTTCCTTCATGCTCTCAAAAGGTTACAGCATTCCTTCACCTTAAATCACACCAACTGTAGATGCTATATAAATCCCTTGAGACCTTAGCTTTTCCAGGATCATCTGAACTCTGTCCAGTGAAATTTTGAGCATCAGTTCTTACTTTAACCACTATGTTTTCCACTTTATGAATCAGAGGAAGCTCTGAGTGGGTGGTGTTCTGTGTGGATGTATATTGTTGATATAGACATGGCTACATACAGACCTTAATCACCTCAGCCCCGTGAGAGTAGCAACGATTTTCTCAGGGGTCCGAGCACAAATAATTGACTAATGTGTGCAAATACTAGCGACTGCTTCTTTGTCCTTCTGGGTGGTTACAGCCTGAGATTGTTCACCGACAGAGACCTTCCATAAACGTCCCCTAATAGCTCCCCACTGTGCTGCATTTAGTAAACACACCGAGGTTCTGGGTTGCTGTGGTAGTACTATTCTATCAAAGTGAATACCAGCTCTTGTATTTCTTTATTCTCCTCTTGCCAATGCCCATAATCAGCATGCCACAACCAAAGCCATTTGAGATGTGACACTGCACTGTTTTCAACTCTCCTCTCTCTCTCTCTCCCTCCCTCTCTCCCTCCCTCCCTCCCTCTCTCTCTCTCTCCCTTTCTAAGGAAAACAAAACTAAGATGAATTTCTTGGTTAAACACCTCATTTTCAGAAAGCATGTTAAATGTTAAGCAAGAATCAGTCATGTGTCAGAAGGAGGTATGTCATCTGTTTGACCAGAGTCACATATTATCCTGGAATGAGAGTTCTTTGATTTCAACAGCTTCATAGTATGATATGCAATTAAACTTTCTGGCCTGAAAACAAAGTAGAACCGAGGGAGTAGTACACTAGAGAAGAGGCAGAAGCAGTCAGCAGCATCACTGATCACAGACACATTGTTTAACCAAGTTGGGAAACTTATGTAATAAGGGAGGTCATGAAATAGCAAGTGAAAATGAAAGCCTATTCCTACTTTGTTGATTTTTTGTTATCTAATTTAGGCAGCACAATACAAAACTTGAATAACATTGCAGGGAGCATTAGTAGTGCCGTTCCTATATTGCTCTGCTACTGAAATATACGAGCCTAGAATCACCCCTTTATTTAATTATAAACACATGAACAGAAGGTGGAAAGATTGTTTTCTGATCTATATTAATTTGTTTGTTGTCAGAAAAATGCCCTACTGACCTGTTTCCCATTCTTATTAAGGACAGGATAAATTGCCCATAATTTATCTCTCCTTTTGGAATTCCTGTCAAATAGGCCTGTAGGAACAGTGAGACTCTTCGAGCCTCAGGCTTCTATTTTAAAGGACCAGCAGAAAAGAATAGAAAGATCTGAGCATTTTCTCATTTAAATGATACATAAAGAGGAAGCTCTTCCTCAATTCTAGATTAAAGACAGTGGTTATTTTGTTCCCATCAGCTGTGGTACTGATGGGGGGCATTGACCCCAGGCTTTCTCTGGCCCATTATCTGCACATATGTCACTTTCCCATTTCTGTAGGAAGTGCTTGCCATATTATATAAAACTATGACAAAGGTTTTATAGTTACCATTTTTTAAAAAGACACTATATACATATTCATGAGGCTTGGAGAACTCTTATATCTCCGTTTTCCTGCAATTTATATAAAAACTGCAGCATGAATGCTTATTTATCTGGAAGTATAATCGATTATGAAAGATGTAAATCCTTTTAATGGAAGGAAGACCGATGATTTTATTTTTGTCATTCTTCTATTTTCTTCCATAAACATCTTTGACAGAGTGCGTGACAATTTATTTCTACTACAAATAAGTTACTCTCTGTGCAAATATTTATTTGTAAACTTGCTTAAACCAGGATGATTGTTTATAAATATTTGAATATTTGTCATACCATTAAACAAAGATGTCTTCAAATATACACAAAATTAGATTAATTACTGAAGCTCAAAAATTAACCTTTAATCCCTAAATCAAACTATTCTAAGGATGCAAACTCGTCAGTGAATCATGTCAGAGATATGTTACTAAAAAAAGACATATCAACTGAGTTGGGCACAAACTTTTCTTTCTGATTTGCTTTAAGTTCCCTCATCTGTAAAATGGGTATGGATGATAGACCTAACCACATGGAACTGTTGAGAGCACTGGACCAGTGAATCCATGTAACGTGCTTAGAAAAGGCTCTCTCTGGGAAAACTGCACACCAGAATTGGGGCAGCTTCAATGCTTGTTTATGGAATGTCTGCGTATTTCTGTAGCCGGAGCGCAGCCCATGCTTACAGCAAATGACAAACTTACACCACTCTCCAGTGAAAAAAGATGCAATGAAAGTCCACACATGACCATGTTGAAGACACCTTGCCAGGACCTGCAACAATCATGATCTGATCTCGTCTGTTTGAATTCAAAGCCTAGGTTCACTTTTTACTAGATTGTGTGGAGTTATGTTTTTTTAGTTTTTAAAAATTATTATACAATATATTTGATTATTCTTTCCTTCCCCCAAACTCTTCTCAGATAATCACGCCTACCCATCTAACTTCATGTTCTTTCTCTTTCTTCAAACAAACAAGGATACCACCAACAAAACAAGAATTATACAAAAAACACTGAGTAGGCTTGTGCTGACCAACTGCTTCCAAGCGCAAGTCCCTAGAGTGTGGTTGATGGAGCCAATGTCATTTCATTGAAGAAAATTAATTTATCCTGTACCCATAGGTATCCATTGCAAACAGCTTCTTGGTTAGGGTGGGACTTTGTGTTTATTTCCTCTTCTCCATGCTGTGATTTCATTTGACTTGAACTTGTGTAGGTCATGTAAATGCTGTCCCGTGCACAAGTCTTTGAGAGCTCATATGTGTATCGCTCAGGTTGTGTCTGGATCTGCTGTCTCCTTGGAGTTGTTCACCAGCTCTGGATCTTTTACTCTTTCTTCCTCCTCTTTCATGTGGATCCCTGAGTTTGAGGAGAAAGTTTAAAGACATTTCATTTAGTGTTGAGTGCTCCCAAGACTCCCTGTATGTTGTCCACTTATGATTTTTGTGTTACCATCTACTGCAAAAAACTCATCACTCCTGATGAAAGTTAAGCAATTTCACTGGTACTCTTGATGCCTCCTCTTCTATTGAGTTCCTTGATCTCTGAGGGGAGGGGTTTTCCTGAGATGTTCAATTTAGGGCTTAGTGTGCCATGGAGAACAGGAGGGAAAGCTCCATATAGGCACCGGTTTGACATCTCCATGTTCAATGTGTTGTGTAGATGTTGTCTTCAGCATTGGGGCCTTGCTAACATTTTGTGGAGAGCAACTTAATTGTCTTCACAACAGCCTGGGTTGCTTACAGATTCCTATGAGGTTCTTTTGATCAAAACTTAATTGAATGTAACCCAGTCCAAGTACTGGAAACTTCACTTGGAGGCAACCAATGGCCAGGTGGGACTGTGTCTTCCCCATTATTTGGTGATTTCATTTAGATTACATTCCTGTATGTATATTTTTAGGAAATTTCTACTATACTAGCTTTCCATACTTACCCTCAAGTGCCCCTTAATTTTGCTGTCTTTCCCTACCATAGAGATACCTGCTCAACACTGTTCATTGCTACTCTACTTAAAATAACCAGAAATTGGAGAGAACCTTTCATGTACCTCATCAGAAGAATGAATAAAGGAAATGAGGTTCATTTATACAATGTAGTATTACTCAGCCATTAAAAAATTAACAATGTGAAATTTGCAGGCAAATGGATGGACCTAGAAAAAAACTCATCCTGAGTGAGGCATCTCAGACCCAGAAAGACAAATACTAGTATGTATTTGCTTATATGTGGATATTAACTATTAAATCAATGGTAACCAAGATACAATCCATAGAACCACAGAGGGTAGGTGTTGAGTAAGGGACTAGAGGGAACAGACCTCACTAGGCAAAGGAAATAGAACACAGGGGTTCTGGAATGGGATTATCAAGTGGAGAAGTGAAGGGAAGAAGGAACTGTGGATTGGCATACATGGAGATACAGCTAAAGCTATAATATTTTAATCATAAAATTATTTAAGAAATGGAGGGAACTTTTTCAAATATACATAAGCATAAGATAATGGCTATTCCAACATGACGTGCTGTTAATTGAATAAGACAGATAAATCAGTAATATTGAGATAAATCTTGAATTCATGAAGCTAATTATTTATTATCTCCTTTTTATTGCAAATAAAGGTATTCCATACAATATATCCCGACCATGCTCATCAGTCTCTTCCCAGATCCCTCCCATCTTTCCACCCTTTCAATTCCAAACCTTCTTTCTTTCTCAAGAAAATAAACAGGCAAATAAAAAAGATAAGGATAAAACAAGATGAACAAGGTTCTGTTTCCCAGACTCTATGGTCATGGGATTGTAGGCTGGCACTCCCCAGATCTATGTCTAAAATCCATATATGAGAGAGTACATACCATGTTTGTGTTTTTGTGACTGGATGGAAGCAGAGGCAGACACCCACAGCTAAACACTGAGTTGAACTCAAGGAACCCAGTGACAGAGAGGGAGGGCTGATGAGCAAAGAGGTCAAGACTGGGCTTGTTTACCCCACAGAAGCAACTGACCTGAACAAAGGGGAGCTCTTGAACCCCAGACTGATGTGTAGGAATCCAGCATGGGACTGATCCAGACCCCCTGAATGTGGGTGTCAGTGAGGAGGCCTAGGCAGTCTATGGAGCTTTGGGTAGTAGATCAGTATTTTTCCCTGGCATACAGATGGACTTTGGGTGCCCATCCCACAATGAGAGATGCACTCTCACCATGGAATCTTGCGGGAGCATCTAGGCCCTACAGTGGATGAAATGACAGACTATGGACATCCCCATGGAGGGCCTCACCCTCTCTGGGAAAACGAGGGGATATTGGGAGTTGGTGGGAGGGCATGGGAGGAGAGGAGGGAAAGGGAGAGGAACCTGGGATTGACATGTGAAGCAACCTTGTTTCTAATTTAAATTTAAATTTAAAAATAAAATTAAAAAAGAAGACACTGAAAACAAAGTCACCAAAAAAATCCAAGACAAACAAACTAGAAACTAAAAAGAACAAGGGAAAAAACTAAGTATGAACACTAGAAATGTATATACATATGCATACATACTTGCACACACACACACACACTTCTCTCTCTCTCTCTCTCTCTCTCTCTCTCTCTCTCTCTCTCTTTGTGTCTCTCTCTTCCCAGGGCCACATGAATGAATGCACACACACACACACACACACACACACACACACACACACACAAATTAGAAATCATAATATACAAGCAAAAGACAAGTAATGGAAAAAATGCTAAGACTAAGCAATATGAAACAAAAAAATTTCCCCCAAATGCCTTTGAGTTTGTTTTGTGTTAGCCATCTACACCTGGGCAGGGAGCCTGTGTGTGGTTTGTATACTCAGTGAAACTTCACAGTAGAAACTATTTTTTCTTTGTAAGCAGTTGTTAATTTGAGACTGCTTCTGGGTTAGGGATGGGAGATCCTGTCCATTTCCCTCTCAGTGCTGGGACCCAAACTGGTTTGGACCTGTTCAGGCTCTGTGCATGCTGTCACAGTCTGTGAGTTCAATGTGTGTCAGTCTCGTTGTGCCTGGGTTCCTTGGAGTCATCCATATCCTCTGACTTCTTACAGTCTTTCTTGCTTCTCTTCTGCATAATTCCCTGAGCCCTGAAGAGGCCTTTGATGGAGACAACCCACTCTGTACTGAGTGGGCCAAGGTTTCTCACTCTCTGCATGTTTCTCAGTTGTGGACCTCTGTTTTGCAGGGTGAAGTTTCTCTGAGAAATCAGTAATTTTAGGAAATTCTGTCATTTTTTACTATATTTGTTTTACAGATAGCTGTTAACATACAAACGATTGCAAAGTGAATTAGTATTTCTTCTTCATACTTGAAAATATCCCCTTTTTAAAAATTCAACTATAGCCAGGCGGTGGTGGCGCACGCCTTTAATCCCAGCACTCGGGAGGCAGAGGCAGGCAGATCTCTGTGAGTTAGAGGCCAGGCTGGACCGACAGCCTCCAAAACAATACAGAGAAACTCCGTCTCATAAAAACCAAAAAAAAAAATTCAACTATTTACTGCTGTTTTAAGACTTAATGATACAAAGAGTCAATTTTCATGCCTTCTTATTTTCTGATTACTATTTTGCGCTGAAGAAAGGTTGTAATTATTTACTATTATTCAGACTTCTTCCAATTTTTAAACTGTATCAGATTTTTTATACAAGTATAAGTTTTTATAGATTTATGCTAGATGTGTCTTTAAAATTTCCAACACAAACACACACATATTATATATCTGTTGAATAATATTGTTCTAATCATAATCAGAGATGAAAATGTGATGAACACTGCATAAGAGTGTTTCATAACTTTTATAATATTATAATTTAGCACCTCTCTTAGCTACTTTTCTGTTGCTGTGATAAAACACAATGATTAAGACAACATACAAATGAAAGCATTTAATTTGACGTATGTTCCATGGTCATGGGGTGAAGTAGAGTCAACATCTTGATCTGCAACCATGAGTAAGAGATCGAGGCTGGGAATAATACAAGCCATTTGAAACCTTGAAGCCAGCTCCTAGTGACATACCTTCTTCATAAGGCCACACCTTCTAATCCTTTCCCAACAGTTCTTCCAACTGGGAACTAAATATTCAAATATATGAGCCAATGGCGATTGTGCTAATTCAAACCACTACAGCAACCTTTGGTGATTTGTGCAAATACCTACGTTACTATGGGAGTCTGCCACATAAGTCCTTAGTTCAATTTTGGGGCTTCTTCACTGAAGGATGTACCTTTCTCATAAAACAATGCCAGAGTCATTTTTACTTTTTCCTCTTCTGTCTTTCAAGTTTCTCTTTCATTAGCACACTTCTTGTGTGAGACTCAATAAGGATCATTGCTTCTAGGTCTTCTAGGTAAATGGAGGGGTTCTAGATGCCCCCATGATTTTACCGAGTCACACATGAAGTGGAGGTGTGGTGACCTTAATTAATAAACACACACATTTATAAATGGTAAAGTCCAAATATTCTCAATCCTCTCAATTTCTTAAATAAAATTCAAGAAAGAAAGGTTGATTTGGTCTGAAGTCTCGGCACGCCAACCCAGTGTACCGTAGCACAGCCAGCATGGGTCTTGCTGCTCTTTCTCTCAGAACACACTGGGCTTCTGGTGTCTTTTAAAAACTGTCTCTTAGGAGAACCCAATTTTAGAAGAGCAATAAAAGTAAAACAGTTGTTAAGAGTTCAGGATAAGGAGAAAGTCACAAATTCAGTTAAAGAAAACAGTAATAATAGTTTAGTCCATTTAATTAAAAACATTTAAATGTGTATAATACCAGACCTCCACAGGTACATTCATAAAGGAAAAATAAAAACAACTCAGTACCAAAAACATGAAAGCAGCTGTGTGTGTGGAACAAACCAGCAATCAGTGCGCTTGAGAGGCAGAGGCTGGAGGGCCACTGCCAACTGGAGGCCATGTGGTCTACACAGTGTCCTAGGCAAGCCGGGGTGACATGGAGAGACATTGTCTCAAAAACCAAAACCAGAAAGACATACATGTGGTGTTTTCTGATAACATGTATTTGAATTTAATAAGGAGAAAATAAAGTAAGGGCATCTTGCCATTTTTATTGTCAGTAGCCCTACACAATAAATGACAGGCCCACCATTACTTTCATGAAAACTGTTTCTGATATGACATGGACAGGTTGTAATGTGCATTGGTCATGTGCTCGCTCTCTCTCTCTCACACACACACACACACACACACACCTATCACACACATTCTCTCTCCCCCTTTTCTCTCTCTCTCTCTCTCTCTCTCTCTCTCTCTCACACACACACACACACACACACCTATCACACACATTCTCTCTCCCCCTTTTCTCTCTCTCTCTCTCTCTCTCTCACACACACACACACACACACACAGAGTGACAGGGATGAGACAATGCTTAAGTTTATATTATAAATTGGGGAAAAAAGAGTGAATAGATAGTCTTAAAAACGGAAATTGTAATTCAATGCAATCCCCATTAAAATCCCAGCACAGTTCTTCACAGACCTTGAAAGAACAATAATCAATTTTGTATGGAAAAACAAAAGACCCAGGATAGCCAAAACAACCCTGTTCAACAAGGCAACGTCCGGAGGCATCACCATCCCTGACCTCAAGCTCTATTATAGAGCTATAGTCCTGAAAACAGCTTGGTATTGGCACAAAAATAGACAGGTAGACCAATGGAATCGAATTGAAAACCCCGATATTAACCCACACACGTACGAACATCTGATCTTTGACAAAGAAGCTAAAAATATACAATGGAATAAAGAAAGCATCTTCAACAAATGGTGCTGGCATAACTGGAGACTGGCATGTAGAAGAATGCAGATCGATCCATGTCTATCGCCATGCACAAAACTTAAGTCCAAATGGATCAAAGACCTCAACATAAATCCAGCCACACTGAACCTCTTAGAAGAGAAAGTGGGTGGTACCCTTGAACGAATTGGTACAGGAGACAGCTTCCTGAACATAACACCAGTAGCACAGGCAGTAAGATCAACAATTAATAAATGGGACCTACTGAAACTGAGAAGCTTCTGTAAGGCAAAGGACACAGTCAGCAAGACAAAAAGGCAGCCCACAGAATGGGAAAAAATATTCACTAATCCCACATCGGACTGAGGGTTGATCTCCAAAATTTACAAAGAACTCAAGAAGCAAGTCTCCAAAACACCAAAGGACCCTATTAAAAAGTGGGCTGCAGAACTAAATAGAGAGTTTTCAATAGAGGAGTCTAAAATGGCTGAGAGGCACTTGAGAAAGTGCTCAACATCCTTAGCCATCCGGGAAATGCAAATCAAAGCAACTCTGAGATACCATCTCACTCCTGTCAGAATGGCTAAAATCAAAAACACCAATGACAATTTATGCTGGAGAGGGTGTGGCGAAAGGGGGACACTCCTCCATTGCTGGTGGGAGTGCCAACTGGTTCAGCCACTTTGGAAAGCAGTATGGAGATTCCTCAGAAAAATGGGAATAAACCTACCACAAGACCCAGCAACTGCACTCTTAGGCATATATCCAAAAGATGCCCATTCATATAACAAAGATGTCTGTTCCACTATGTTCATAGCAGCTTTATTTGTAATAGCCAGAACTTGGAAGCAATCTAGATGTCCCTCACCCGAAGAGTGGATAGAGAAAATGTGGTACATCTACACAATGGAGTACTATTCAGCAGAAAAAAATAACGGAATCATGAGATTCGCAGGCAAATGGATGACACTAGAAGAAACCATCCTGAGTGAGGTAACCCAGTCACAAAAAGAGAAACATGGCATGTACTCTCTCATATATGGATTTTAGACATAGATCTGGGGAGTGCCAGCCTACAATCCTATGGCCAGAGAGTCTGGGAAACAGAAACTACATTTAGTGGCTGGTTAAGTACTGAGCTGAACTCAAGAAAGCCAGTATCAGAGAGGGAGGACTGATGATCAAAGGGATTAAGACTGGGCTGGTTTAACCCCCAGAAACAGCTGACCAGACAAAGGTTAACTCTAGAATCCCAGGCATCAGCCTGGGAATCCAGCATGGGACTGATCAAGACCCCCTGAATCTGGGTGTCAGTGAGGAGGCCTAGGTAATCTATTGAGCCTTGGGCAGCAGATCAGTACCCATACCAAGTATACACACGGACTTTGGACTCCCATAGAACAATGTGAGGTGCACTCTCACCCTGAACTCTTGGGAAAGGGTCTAGGCCCTGCCCTATATGAAATGACAGACTATGGACACCCCCATGGAGGGCCTCACCCTCCCTGGGGGAATGAGGGGATAACGGGGGGGGTTGGGGGAGGGCACGGGAGGAGGGGAGGGAAAGGGAGAGGGACCTCGTACTGACTTGTGAAGCAACCTTGTTTCTTATCTAAATTTAAAATGGAAAATAAAAAATATTAATAAAAAAAACGGAAATTGTATAATCACAGTGTATCTAGCAGCTGCATTATCAAGACCAACTGAAGAAGTACTTATATACATATGTGGCTTAATATGTGAAACATGCACAGAGAAATGATGATTTTTAAGAAATGTAACAAGTTTGGAAGTCTGACCATTATAATAGGCCACAAGCTGTTTAGTTAGCAGGATGTTTCAATAGGCCAATAGTTGATATGTCACTCATCTTAATTTTATGTGAAACTGAAGATAATCAACTCAGGAAATAGAATATCAACTGTAACTCAACTCAGTTTTTGGGTGGGGGAGACAGGTTTCTCATTGAACACTTCAGATTCTGTACATAATATTTATAAACATTTGAAAGCTTGGACTTTTGTTACTGAACTCAAGATAAGGGGTTTAAAGGTTTATTTCCTATGTAATCAGTTAGGCCCCGCTAACATAAAAATATGGAATTTTTTTGTCTTTAAACTGTGTTACTTTTTAGACATTTATTTAAAATGCATGGACATGTCAATATACACCATGTTCGTGTGTGAGTTGTGTATGTGCGTGTGTGTGTGTGTGCATGCCTTTGTGTGTGTGTGTGTGCATGTGTGTGTGTGTGAGTATGGCTATAGATATATGTACATATGGAGGTCACAGGACAATCCTCATTGTACATCTTGTTACAGACAGGATCTCTTGTTATTTGCTATTGTGTATAGCATTCTAATTGACCTCTGAGCTTCTGGGGATGCTCTTGTCTCTGCCTTTTGATTTGTCATAGGAACACTGGCATTAAAGGTGCATGGTAGTGTTTTATGATTCAGTGACTTTTGGGGGCTTAAACTCAGTGACTTTTGGGGGCTTGTATATCATTACTCACTGAACCAACTCCCAAGGCCTTCCAAATTTTTGACCAGACTGCTACTGACAATTTGTGTGTTTATAATGCTAATGAGTGACCAGAAATTCTCTTTAGGTTAAGTACTCCTTCAATCTACAATTAGCAAATACCTTTATTAATGTGTAAAACAGAATCTTATGTAGTAAGATTTCTTTATACTTTTCTCTATTGTTTTTAAACACAGACTTTTTCCCTCCCTGAGTTCACAAAATGTTCATTGGTACTTTCTTCTAAATTTTAAAATAGTTGGAGTTTGCTTGCACAAATAACTCTTTAACCAGATGGAAGATGTTTTAAAATGTGTGTGAGCTGGGTAATGATGCAGCTGTGAAAATGTATAGATGTGGTCCTTACTTTCAATTAAGCACTGTACTTGGCTTGTAGCAAGCACAAAGTATTTTCTGAATTCACCGTCTCTTTTCACTTAACCAGCTAGGGACTATCCAAGGCCAGAGTCACAGGAGTCTAGCAACCAGGTTATGGATGGCCATGTTCCCAATGCCAGTACAGTCACCAAAGGGTATAAAAAACCAAAGTAAAAAAATCAAATTGAGTGGTGGAACAACCGTGCCTTTGGAAAAAAATTCTTAAAGATGAGTTCATGTGTATAAAATGAACAAGAGGGAATTACCTTTCCAGGAAAATAAGGCACCTGGGTGAAAATTGTGTATCCTGGCACTTCTAAGAAATGCAGCAGGTTGCTAACATGACTGACATGGTAACCCAGGCTGTGGAGTGACGTCTCAGGCCATATAATGAAAGGTCTAAGAAGGTAGGCTGAGAATTTGGACTGACAAGTCTCAGGCATATACAGATTTATTTATTTTTGGTGATGCTTATGGTTGAACTCATGACATTGTTCGTGAAGAGGTTTCAACTCACACACATCTATTTTAATTTCTAGAGTATGACACATAAAGTGCATCTACATATGTTTGTGTCTGAATCATTAGCAAACAGTTAAAAGTTAATGGACTAATTTTTACTGATGCTCAAAACATGTAAGGTTGAAAATCTTGCCCGACTCTCCTTGTTGATATTTATACTTATATATGGATTTATTTACTTAAATATTTGGAGAGTTCTTTGTTTATGAAACAGACTCATGAAACAGCTGTGAAACATGTTACTCTGTCATACCAAACGTGCTTGCTCTGAGATAGAAAACTAATGCATTGTGCCCAAGTAATTTTGGTTTACTAACAAGCTTTTCATAGATATTTGATTCTTTAAGTATTTATTAGGAAAATTTAGTCAACTGCAAAGCTTTTCAATATTGTAGTAATTTTTCATGGCTTTCTTTGGATACATCTGTATATTTTGTACTGCATAATTTATTCTGGATCACAGATAAAATGAAGAATTCTCCTTTAGTTTTTTTTTTGCTTACTTATAGTTTGTTCACTTAGATATTTACCTCAAAATCACACATGATTCATTGGTCTTTTTTTGAAGCTTCATAGAGAATGAACCTAGTAATTTCTTCATTAAATTACTAAACTTCCTGGGCTCTGGAGGATATTAATGATAAAATAATTCCAATATTCAGATAGGCATTGCTGATACAAAATTAAGATGGGGAAATCTGAATGTGAATGGGTGCTCTAGGGTACCTAGGATAGAAAAAGCCTTAGAGGCTAAAGGAAGAAAGCTTGGAAGGAAAAACAAAACAAACAAATCCTGCAGTGCAGCAGGGAAGTGGCAGGGCAAGGAATTCTAGGAATAGAGTGAGGTCACTGTTAAACCTTGAATGCTCCTTGCTCCTTTCCAACTTTCTCCTTAGGAGAAGAAAGGAATGAGTGAATAAAAACAGGTGGGCTACATGGGAGGCCAGGGCCATCAAGGCTTACCTCTCAAAGTCTGATATAGAGGAAGAGAAAAACAATTTCATTTCTCATTTCTTGACAGAATGACAGCTAAGACAATCCCGGTCCTATGCTAGTATCTGTGATCTCCATAGCCACCAGGACACAGGGCAGAATTTTTGTTCACTCACATCTCTGGCAAGTGACTTCTGGATGCCTTGCTGTTGGAATCTGGAGGAGGGTGTATATTTGGATACTATATTAGTGTACCCCTACTAGTGTGACTGTCTGCATTTGTAAGATATGGCTTCTGTCATATTGAAGGTCATACTAGTCTAGTGTTGTACTGAGTGGCAGAGGTGGCCCCAAGTGTTTGAGAATAATTGTGTATTGGCATTACATTGAGATTATTTGCATTTATGTTCAGCTGGGGAACTGTTCTACTGATTTCCTCCTTTTAAATTTTGTGTTCTTTTCTGCCTATCTCAGGGCAATACTGGCTTCACTGAGTGAGTCTGTAGTGTTCCCTCCTCTCTATTTTATGAGGAACACTGTTGTTTACTCTTTTGAAGAATCTTGTAGAATTCAGCAATGCATTCATTTAATACTGAGATTTTTGTGTGTGGCAAATTTTGTTTTGTTTTATCACTTCCTCAATCACACTGAATGTCACAGATCTACATACAGAGAGCTGTATTTTTTATTTAAAATAAGTCACATATGGTTTAGAAATTCATCGAGTTCTTCCAGGTTTTCTACTTCGGAGGAATATAGGATTCCTAAGTATTCCTGACTTATTTTCAGGAATTTGTTGGAATCTATTATGTTTTCCCCCTTTCAACTCTTATTTTGTCCATTTGGGTCTTTTCTTTGATTAGTTTGAGAAGAGGTTTACTGAACTTATTAATTTTTTGAAACACCAATATTTCATTTGTTGCCTTAGTTTTCATTTTATCAATTTATTCTCTGATAGTTATCTCTTTATATTTACGGCCTTTATGTTTGGCTCATTCTTATTTTTCTAAGATCTTGAGGCATATCATTATTTATTTGAGATTTCTAATTTTTTAAGGTCTTTCTCATCTGCTTCATCTGCAGTGGGCTATTAAGGTCTTACAGGTGTAGAGTCTCTAGTCTCTGGCGGTGTCATATTGGTTTTTCTGTTGCTGGGTGTGTTTTTGTGTTGTCTCCTTCCCATCATTTCTACCTGTGGATGCAGAAGGAGTCTCTTCCTCCCCTGGTGGGTATGTGACCACGGTTCCTTTCCAGTGGGTGGGAGCAGGTTCAATACCCTGGTGGCTTTTCTCTTCCATGGATGGAGGCTGTCCTAGTGTTAGGACCTTGGCAATCTCTGGGTAGGCTGGGAGCTGCTTGTGGGCAGATCACCGGAAGATAGGCTGTAAACAGGTCCAGGCCTATCTAGCCCCGTGGGTGGAGAAAGGGACTATGGTGCTGGCAGTCTCTGGGTGGGCTGAATCCAGTCGGGCTCAGGGCACTGGAAAGTAGGCTGGAGACAGTTCCATGCTTACCTTGCCTATCCCGGGGGTGGAGAATGGCACTTGGAAGCTGGCAGTCTCTGAGCGGGCTGAATCCTGTCAGGCTGGGATCCGCTGTGCACAGTCCAATATTTCTAATTTTTAAAAAGGTATTATTTTATGTGCATGTGTGTATGCTTGAGTATTTATATGTTCATATGTGCTTGGAGGTATCATTGGAGGCCAAAGGAGGACATCAGATCACCTAGAACTGGAGTTACAGGGAGTTGTAACTACTGTGGGGACTATGAATCAAACTCAGGTCTTCTTCAAGAACAATGTGATGGTTTGAATGAAATTGTCTCCCTTTATGCCTAGGTATTTAAACACTTGGTGCCCAGTTGGTGGTGCTGCTTGGGGAGGTTTTGAAGCCTTTGCAACCTGGAGTCTCACTGGAGGAGATACGACACTGGAGGGTGGGCTCTGAGAGTTTTAAAGCCTTATTCTGCAGCCATCTCTGTCTCTGTCTCTGTCTCTGTCTCTGTCTCTCTCTCCCGCTCTCTCTCCCTCTCTCTTTCTCCCTCTCCCTCTCCTTTTGCTTTATCTTTGTGTTTGACGACGTGGACTCTTAGCTTCCTCTGGCTGCTGTGCCTCTTGCTTTCTGCTCTTGCTTCCCACCATGATCGACTCTTGTCCTTCTGGAACCGTAAGCCTAAGTAAATTCTGTTAGTTGCATGATATTGTATCACAGCAACAGATCAGTAACCAATAAAAAGAGCAAGGTCTCTTAACTGCTGAGCTGGCTTCTCTAGAAAGTCCCTCTGATTTTAAATATAACTATTAAGAGTTATAATAGTTGCTCTTAAAGCTGCTCATGTTATATTGGAAAGGGTCAGATAGGTTGCAATTTCATTTTCATTTGTGTTCTAGTTTGCTTTTTGTTGCTGCGATAAACACCATGACCAATGTCAGTCTGGGAAGAAAGGGTTTTGTTTGGCTTATACATCCAGAGCATGTAGCAGAAATTAATGAAACGAGGACGAATAGAATAAATGAAGTGTTGGTTTGGGTCCATTTCACCCTTCTGTTGCTTCCAAACATGAGAGAAAATTCACAAGTGTACTTTACTTGAAGTGATTATGTTTTTGTAATATGGAAGATTTGTAAACAACAAACAAATCCTAAGTATAGAACAAACATGCTTTTCTAGTCCCTACTAGCTCAGGTGCTCCCAGATGGCTGCAACTTCTCCAATAGACAGAACTATCATCTTTGTGTGGAGAACAGAACAGCTAGGAGTTCGCCTCATCTCCCTTACAAAGTGATCTTTGGGATCTATTTCTTCACTTCCTGGGTGTGAACACTTCTTTCAGCTCTCTATGTCTTTAGGGAAAAACAAATGGTGATCTGTATTTCCAGGGCTGCTAGAGTATGTATCCAAGTAAACCGCCTCTCTGGGAAACCCAGGAAACAGAGGATCAGCAGTGAGGCGTGGGAAATCTTGCACACTCCAATTATGCATGCTGCAGAGTGAGACTGAATGTAATGTTGGACTAATCTCTGAGAACCTTGGAAAACACTTATTAAATGATGCAACAGGTAACTCCAGCAATAAGGCCTGAGTGCAGCAGCATTCCCACATGTGTGGGACTGAATGTGCATCAGTTTTCCACAGTTCAGCACTGGGGCAGTTCTGTTGTATCTTCTACACAGGATCATTACCACAGAAGTATTTGCAGGACTTCTTGGTGCCACACAGTGCTTCTGCTTCTTGCCTAAATGTTTTACACAGTTGTGGATGTTGTGTGAAGGCTAATGAGGATCACAATTTTGAAAATTCAAGACACACCTTGTAAGGTCTCCAATATATGTTCCAGATATTCCATCTTGGTACCAGACCCTCTTATCTATTTTAGATTTACAGAGTGCATAACATAAGATACTCAGTGTTTTTTGTCCTGCATGATTTCCTTGGCCACTATTCTCATGCTTCCAGTAGAACTTAGATTGGGCCAAATACAATCAATTTGGTAGAATTTAATCAAGTAGGTTGGGAATTCCATTTAGTAAATTCTGAGACTAAGAAAAGACCATTGTGTAACATCTGACCTGAAAATTTCTGGAAAAACAAACCAATAAAAAATGAATTGTACATTTAGTAGAATTTCCAAGTCTCTCGGGTACCCTGAATTTCCTTTCATTTGTGAACCCAATGAAACCTGGGAGACATTATTCAACTACATTTTTCTTTAATATTTCAATAAATAGATTAGTTATTTGATTATTAAAATGTAGATGATATCAAGAAGAATTTGCTACTAAAAGGTTATGTTTAAAGTAAATTAATCTGTCCATAGGACTAGCTCCTTATTAGCACTTTGGGCAGAGCTGGAAAAAATTGTAAAATGTCTCATAAATGTTGAGGTCTTGAATCTGAATGGAGCAGGAGTTGCTTCTGGCAACTGCAAAATTTTAGCATCACTAGTCTATAAAGTTGCCTTTTGCCCTGGAGCCAAGGAACATTCTGCTTCCTGGTCCTCTGAACTTTTTAGTTTAATTAAAAACCACCATTAGTACTGTTGCAGCACCTGACATACTATAAAAATGAGCTTTAGAAATAGATTAATTAGAAGGCAGGGAGTTATTTGAGAAATATTAAATTAAACGGAAATGTACTTTCTGACCCATCAGGGCAGTACTTGAATCAGTTCTTATGGAACAAGCTATTGATGAGGTCCACCAATCTTGTGCTTTCAAAAAACCTAAGGCCCAAGTCTCCTTCCAGCCAGTTCCTTATTCGTTCATCTCAAGGACATCATTCATAGGGGCATCTCTGAGGGGCGCCTATGATTCTGCAACTATAGCATGAAATTTTGTGGTTCGCAAAGTATAAAAACCAAAAAGTAAGTCTTCAATTTGTCTGTCATTTGACCTCTTCCCCATCACAATCTAACAATGTGCCGATTTTTTTAATTTTTAAAATTTAAATTAGAAACAAACTTGCTTCACATGTCAATTCCAACCCCCTCTCCTTCCCCTCTTCCCCCATGCCTCACCAAGCCTCCCAAGCCCCAACGAATCCCCACTCTACTCTCCAGGGAGACTGAGGCCCTTTATGGGGGATCTCCAAAGTATGTCATATCATCTGGGACAGGGCCTAGGCCCTCCCCCATGTGTCCAAACTGAGAGAGCATCCCTCCATGTGGAATGGGCTCCAAAAGTCCATTTGGATGCTAGGGATAAATACTGATCTACTACCTGAGGCCCCAAAGAATGCTGAGGTCTCCTCACTGACACCCACGTTCTGGGGGTCTGGATCAGTCCCATGCTGGCTTCTCAGCCATCAATCTTGGGTCCATGAGCTACTCCGTTTTCAGGTCAGCTGTTTCTGTGGGTTTCACCTGCCTGGTCAAGACATCTTTGCTCATCACTCCACCCTCTCTGCAACTGGTTTCCAGGAGTTCAGTTCAGTGTTTAGCTGTGGGTATCTGTCTCTGCTTCCATCAACCACTGGATGCAGGCTCTAGAATGACATACAAGGTGGTCTTCAATCTCATTATTAGGAAAAGTCATTTAAGGTAGCCTCTACACTATTGCTTAGATTGCCAGGTGGTGTCATCCTTGTAGATCTCTGGAAATCTTG
The DNA here is from genome assembly GCF_017639785.1 of Mesocricetus auratus. Classification (NCBI taxonomy): domain Eukaryota; kingdom Metazoa; phylum Chordata; class Mammalia; order Rodentia; family Cricetidae; genus Mesocricetus; species Mesocricetus auratus. The sequence continues at coordinate 33,432,764 of NW_024429184.1, forward strand.
CTAATGCCAGATCTCTCCTAAAACCTATAGTGACTCACTTTATTATGGTATCTCTCATTCTGGCCTCCTCTATCCTTCCCCCAACTCAACCTTCCTGCTCCTCCATATCCTCCTCTCCCCTTCTCTTCTCTCCCTCACATTTCCCCAGCTCCCTCTACTCTTCCCCCATACTCCCAGTCCTCTCAGTAGATCTTGTCCAATTCCCCTTCTCTGGGGTACCATGCGTATCTCTCTTAGGGTTCTCCCTGTTTCCCAGACTCTCTGGCAGTGGGATTGTAGGCTGTCACTCCCCTGCTTCATATCTAAACTCCATATATGAGTGATTATACACCATGTTTGTCTTTTTGTGGCTGGGTTACCTCACTCAGGATGGTTTCTTCTAGTGTCATTCATTTGCCTGCAAATTTCAAGATTCTATTGTTTTTTTTTTCCACTGAGAAGTACTCCATTGTGTAAATGCACAACATTTTCTCTATTCAATCTTCAGTTGAGGGGCATATAGGTTGCTTCCAGATTCTGGCTATTACAAATAATGCTGCTGTGAACATAGTGAAACAGATGTCCTTGTTGTATGAATGTGCATTCTTTGGGGATATGCCTAAGAATGGAGTTGCTGGATCTTGTGGTAGACTGATTCCCATTTTCCTGAGGAATCTACATACTGATTTCCAATGTGGCTGTATGAGTTTGCACTCCCACCAGCAATGGAGGAAATTCACCTTTCTCCAAATCCTCTCCAACATAAACTGTTATTGGAGTTTTTGATTTTAGCCATTCTGACAATGGTGAGATGGTATCTCAGTGTTGCTTTGATTTGCATTTCCCTAATGGCTGAGGATGTTGAGCACTTTATTAAGTGTCTCTTAGCCATTTTAGACTCCTCTACTGAGAATTCTCTGTTTAGTTCTGTACCCCAATTTTTAATTGGGTCCTTTGATGTTTTGGAGACTTGCTTCTTGAGTTCTTTATAAATTTTGGAGATCAGTCCTCTGTCAGATGTGGGGTTATTGAATATCTTTTCCCATTCTGTGGGCTGTCTTTTTGTCTTGTTGACTATGTCCTTTGCCTTACAGAAGCTTCTCAGTTTCAGGAGGTCTCATTTCTTCATTATCAGTCTCAATGTCTGTGTTACTGGTGTTATATTCAGGAAGAGGTCTCTTTTACCAATTTGTTCAAGGGTACCTCTCACTTTCTCTTCTAAGAGGTTCAGGGTGACTGGATTTAGGTTGAGGTCTTTGATCCATTTGGACTTAAGTTTTGTGCATGGTGATAGACATGGATCTATCTGTAGTCTTCTACATGCCAGCATCCAGTTATGCCAGCACCATTTGTTGAAGATGCTTTCTGTTTTCCGTTGTATAATTTTAGCTTCTTTGTCAAAAATCAAGTGTTTTAGGTGTGTAGGTTAATATCAGGGTTTTCAATTCAATTACATTGGGCTACCATGGAGAAGTCAGGTGTGATTCTGGTAGGTTTGCCTTTTTATGTTTCTTGGCCTTTTTCCTTTAAAGCTCTTAATATTCTTTCTTCATTCTGTATGTTTGGGGTTTTGATTATTATGTAGCGAGGGGACTTTTTTTGTAGTTCACTGTATTTGGTGTTCTGTAGGCTTCTTGAACTTTCATTGGTATTTCTTTCTTTAGGTTGGAAAAGTTTTCTTTAATGATTGCGTTGAATATATTTTCTGCACCTTTGATTTGGGTTTCTTCACCTTCTATCCCTATTATTCTTAGATTTTGCCTTAGATATGGTGTCCCATATCTCCTGCACATTTTGTGTTATGAATTTGTTGGACTTAGGATTTTCTTTGGTTGATGAATCCATTTCTCCTAGTGAATCTTCAATGCCTGAGATTCTCTCTTCCAACTCTTGTATTCTGTTGGTTATGCTTGCATCTGTAGTTCCTGATCATTTACTCACCTTTTCTTTTTTTCATGCAAGTAAGCCTTTTATTTTTTTATTTTAATTTTAAATAGCTTGTTTTACATGTCAATACCAGTTCCCTCTCCCTCCCCTCCTCCCACACCCCCTACCATCCCCCCCATCCTCCCACCCTATTGCCAATTCCTTCCACATAGGGGATATCTAGAGTCTGTCATTTCACTCAGGGTAGCGTCCAGGTACTCCCTCAAGAGTCCAGGCTGAGAGAGCATCCCTCTTTGTGTTATGGACACACGATGTCTGTTAATATTCGAGGGATAAACACTGATCCACTGCTCAGGACCCCATAGGTTGCCCAGGCCTCCTCACTGACTCTCACATTCAGGGGGTCTGGATCAGTCCCATGCTGGCCTCCCAGCTGTTGGTCTGGGGTCCAAGAGCTCTCCCCTGTTCGTATCAGCTGTCTCTGCTGTTTTGCCAGCCCATTCTTTGCCAATTTGCTCATCGCTCCGCTCTTTCTGTCGCTGGGTTCCTTGGGTTCAGTTCAGTGTTTAACTGTGGGTGTTTGCCTCTGCTTCCAGCGGTCACTGGATGAAGGCTCCAGGATGGTTATAGACATCAAGTTCATTATCAGGAATGGGCATTCGAGGTGGTCTCTCCACCATTGCTTAGCTTGCCAATTGGTGTCATCCCTTTAGATCACTAGAGGTCACAATGGTGCCTGATCTGTCTTCTAACCTATGATTCCCTCTTCCCCCTATCCTTCCTGTTCCCCCATGACCTACTCTCTCTTCCTCTTCTCCCCCTCTCTATTTCCCAGCTCCCCCTTCCCCCACCCCTTGCCTTGTTCCCCATCTGTTCAGAGGATCTTGTCTCATTTCTCTTCTCTTGGGTACCATGTATATCTTTTATGTTCTTTCCTGTTTCCCAGGCTCTCTGTCATTGGAAGTGCAGGCTGGCACTCAGGGATAACAGAAACATACCTGAAAATAAAAGCAATATACAGTAAACCAACAGCTAACATCAAACTAAATGGAGAGAAACTCAACACAATTCCTCTAAAATCAGGAACAAGACAAGGATGTCAACTCTCTCCATATCTCTTCAATATTGTACTTGAAGTTCTAGCTACAGCAATAAGACAACAAAAGGAGATCAAGGGGATACAAATAGGAAAAGAAGAAGTCAAGCTTTCATTATTTGCAAATGATAGTTTATATAAGTGACCCAAAAAACTCCACAAGAGAACTCCTAGAACTGATTAACACCTTCAGCAAAGTGGCAGGATACAAGGTAAACTAAAAAAAAAATCAGTGGCCCTATTATATACAGACGATGAAGTGACTGAGAAAGAAATCAGAGAAACATCACCCTTTATAATAGCCATAAACAGCATCAAATATCTGGGGATAATGTTAACCAAGGAAGTGAAAGACCTGTATATTAAGAACTTTGAGTCTTTAAAGAAAGAAATCAAAGAGGATACCAGAAAATGGAAAGATCTCCCATGCTCTTGGATTGGTAGGATCAACATAATAAAAATGGCAATCTTGCCAAAAGCAGTCTACAGAGTCAATGCAATCCCTATCAAAATTCCGGCACAATTCTTCACAGACATGGAAAGAACATTAATCAACTTTATATGGAAAAACGAAAGGCCCAGGATAGCCAAAACAACCTTATACAATAAAAGACCTTCAGGAGGCATCACCATACCTAACTTCAAGCTCTATTATAGAGCTATAGTCCTGGAAACAGCTTGGTATTGGCACAAAACTAGGCAGGTAGACCAATGGAACCGAACTGAAAACTCTGATTTTAACCCATACACCTGTGAACACTTGATTTTTGACAAAGAAGCTAAAACTATACAATGGAAAAAAGAAAGCATCTTCAACAAATGGTGCTGGCATAACTGGGTACTGGCATGCAGAAGACTGCAGATAGATCCATGTTTATTGCCTTATATACAACTTAAGTCCAAATGGATCAAAGATCTCAACATAAATCCAGCCACACTGAAACTTTTAGAAGAGAAAGTGGGAGATACTCTTCAATGAGTTGGTACAGGAGACCACTTCCTGAACATAACACCAGTGGCACAGGCACTGAGATCAACAATTAACAAATGGGAACCCCTGAAACTAAAAAGCTTCTGTAAGGCAAAGGACACAGTCAACAAGACAAAAAGGCATTCCACAGAATGGGAAAAGATATTCACTAACCCCACATCTGACAGAGGGCTAATCTCCAATATATACAAAAAACTCAAGAAGCAAGTCTCCAAAACACCAAAGGATCCAATTAAAAGGTAGGGCACAAAACTAAACAGAGAATTCTCAATAGAGGAGGCTAAAATGGCCAAGAGACACTTAAGAAAGTGCTCAACATCCTTAGCCATCAGGGAAATGCAAATCAAAACAACTCTGAGATACCATCTTACTCCTGTCAGAATGGCTAAAATCAAAAACACTGAAGATGATTTATGCTGGAGAGGATGTGGAGAGAGGGGAACACTCCTCCACTGCTGGTGGGAGTGCCAACTCATACAGCCACTTTGGAAATAAGTATGGAGACTCCTCAGGAAAATGGGAATCAATCTACCACAAGACCCAGCAATTCCACTCTTAGGCGTATATCCAAAATAGGCAAATTCATACAACAAAGGCATCTGCTCCACTATGTTCATAGCAGCATTATTTGTAATAGCCAGAACCTGGAAGCAATCTAGATGCCCCTCAACTGAACAGTGGATAGAGAAAATGTGGTACATTTACACAATGGAGTATTACTCAACAGAAAAAAACAATGGAATCTTGAAATTCGCAGGTAAATGGATAGCACTGGAAGAAACCATCCTGAGTGAGGTAACCTAGTGACAAAAAGACAAATATCGTATGTACTCACTCATATATGGATTTTACTCACCTTTTCTAATACCAGCATTCCTTTGGACTGTGTTTTTTTATTGTCTCTATTCCAGCTTTAAAATCTTGTACCATTTGAATTGTTTCTTGCAATTTTTGGTTTGTCTTTTCTTCCATTTCTTTAAAGGATTTTCTCGTTTCCTCTTTTCATGTCTCTATCATCTTCATGAAGTTGTTTTTATTTTATTTTATTTTCCAGTTTAAATTTAGATAAGAAACAAGGTTGCTTCACAAGTCAGTTCCAGGTCCCTCTCCCTTTCCCTCCCCTCCTCCCGTGCCCTCCCCCCACCCCCCCCCGTTATCCCCTCATTCCCCCAGGGAGGGTGAGGCCCTCCATGGGTGTGTCCATAGTCTGTCATTTCATATAGGGCAGGGCCTAGACCCTTCCCCAAGAGTTCAGGGTGAGAGTGCACCTCACATTGTTTGTTCTATGGGAGTCCAAAGTCCGTGTGTATACTTGGGATGGGTACTGATCTGCTGCCCAAGGCTCAATAGATTCCCTAGGCCTCCTCACTGACACCCAGATTCAGGGGGTCTTGATCAGTCCCATGCTGGATTCCCAGGCTGATGCCTGGGATTCAAGAGTTAACCTTTGTCTGGTCAGCTGTTTCTGGGGGCATGAAGTTGTTTTTAAGGTCCTTCTCTTCTGCTTCTCCTGTGTTGTGATATCCCTAGACTCTGGTAGTGTCATGTTGGTTTTTCTGTTGTTGAATGTGCTCTTATTTTGCCATCTTCCCATCCCTTCTTCCAATGAGTACAAGTGGGGTCTCTTCCTTTCCTGGTGGGTATGGGCCCAAGGTTCTCTTCAGGTCGATACAAGCAGACCCAATACTCTGATGGGTCTCAGGTGGGTGCAGGCAGGTCTGAGGCACTCCCTCTCCCAGTGGGTGGGAGCTGGACTAGCACAGTGCTATGGGCAGACTTGAGGTTGCCTGTTGATCCAGGGGCAAGTCGACCTGTCTGCATTCCCCAGGCCAGGAGATCCCAGAGAGCTGAATTTTTGTTTTTAACTCCAAGAGTTTTTTTTTAATTTTTAGAGATTAATTTTAATATTATTACTATTGTTTGCAGTTATGCATGGTGTGTGTGTGTATGTGTGTGTGTGTATGTTTAGGTCAGAAGAAAACTAAGTTATAGAGTAAGTTCTTGTTTCTACCTTCATATAGGTACTAGGGCTTGAACTCATGTCTCTAGGTTTGTGCAGCAAGTGTTCTTATCCCTGATACCACATCACTGACCAAACTGATTGCTATTTTGTGGCTTCTTTAAGGTTCCTAGTCACTGATAGCTGGGTTTCTTTGATTTGTGGAGGAAAAGTCTAACTTCCATTTTCTTCCAAATCAAATTTCACTGAATGATTTCTGTTTATATTGATGTAAGTTTTGCACCATTGCCCTTTGTCACACTGATGTTATGTTACATTGTTACATGACAAAATTTTGCTTTATGTGCTTCATGATATTTTTAGTATCAAAAGATAGTATACTACTGCACATGTTTGATTTTCACATGAAGAATCCCAAGATAATGAAATTATTTTGATAAAGTCAATTCAATGAGCAGGTCAATTCACCCAAGTTTAAGGTGAATTGTTTCTATTTGTGATCTCTTTTTAAACTGTTAGGATAAAAGCACATTGTGGCCTTTATGGGGCTCCCATTCTAAGTTGATATACATACTTCTGTCAAAATGTGTACTACCCTAAGTTGCTGTTATTTGTTTGTATGCTTGATCTCTCACAGATACGAACTCCTAATAGACAGAATCTTATTTTTCTTAATAATCCCAGAGTGCCCAGAGATTAATAAAGAAGGCATTATGGATTCAAGACAAAATGAGCAGCCAGCTGACTATGAACTCTGTTTAAAGGGTTTTAGGTGTTCAAGACATTGAGAACTTTATATTTATCAAGGTGTTACAGTGTGAATGCCCTCTCTCTGTGGAAATTTCAATCCCATCATAGCAGTAGCAAGAAGTGAGACCTTTAAGTGGTGATCTTAAATCATGAAGGCTCTTATTTTTTTTTAAGAATGGACTAAGGACCTTTAGCAAGGTGTTCTCCTCACATGAACATGAGTTTACTGGACTTTGCCATGTGTTCTATGTGTGCTTGCCTGTCCTGTTTCCATGTGAGACTGCAGAGAGATGTCACCAGAATTGAACTAAGTTTGTATCAGTTCTTTCAGTTGTTTATGATTTACCGGATTGGTTGTTTTGTTGTAATGGGAGAAAAATGATCAAAACATAAGACATGGATCTTAAGAGCAATGTATATTGATGGAGCAATATTTTACTTATGTAAATATATATTCAATGGAAAAATATTATGTCCTTACATATTTCTTTGCCCTTAACTTTCTATTTAAAGTTCTGAAGTTCTTATATCATACTTTGGTGTTTATATTAGATCTAGAACTTTGGCTGATTCTCTTGATATGCAAATTAATACTTAAATATACCGTCATCACTATATGTACATAAAAGATGACACAGAGTTTGGATCTTGAGATTTGATAGATTATATTGCTAATATCAAGTATATGAAAAGCTGACTGCTAGGCTCTGCTTTTATATAATTTGTTCCTTAAGATCCCAAAGGAATGATGTTCAAATCCCACTTTTGAACATTGCTATAATACTTTGTCATAATTCTAAAAATTTATCATCTACATTCTTGAATAGAAGAAAATAGCTTCTCTTTTTACAAGTTTCCCTGTAATTTGTTTTTAAGTAAATGTTTTTTTAAGAGAATTATGAAGTAGAAGAGTATTGACTACTCATTGTAAGTGTGGAATAGGCTGAATCCTTGCATTTTTAACATTTTTTTGAGAACTTTATATATGACTACTATATTTACATTATTTCCACCCATGCTCTCCACCTGTTTTACCCCCACTCCCTCTCAGGCTGACCTCTTCCTCTAAATTATTATTGTTATATACACACATTATAGGTGAAGATAGCATTATTACAAGATCATGTTCTTTCTTTTTGCTAATATTACCAGTTTAATCATTTTATCATCAGTTGGGATTATATTGAGTCATGCATTTATATTGAACATTATAGAATTAAAACAGTTGACAATATTTGGTAGAGAATGGGTAATCACCAGAAGAAGGAATCCTGATGTTTAAAGTACTTTCACGAGAAGATTTAAAAATAATATACCCAGAGTACTGCAGAAAGAGGTTACACACTGCTGTGGACTTGGTGTCATAATCTCATATGCAGGCTACTACTAAAACATCTCTGTTTTGATTTTTGCTGACACCACAATGACTTTACTGTGGTAGAACCCTAAAACTCCTCCCAATGTCTTGTTTTTATGTTTCCCATGGAAATACAGAGTTCTAACCTTCTGCCTCTCATCATGTATCCAGGTTTGGCTGAAAGAAGCACACTTTTCTTTCTTTTAAGTTCGCAGACTGTGCAGACTAGTTTTTCTTAGCTCAGACAACGTTATATACCATTTCTGCACCAATACTAAGACCATGTAAGTGAGCTGCTTTAATTGCTCAAATCTGAGTCATGTGTCTCATTCTTAGAATCAGTGGTGGGTTAACTTCTTCAAGAAGCACAGGGCTCAGAGAACAACTGTGTGTGATAACCCTTATAAAGATCAGAATCCCAACATTTTGTTGATGGTTGAATAGGGATGCAGAAAACACAATAAGTTTCTTCTATGAAGAGATGATAATCAATGTTGAACTAAGAGACAAATTATGGAAATAAAGAAAAAAACACTTTGGCTTAAAAGTACTGACCAGGAAGCCTCAACATAGACATGCTTTGAATTGGAAGGAGACTTTTTATGGGTGTGTTGGTAGTTTCTTTAATTTATTTGTCCTACATTGGAAATAAGTAAAGCATAAACTTCTATAGTGGACAAGCTCAAGTCTAGAGAAGGAAGGAAATTTAGAAACAATGGTTTTCAATATTTAATAATGCTGTCTGTGTGCTGGACACAACAATAAGGATATAATTTAGGCACATAAAAATTTGCACACACATCACTCTATATCTATCTATCTATCTATCTATCTATCTATCTATCTATCTATCTGTCTATCTGGGATTTATTAGAGGGGTTTGAAGGTTATGGTCCATCTAGTCCAAAAATGCTTCTATACACATGGAAAGTCCAAGAATCCAGTAGCTTTCCAGTCTGATGTCTCAGCTGGTCTTCAGTATATATCAGAATCTTAAAGAAGTAAGCTTTACCAGTGAGGAAATGGACTTGCCAGCAAGAGTGAGAGCAAGCAGGCAAAGAAGCAAGCTTCTTCTGTCTATGTCCTTTATAAAGACTGCCAGGACAGGATGTAGCCTAGATTAAAGGTGGATATTCCAACCTCAAAAGATGAAAATTTAGGTTACATCTTCTCACTCAAATGATTCAATTTAATCAAGAAAAATCCCCTACAGGTGTACCCAGCCACTTGGATTTTAGTTAATTACGATATAGTCAAACTGACCATTGTAGTATCCCTCCATGTTAGGGTAACAGATGTGACAGGATGGCAGAGGGGCAGTTGGAGGAGTGATAACTAACTCTAATGATACTTGAAAATGCTATATGGAGATCTACCATTCTATCAGCTGTATGTATATATCTATGTATATATTTATATTAAAAGTTTAATTGGAATTACCCTACAGAGTGGGTAATGCTCCTTCCATAAGCCATAGGTCAGCAAGTAAACAGCCCAGGTGTGTTATACCTCTCCTCAAGCTCCTGCTATTGGGGAGGGGGGGATAGCATCAATAGTTTTACCCAGCTGTAAATCCCATGAGTTATAATAATGACTGGTGTGGCAAGATATTCCCTTGGGTGCAATAGTGTCACAAAATTAATGGGGCTAAAAATACATTTAATGATTTGATTAAGGCCTATTTCACAATTTAGTATGTCCCTGTCCCTGGACATACTTAACAGTAATTTGTAGTCTAATCAATTTCTTAGGTGGTATTGCTCTGATATTTTGATATTTTTTTAATTATTAGTGAGGATAGTGATTTTTGTCATTATATTTAAGTGAAACCCACTTCTTTTTTTTTTTTTTTTTGGTTTTACGAGACAGGGTTTCTCTGTATTGTTTTGGAGGCTGTCGGTCCAGCCTGGCCTCGAACTCACAGAGATCCGCCTGTCTCTGCCTCCCGAGTGCTGGGATTAAAGGCGTGCGCCTTATCATCCTTTGGTGGATGGTTTCATAATCTTTTCTTTGTACTTTTGTGGCTCTCTTAAGTTGTTAGAGATTTATTTAAGCATCCTGTTACTAAACACATGTTCACAGTCACCTCATTTTTATCCCAGTTTCTCACTGTCACTGATGCTTTAGATTTGTGTGTCTTAGTTTTAGTCACCAACTTTACACAGCCTAGAGTCATCCAGGAAGAGAGTCTCAAAAAGGCATTGTTAAGATCAGTTTTGCCTGTGGTTACTTCTATAAGGTGTTGTAATTTAAATAGCAGCTGGAAAAAGACACCTCTTGACAGAGCTCATGTGGAGATGGGAGGTGGGAAGGGCCCCTTTAAAAGGGAATGTAGTGATTTTGCACAGGTGGACATATCCCGTTAGAACCCCAAGGCAGAACAGTACTGATGACTGAACACTAACATCAGAACTTTCTTGATTACATTAATTGTCAAGGAAAGGAGCAGCCTTCACATGAGTAGCACTATGTTTGTGGTCCTAGACTGTACAAGAACACAGATAGCTGAGTACTGAGCAGACATGTTCATTCTCTCTCTGCTCTTGATTGAGGATGTGACTTGACTGGTGGTCAAGCCTCTGCCAATGTGCATCTGTGGACTGCAGTCCAGAATCATGGGATAAAATAACTTTTTCCTCCTATGTTGCTTTTTTGGTCAAGGTGTTTTATCACAACTAAAACCAAACTAAAAACTCTAAGCTTTAAATATTAACATTGAGGGGCTGGAGAGATGGCTTAGGGGTAAAGAAGACTGAAGTTCAGTTCCAAACACACACATCAGGCAGCTCACAGGCACCTACCACCCCAGCTCCATTCAATCTGATGTTCTCTTCAGGCCTCTATTGGTGCATGTACATATGCACACCTATGTATACATTTTTAAATTTTATTTTTTAAGATCTTTTCTCCTTGCAAACCTTTCTTTATACCTCTCCCTACTCATTTTCAAATTCATGGCCTCTTTTTCACTAATTGCTGTTAAACACAGAAAAACAGATACACACACACACAAAGTACATTTCATGTTTTATTATTGTTTTTTTTTATTTTTATGATTTTTAATTTTAAGAGAGGAAAATAACATGAACTTGGGTGGGTAGGACCTGGAAGGGGCTGGGGGAAGAAAATAATATAATCTTAATATATTGTATGAAAAAATTAAACACATATTTAGATTGCCAACTGTTTTAATCCTCTGCTTTTGCCATTTATCTGTTTAGTCCTCAAATTATTAAAATCATTCATCCAATTCTAGTGTCTTACAAAGAAAGGACAATCCATTTAACACAGAGGAAAGAGCAGAAATCAAATATTCTTGTGTAGATGATCCCTCTATCTTGCATTTGAATTGATAAAAGTTAGCATTCTCTTTCATTTGAAAACTTCATATTTGATAAACAATGAGTGCAAATGTAAGTGCCTTTGCCTTCTTTTTCTCTCTCATTGCCACCCAGGAAAGAGGCTCTAAGGTTCTGACACTATGCATGTATTCCCCACCAGCATTTCAGAACTCCAAGAAACATCACATCTAATCGGAGGATGTTCAAAACTGTATTTGCATGCTACTGCAACTGGTACAGCAAATTAATTTTTCTGAGGTGACTGGCCCCTAGCTCGAATTTCTCTTCAGCTGCCTCTATCAAATGGAGTTAGAGTGTTTTTCATTGCTGTGAGGTTAATAGCATTTTCAGATTCTAATCTAGGCTCTGGAAAATTATCACTTAAAAATTGATCAATAATACTCATTTTTCCACCGGTATGTCAAACATGGCAGAGTCTACCACACGAGGCATTCCTGTCACTAAGTGTACTGTCAGTGCATATCCCTACATGACAAAAGCCAATAAATTCACCATGCTTGCAGGAATGCCATTTGTTCTTGATTTTAATTCACTCATGTGTTAAACATGGCCCAGAAGACTCAATGGGTAAAGGCATTAAATTACTCTGGAGCAAATATTTTCAGAAAAAGTCCTAAATATATATTCATGTCTGTATCCTGACTTTTATCCCTCAATATACTGGAAAAGTGCTTTCTGGAGACAGTTTATTTTTACAGTCGTGGGATGAATCATCATTTAATGCTTTTGTTCCTAAAGTTCTCTATAGACCACATGCTAGCAGCTATATGTCAGTAAAAATAGGGAGGGGTATTTTTGAGTATTAAATTAGATAATCATAAAATACAATGAAATGCCAGAAACATGATAAATAGGAGACACTAACAATAATGGGCTTTATTAATTATTACTTCCGTTACATGAAAGATCAATTATAAATTATAGTTATGACTCCGAATAGGACAATATTAAGCATGCATTTTTATGCTATTAGTACCATAATACTGCAATGGAAATATAAATTCATTTTGCAAAGAGGATGAAAATGTCAAGAAATAAACAAAAATCTTTTAAGACAGAAGTGAATGTTTAATAAAATCATGAAAGAGATTGCTTATTGAGCTTGTTGTAAGATAACATATGTAGTTCAAGACAATTGAGCCCCCTCTATGAATATGACACAATACTAAAGATCTTACTATGTTCCAAAAGGCTACAAATAATAGCCTGTAATTCCTGTCTCAAAGGGACTATAATGAAGTACAGTAAGTACAGTGTTGTAACAGAGAAGTGGAATATATGGGGTAGTTGAGAGGACAAAATTGTGGAAGGAGACTTTTCTCCATCTGGCTTGGTCCCACTGAACCATTTTTCTCTGCCCATTAGGGCCCTGCAGCTGCTTATAAGATAACCACTCAGAGACTTAATATATTTTTATAATTGTTTGTCCAGTGGCTTATGCTTATTACTGGATAACTCTCTCTTATATATTAACCCATTTCTACTAATCTATGTATCACCATGTGGCTGTAGCTTAACTGTCATGCCTTTGCATCTTGTTCCCTCGGTGGCTACATGGTGTCTCTTCACTCTGTCTTTCTTCATCCTGTCTCTTTGTTTGGATTTCCTGCCTAGCTAAACAATGTCTGTGCATTGGCCAAAACAGCTTTTTCATCAACCAATAAAAGTATAACATATTCGCAGCATACAGAAGGACATCCCATACACAAAGTGGCTGCTACCAGCTGCTAGTCAGGATAGGCTGCTAGGAGGAATATATTAATTGGGTTCAGGGATACATAAAAGTTTGCAAGTCTGTTTATGATGGAAGTCAAAACTGTGTGTTAGCTTGGAAGCTGGAATGAGAATGGGACTTTAGAAAACTTCAGGATGACTACAGTATTGAGAGAGATAAATGAAGCAGGAACATTGAATAGAGCTTGATTTTAAAGGTGGTTGAAACTGTTACAGTTGGATTTTATTTCAGTGTACATAAAGAATTCTAGAGTTGTAGGAATGGTGCCTGGAGTTTATAGCTTTGTTATTTACTGTCATAGGAATTTATAAAGTCAAATGTGATGGCACCTATATTCATTAAGGGATCCCTGGTTAGTAGTTTGGGTTGATGGTAGTAGTATTCATCTATTTTAAAATTATTTTTTGAGATTATAATATAATTATATTTCTTTCATCCCTTTCCTCCCTCCAGACCCTCCTATATATAGTCCCCCTTGCTCTTTTTCGAATGGCCACTAAGCTCTCTCTGGCAAGCATATCATTGCCTCTTACCAAGAGATTCTATCAATATAGACTGTCTGTGGATAAAATACACTACTGCACAAAATAATTCTATGTTCATAATACAATGTATAATAGATTATGAGTTTGTGAGTAAGGAAAATGTTTTGGGACACTTAATCAGTTTGATATTGTGGTTTGTGGTTTAGGATGATCTATAGGATAGTGCTGTTTTAAAGGGTGGTGAGTCAGTGTAGGGAAGGTTTAGCCTGGACCACTTTGGGCTCAGAGGGCCACTGGGAGCTTCATACTCAGTTATGGTTTCCTTATGATGTCCAGCTTAGGACCACACAGAGGTTCCTCCAGCTATGTTGGTTTAGGTCATGTCTGGGCCTAGTCATGCCCCTTTCTCACAGTCTTGTCTATAGCTTAGAAGACTGTCCCTGTTCTGGAGAGGTTGGATTTATTATTTTACTGAAATGTTTCATGTCAGACTGTTGTTGATGTTGTACTGACAGCAGATGCATTTAAGAGATAATTTAAATGCTTTGTTTTTTTGCCATTTCTAACACAAATTGTGTTGTATGCCCTAATCATAAATATGATACTTTATATAATGTAAAATAAACCTATTTACATGTTAGTATCTGGGGATATGGGTGCATTAATTCTAATTGATGAGGAATTGAATGAATCTAAAAGCTGAAAGAAGAATAAAGGTTTTGTAGATGCACAGATTAAGATACACAGGACTTAGCTCAGGAGATCTTGTCCCTTTCCCCTTCTCCTGGGAACCATGTATGTCTGTCTCTCTTAGGATCCTCCTTGTTTCTCAGTCTCCATGGCAGTGTGGATTGTAGGCTGATACTCCTTTAGAAGAAAGAGAAGGGGAGAAGAGCAGGGGAGAGGATGACAGGAGGGAGCAGGAAGATGTAGTCAGGGGAAGAAAAGAGGAGAGCAAGAGAAGAGATACCATAATAGAGGGAGCGATTGTAGGTTTAAAGAGAAATTTGGCACTAGGGAAATGTCCAGAGATGTACAAGGCTGACTCCAGCTAATAATGTAGGCAATAGTTGAGAGGCTGCCTTAAATGCCCTTCTCTGATAATGAGATTGATGACTACATTATATGCCATCCTAGAGCCTTCATCCAGTAGCTGATGGAAGCAGACGCAAAACCCACAGTTAAACACTGAGCTGAACTCTGGAATCCAGATGAAGAGAGGGAGGAGTGATGAGCAAAGGGGTCAAGACCAGGCTGGAGAAACCCATAGAAACAGCTGACCTGAACAAGAGGGAGATCTTGGACCCCAGACTGATAGCTGTTAAGTCAGAAAGCAGCACAGGACTGTTCCAGACCCCCTGAATGAGGATGTCAGTTTGGAGGTCTGGGCAATCTATGGGGCCTCTGGTAGTGGATCAGTGTTTATCTCTGGTGCATGAATGTACTTTGGGAGCCCATTCCACATGGAGGGATGCTCTCTCAGCCTAGACTCATGAGGGAGTGCCCCGGCCCACAGGACATTCAACGCGGGGGGGGGGGGGCTGGAGGGCACCTAGGGGAAAGACAGGCGATGGGAAGAATGGGCGCCAAGACAGGATTCTGATAAAGGCGACAATTTTATTTCACCCAAAGGGATTTATATAGGGGAAGGGAGGAGGGTAAGGAACGGGGGTGTGCTGTCTTCAGGGAGATAACCGACCCAACAACAGGAAAACGCAGGATTTGAGGGTAAACTGCTGGGTGAAATATGGTACATTTTATTTGGGGTCTGTAAGTAGAGTGAAATGCTGACTGGACAGATAATAGTGGGTAAGCTATAAGTTAAATGTCAAAGGATTCTAATGTTTTAAAATTTTAATATGTACTTGATATTTGTTCAAGTAAAACTTCTGCTTCACTTTGAAGTAATTTTCAAAAATTAATTTTCTTCTCTGATTAAAATACTGATAGCTGGATCTTGAGGTAGACTGATTCCCATTTTTCTGAGAAACCTCCATACTGATTTCCAAAGTGGCTGTACAAGTTTGCACTCCCACCAGCAGTGGAGGAGTGTTCTCCTTTCTCCACATCCTCTGCAGCATAAACTGTCATTGGAAATGCCATCATAACATTCAGCCAGTACCTGATGGATGCAGAAGCTGACATCCACAGTTAAGCATTGAGCTGCAGTCTAGTTGTAGAGAGGGAGGAGTGATGAGCAAAGGGTTCAAGACCATGCTGGGGAGACCCACATAAACAGCTGACCTGAGCAAGTGGGAGCTCATGGATCCAAGACTGACAGCTAGGGAACCAGCATGAGACCAACCAGGTCTCCTAAATGTGGATGTCAGTTGGTGTGCTTGGGAAGACTATGGGTCCTCTGGCAGTGGAACCAGTATTTATCCCTAGCACATGAATGGGCTTTGGGAGCCCATTCCCTCTGGAGGGAAACTCTCTCAGCCTAGATACACAGGGGAGGACCTAGGTCTTGCCCTAAATGACTTGACAGTCTTTGACCTTCCATCCCCCATGGGAGGTTTCACCCTCCCTGAGGAATGGATTTGTGGAGGGAATGGAAAGATGAGCAGGAGAGGGAACTGGGATTGGTATGTAAAATAAGATTGTTTTTAATTTAAATAAAATTTATTTAAAAATACTGATAGTTACAGTTTTAAGTCCACAAGGAAGTGAAGGCCAGCACAGTGCTTGGTACAAGACTGGTAGGTTCCAGGACAGAGTGCTTGACAAAGTCTGGTTTAACTACAGTGCATGACACTACTGCCCCCTTGTGACAATCTACCAGTAGTGCATGGTAATTAAAAAGTAAGGCACAAGCAGTCCTTCCTCTGGGATCATACAGTTTCACCCCTTGTAGATTACACCATCAACATTATTACGATTACGGGAGGAATAAGTCTGTAAAATTTCTTTATGGATTTTATATGAAAATGTGGTTGAAGATTCTGTTCATGATGCTCACAATTCTAAGTAGCCTAATTGAGGCTATTATCTTCAGAAAATAATGTTTGAAAATAAAAACAACAGAAAAGACGAGTTACAGCGGGAAAACATGATATACGACTATATTTAAGCCTCATTAAGTTGCAAGTAAGTGAATATTAAGACACTATTATTCTCTATCAAAATTAAACAAACAAAACAAAACAAAAAGCCGTGCTGCTGTACATTTTAAAGAGGGTGTATCTTCAAAAATTGTCCATGGGAAATTAAATTGAAAATAATATTTTGTTTATTTTTAAATTTTATTTGTAAATTGTTAAGCTTACAAAAAGTTGCAAGATGTATTAGTATAAGGCACAATTCTTATGACTTTTACATTCATCTATTGTCCTCATTTGGGGTCGTTTGCTTTATATCTCATAGGAGGCTCAGGTATATCGATTGCTATCCTATTTGAAAACTTCAGCGTATACTTCCGGGACATTTTCTTACAAGTCTACAGTATAGTTATTGATTTGGTGAATTAACATTGATGCAAAAATTTCTAATTGGCCATCTTTTTGTAAACAGACTGAACACCTTTTTATTGATTTTTTTTTTTACCTTCAGTACAAGATCTGTGCTAAGATTAGCATTTACATTGAGTTTTTTTTTTTTTTTTGGTTTTTCAAGACAGGGTTTCTCTGTATTGTTTTGGAGGCTATCGGTCCAGCCCAGCCTGGAACTCACAGAGATCCGCCTGCCTCTGCCTCCCGAGTGCTGGGATTAAAGGCGTGCGCCACCACCGCCCGGCCATAAGGATAAGCCACATGCAGCAAAAACATGTCTTTCCATAGAGGCACATGAATAACAATGGCTGAAGTAAACTCACTCTTATCTTCTACACCTGGGAGAAACACAAAAACCCATTCCCAGAACAATTCTGTGTTTTGAAGAAAGTGAAGTCACAAGACTTGCCTTGTTTACTTAAAAGCACTCAGAATTTCCCTTGTATGACTCCACCCTTGAACTGAATCCTGACAGCTCCCCTTTTTAATTTTTTGTTAGTAACAAGATACTCAGAGTGGTTTGGAATTGAAATGTTGTAGATAAATCTAATTGTCATTTGCTGCATGAGCATCCTAGAGGCAAGGAGATTATAAAAATAATGAATAATATCAGAATAGTGAAAACATTGTGTTATACTCTACCACCAAGAACAGAGATCAAAGCTATGTCCAGTACTATTAGTTACTTTATTATATTGATCAGAAAATGTAGTAGTACTTTCTCTTCGGAACCTCCAGCCCACAAATAATGACATGGAGACTTACTAATTGTTATGAAAGCTTGGCCTTAGCTTAGGCCTTTTCTCTTATAACTAACTCTTACAAGTTAACCCATATTTTTTAATCCATGTTCTGCCATGTGGCTTGTTCCCTCATCTCTGTGCTGCATTTTCTGCCTCCCAGAGTTCTTTCTCTGCCTAGAAGTTCTGTCCATATTCTCCTGCCTAGCTATTGGCCATTCAGCTTTTTATTACACCAACCACAGCACCACATCTTCACACAGTGTACAAATATCGCACAATAAAAACACTCTAAAGAATAGCTTGAATAGAGATTCATATGATTAGTAATTTTGGTATCTTATATAATGTAAGTCCTTATTTGACTTTAATGGAAATACAAAAGTTAATGATGTCTCATGTAAATGGAAAGTAATTTAAATTCCCAGGAACAGTTAAATGCAGTCTCTTCTTCAGATGATGGAATGAGTCTATTATGGTACCACAGTTCATTCATGAACACAGACTCATTAGCAAAATAACTTGTCCTTGGTACACCAGACCTTATCTAGGACCCAGGTGGGGAGACTTGACTTCTGATGATACAGTCCCTATCTCCTTTTATCCATTGGCTGGGGGTTTGTTATCTTTCTAGTGACTTCCATTGTCTCTTCACTCTCCATTGTCCTGTGTAGCCTAGGGCTGGAGGGGTCCTGGTTCTGTCCTATGCTGGTTCCCCAGCTGTCATACTAGGGTCCCTGATCTCCCACTTGCTTAGGTCAGCTGTTTCTGTGGGTTTCCCCAACATATTCTTAACCCCTTTGCTCATCACTCCTCCCTCTCTACAACTGGATTCCAAGAGTTTGGCTCAGTGACTCTCTGCTTCCGCTTCCATCAGCTACTGGATGAAGGCTCTATGATGGCATTTAAGGTAGTCATCAATCTCAGTAGGCAAGGGCATTTAAGGTTGCTTCTCCACTGTTGCTTAGATTCTTAGTTGGGGTCATCCTTGTGAATCCCTGGACATTTCCCTAGTGCCAGATTTCTCTTTAAACCTATGGTGTCTCTTTTCTTGCTCTCCTTCTCCTTTCTTCCCTCTACTCAATCTTCCTGATCCCTCATTTTTTTAATTCATTTTTTGGTTGAGGGGCGTCTAGGTTGCTTCCCGTTTCTGGCTATTATAAATAATGCTGCTATGGGCATAGTTGAACACATATCCTTGTGGTATGAGTGTTTATCCTTTGGGTGTATGCCCAAGTGCTAGGTCTTGAGGTATATCCATTCCCAATTTTCTGAGAAGTTGCCATACTTATTTCTAAAGTGACAATATAAGTTTGTACTCCCACTAGCAGTGGAGGAGTGTTCCCCTTACTCCCCATCCTCTCCAGCGTAAGCCATCTCAGGTGTTTTTGATCTTAGGCATTCTGACTGATTTAAGATGGTATCTCAGAGTAATTTTGATTTCCTTGATGGCTAAGGATGTTGAGCAATTCCCAAGAGTCTTTTGATCATTTGGGATTCTTCTGGTGAGAATTCTCTATTTAGATCCATACCTCATTTTTTAACGGATTATTTGGTATTTTGATGTCTATAGTTTCTTAAGTTCTTTAAATGTTTTGGAGCTCATTTCTCTGTCTGATGTGGGGTTGGTAAAGATATTTTCTCATTCTGTAGGGAATTGTTTTGTCTTGTTGACCATTCCCTTTGCCTTACAGAAGCTTCTCAGCTTCAGGAGGTCCCATTTATTAATTGTTGCTCTCAGTGTCTGTGCTATTGGTGTTATATTTAGAAAGTGTTCTCCTGAGCCCATGTGTTTGAGGCTACTGTGTATGAGACATGCACCAAATTTGCCTTGCTGATAGTTTGTAAGCACTGTTTGCATTTTACTTAGAGGCACACATTTACCTTTTATCTAAAACCCAACTTATAGAACAGCACAGAAACTGAATGTATGTAGTGATCATTTATGTCTATAATTTTGGAATGTCAATCAGAAAAATAACATGGCTAGTTACAGCATCACTGTTTATCTGTAAATTATAATAGTGAATTTTGAAGATTTATTTTCTTTTTTTTGTGTTTCTTTTTTTATCATTTTTTATTTTAATTTTAAATAGCTTGTTTTACATGTCAATCCCAGTTCCCTCTCCCTCCCATCCTCCCGCACTCCCCTTCCCCCCTCCCTCCCACCCTATTGCCAAATCCTTCCACATAGGGGATATCTAGAGTCTGTCATTTTACTCTTGGTAGGGTCCAGGCACTCCCCTAAGAGTCCAGGCTGAGAGAGCATCTCTCTTTGTGCTATAGGCACATGAAGACAGTTTGTATACCAGGGATAGACACTGATCCACAGCTCAGGGCCCCATAGGTTGCCCAGGCCTTCTCACTGACACTCACATTTGGGGGGTCCAGATCAGTCCCATGCTGGCCTCCCCACTGTCGGTCTGGGGTCCAAGAGCACTCCCTGTTCAGATCAGCTGTCTCTGCTGGTTTTGCCAGCCCATTCTTTGCCAATTTGCTCATCACTCCTCTCTCTCTCTGTCACTGGGTTCCTTGGGTTCAGTTCAGTGATTAATTGTGTGTTTGCCTCTGCTTCCATCAGTCACAGGATGAAGGCTCCCGGATAGTTATAGACATCAAGTTCATTATCAGGAATGGGCATTCGAGGTGGTCCCTCCACTATTGCTTAGCTGGCCAATTGGTGTTATACCTTTAGATCACTGGAGGTCACTCTGGTGCCTGATCTGTCTTCGATCCTATGATTCCCTCTTCCCCCTATTCTACCCCCACCCCTCAACTTCCTGTTCCCCCATGACCAACTCCCTTCCTCTTTACCCCCTCTATTCTTCCCAGGTCCCACTCCCCCCCACCCCTCGCTGTGTTCCCCATCCATTCAGAGGATCTTGTCTCCATCCTCTTCTCTTGGGTACTATGCATATATGCATATCTTTTAGGTTCTTTCCTGTTTCCCAGACTCTCTATCTGTGGAAGTGCAGACTGGCACTATCCTGATCCATATCTAAAATCCATATATGAGTGAGTACATACCATGTTTGTCTTTTTGCGACTGGGTTACCTCACTCAGGATGGTTTCTTCCAGTGCTATCCATTTCCCTGCGAATTTCAAGATTCCATTGTTTTTTTCTGCTGAGTAATACTCCATTGTGTAAATGTGTACCACATTTTCTCTATCCACTCTTCAGTTGAGGGGCATCTAGGTTGCTTCCAGGTTCTGGCTATTACAAACAATGCTGCTATGAACATAGTGGAGCAGATGCCCTTGTTGTATGAACCTGCCTCATTTGGATAAATGCCTAAGAGTGGAATTGCTGGGTCTAGTGGTAGATTAATTCCCATTTTCTGTATAGTTAAGTGCACTGTCTGAAGTTCTACCTAGTGGGAGGGTTTCTCTTCACTATTGCTCTTAAGAAGCTGAAATCATCTTTTCTAAAGTAAGTTTTCATAGTCTCTATTTCTGATGTTTCTGAAGCACAATTGCAGATGCCATTAGTCTTCCCATTCTACACTCCTCCTGAGATGAGTTACCTGATGGTGGTGCATCAGGATTTCCTACAGTTTTTCTCACTGGTGCCTCCACTGCCTGTGCTCTAATTTGTGTCCTTACTCTGACTGCAACAATATCCTGGCAAAATAGTGGAACCCTAGTCATCTCTTTCTCCAATCATATGCCACATAGTCACAAAGGGTATTTTCTTTTATGATTATCATTTATTTTTATTTTATGTGCATTGGCCTTTGGCCTGCATGTATGAGGATTCCAGATTCCCTGTAACTGGAGTTGCAGACAGTTGTGAATTGCCATGTGGGTACTGGGATTTGGACCCAGGTCCTCTGGAAGAGTAGTCAGTGTTCTTAACCCCTGAGCTGTGTTCTAGTCCCCACATAGAGAATTTTCTAGTACAAAATAGAGATATATCAATTCTGAGCTACCCTCAGATAGATGAGCCTAACGTAGAACCTCTTTATCATGTTACATAAGGAGAAAATTAATCTTTTACTTTTGTCTACAACTCCAATTTTATCTCTCCATACTCCATTATACTTGGTATTTTAGCAATAGTAAATGGTTTGCAGTAACCCACCCATACCCACCTATCCATGCCCATCCACTCTACCCTCACTTACTTCTACACACATTCCTACACTCACCCCACACACCCACACCCATCCACACCTATCTATTATCCATATCCACCCCAGCCTCACAATCACTCCTGCAGCCATCTACCACACCTCCACACTCACCCCTTCATGTAACAGGAGTTCTTAATTGGTCTATATAATAAAAAGTTGGAGTCAAATATAGAGGGGAATGCTGAGAGATCAGAGAGAAGGAGTAAGCTATAGCACACTTTACCTCCTAAGTGTCTCAGCAGAGAAGAGAGTGATTTCCTCTTTCTCCCTGCTTATATTCTGTTTCTGGCCAGCTACATCACTTGCTGTCTGTCTGTACAGACATCCAGAACTCTATGGTTAGCTACTGGCAAGCTCCATTCTCTGACCCCCAGCCAGACTTTATTTGTGCAAGAAAGATACCACCGTATCTACACCCATCCACCCCACCTCCACTCCCACCCCCACATGCTCCTTTTTCAACAGCATTCATTCACTTTCTGAATATTTAGGGATTTTCTAATAAACTGTGTATCTTGAAGAAAGTAGAATTGAATCAATGTGAGATGGCTCCTTTAGCATTCCAAGCAGTAAGGAGGCTGGGGCAAGAGGATCTTGAGTTTGAGGTCAGCATGGGTTGCATCATAAAAAAGAAAAAAAGCCTCTAGACTATGAGAGAATTTTAGACAGACACTAAAATGAAAAAAAAATAACAATAGCAACAAATAAGTGGCTTCATATTCCAGATTACTCGGAAGGATGCTAACCAGCTTTTCCATGTGATTCTGGAGAATCATACTCCTAATCACATGTAACAGACAAGGACCTGAAGTGTAGAGATGTGTGCTTCATGCATATTCACACAGCTGGGGGAGCAGTAGAGCTAGGATACAAACCTCAATCCATTTGTTGGGCTGAAAGCTAAAATATATATGCAGAGGACCTAGTACAGACCCACGTAGGCCCTGTGCTTACTGTTTCAGTCTCTCTGAATTCATATGAGCCTTGCTTAGTTGATTCAGAGGGCCAGTTCTCCTGGTGTCCTTCAATCTCTCTGGCTCTTATGTCATTCCTCCTCTTCTCCAGGGTTTTCTGAGCTCTGAGGGAGGGTTTTGATGGAGACATCCTATTTAGACATCCTGTTAATTCCAAGGACTATCTCTCTTAATAATGTCTGACCATGGGTCTCTGTGTCTGTTCCCATCTGCTGGAGGAGGAAGCCTATCTCATGATGACTGTATAATGCACTGGTCTGTGAGTATAGTAGAATATAATTAGGAGTCATTTATTGATATGTTTTCTTTGGATCAATTGTGTTTGGTTTTGTCATAGGTCTATCGACTATCTAGTCTCTTATTCTTGGTTACCCATGCTTTGTTAAGTATGGGTTCTGTTTTATGTATTGGGCCTTAAGTAAAATCCAGGGAATGAATGGCTACTCTCACAAGTTCTATCCCACCACAGCCCTAGCATATTTTGCTGGCAGGACATATTGCAGGTCAATGACTTGGTGATTGGGTTGTTTACATTTTTCTTTTGGTAGCTTACAGAGTACCTTCATGAGTCAAGAACACTAGAACTTAGGGAAGAAGGCTCCTTGTAGTCACCGCCTCAACTTCTTCATGATCAAAGAGTTGTGTGGGTGTTGTCCTTAGCAATGGGTCCTCACTGTCAGTTTTCAGAGAGCAAAACATTGCCTTAGCAACATCCTGGGATGTTGGGAATTTTCCTGGGGTCCCTTTGGCCAACAACTCAACTGAATGTAACCTAGTCCTGCTGCTGAAAGTTTTATTTGGTTAAAAGATATGATCAGTTGTGACTCCATTTCCCACATTATTAGAGGAATTTCCATTGCATTAGGATCCCATGTGATCCCTCAAATGCCCCTCAACACTAATTGTCTTTCCCAGCATTCCCTCCCTTAGTTCTACCTCTCTCTGCTCTCCATGCCTGGGTTCCATTGCTGTTCCCACCTGCCCCAAGTTCACCCATAAAATGTGTTAAATTTCTTCTTTCCATGGAGATCCATGTGTTCCCCTTAGTCCCTTTCTTTGTACCTAACCTCTCTGGTTTACTGATTGTACTTTGGTCATCATTTATTTATTGGCTAATATCCACATATAACCGAATATATACCATGCTTGCCTTTCTGGATCTGGATTACCTCACAAAGGATGATTTTTTCTCTTAATTATATTCTGCTATACTCATAGATCAGTGCCTTATCCAGTCATTATGAGATAGGCTTCCTCCTGCAACAGATGGGAACATATTCAGAGACCCACAGCCAGATATTATTAAGAGATTATAGTTCTATACTGGTTGTTGGTTTATGTATACTGCCTCTTTTTTGTGGTGGCTGTGTGTTGTAGGAAGTTTTCTGTGGACTTTGTAAGGGAGGCTACTGGGAATTCCAGGTACAATGTATTTTAACATATTTGGAGCTGGCACTTAAGGATAGGCTAGGGGTCTGAGGGGATTCCTAGGAAGGGGGAAAGCACAGTTTTCCACCAAGATTGACTTTCTTTGGAGGGGACAAAGAGAGAAGAGAGTTTTCCTCAGAAGGTCTGTTATAGAGCCAGAGATGAGTATGAGGTATTAGATTTGGGGAATGGAATTATATGTTAAGATTTGCAGTCATCCTTACCTGCTTTCTTGGCAGGAGTGGTCTGTGGATTAGCAGAGAGTACTGGCTGGAGTTAGCAAAGGCTAAAGCAAAGAGTTGGGGTGAATTAGGTTAGGTGGGGAAGGCTTATGGGGGTCCGCAGGAGATGTAGGCAGAGAGGGAAGGAAAGGCTGAAGCAGGTATTCTGATGCAGAAGTAGGAATGAAACTGGTGGACATATTTTGAGGACAGGAGATAGCAGTGAAGGTCTTAGTTTCCTTACCTGTTTCCCTGGCCTGCTCAGCCAGTATGTTCACAGGGAATGCTGGCTGATATTGGTGATCAGGGAAGAAAGGTTAGAAAAGAGCTTCTTTCCATTGGGGATGGGGTCAGAGAGGAAAGGGAAACCACATCAGATTTCCTGTTACAGAGCTGTGGAT
The DNA here is from genome assembly GCF_017639785.1 of Mesocricetus auratus. Lineage (NCBI taxonomy): Eukaryota > Metazoa > Chordata > Mammalia > Rodentia > Cricetidae > Mesocricetus > Mesocricetus auratus. The sequence goes on from NW_024429184.1 coordinate 33,457,752, forward strand.
GAGACTGGGAGGATTGGATCTTGAGGATCAGAATGAGAGGGGAAGATCTGCTTCCCTTGCAGGAGTGGCCCTTGGTTTAGCAGGAGATGATTGCTAGGGTTGGGGTCTGGGGCAAAGCAGTGAGTGGAGGAAGGTGGTTAGAAGCAGACACATAATCTGTGGTTCCACAGAAAATGGGAACAGGGGACACAGCACAGGTGCTCTGCTGAAGTGCTTGGGATGATACTTCCTTTATTGAATTTTAAATGGTTTAAATTAAAAACAGAAAACATCTGTCAAAATAAATGTTCCAACTGGATAAATCCCGTAGGTGCTCATTTATGATCTGTATAGTGGCTGTGGGTTTGGTAGCCAAGAAAACACTAACATATACAGAGGATGGATAGATTAAAAACAGACTGGCATTTACTCTGGAAAATGTTAGGGGTTTAGCTGTAGTTTTATGGATTTTTTTTCATGGCCACTTATTTTTTTAAAGTTATTATTGTTACAGATATGTGCTACATATAAATGTATACATATAACCTGCTGAGGCCCTTTAGTGTTGTTCATGTATACTTGTTTAGGTCTGACAACATGGGGGCTTATCTTGGAAATTATTTTATGAGTGGATCAGAATGTTTGCAAACACATTTTGTCATAAAGTATATACCATAAAACATCTCAAAGTATTTAGTGATCTGTTAATACCATGAATTGAGGATGAATCCACTACCACCATTTAAAGACAAATTGGATCCAAACTTTGGTTAAATACTGACCAGGTAGATTGGCTCTGTCCAGGTCTATCTCTGGTTTGTTTACAGTGGCTTAAGTATTTCCCATCAGGTGTACATCCTGATGTGCTTCTGGCCTGCATCTAATAAGGGGCAAGTATACAACCTGATGAGTTTCCTTGAAGATAGAGTTTTCTGTCCAGCCAGTTTTCCACCACACTTCAGCCCAAAATAAGCACATGGAGACATATTAATTATAAAACTGTTGGCTGATGGCTAGGGCTTCTTACTGGCTAGCTCTCTTAATTATTAACCCATTTCTTTAATCTGTATTGCCACGAGGCTCTGGCTTACCCATAATCTGAAATGCTACTCTCTCTAAATTTTGTTTTCACCTAAGACACTTTTAAAGGGGAGGTTAGGATAATGTAAAACTTTAAATTATTTTGTATGACATTCTTTGATTCTTCATTAATATGTTGCTTCCTATTGCTTTATGCAAAGACCCTTTTCTTTGTGTGTTATCTTTCCATTGATTTAACAATGAATGAAAAAAGAAGAAAGGTTTATGTTGGTTCTGTTTTGGAAGGTGTTAGTCCATGGTGGTTTGTCACTGAGCTATAGTGAGGCAGTCCACTGGGATGGCAATGTATGGCAGAACAAGCTCCTTTTCCTCTTGGCAGGGAAGTGAAAGAGGAGAGCAAGAGACCTGTAATTGAGGGCATGTTCCCATGGACTTAATGCCTTCCACTAGGCTCTATTTCCAGATTTCTTCCACTTTCCAGTGTTGCCATACGAAGGACCAAACTTCAGCATATGGGCCTTTGGAGGACGTTCAGATCTAAAGTATAACACTCAAGATGTTTGTATATGTTTTAACCTAACACTGACTATACAAATGTGTAGTTCAGGCCCGAGCAAGGGTTGAGTGTTGGCCCACTCCAACATCCACCCCATCCCTGATTTTCTGGGGCACAGTTGTGGAGGGGTGGTCCTGAGGCTCCAAGGCTGTACGATCACGATGACACAGGGCAGCAATGGGATGAGGTCCAGTGTTGATGGTATGGCAGAGGCCAGAGGCCTCTAACCAAACCACTTTGAGTTTTTAAAGAAAGAAATTAAAAAATGTCTAAAAAAAATGGAAAGATCTGCCATGCTCTTGGATAGGCAGGATAAACATAGTAAAAATGGCAATCTTACCAAAAGCAATCCATAGATTCAATGCAATCCTTATCAAAATTCCAGCACAATTCTTCACAGACCTTGAAAGGAAAATTATCAACTTTATATGGAAAAACAAAAGACCCAGGATAGCCAAAACGACCTTGTATGAAATAAAAGAACTTCAGGAGGCATCATCCCTGACTTCAAGCTCTACTATAGAGCTATAGTAGTGAAAACAGCTTTGTATTGGCACAAAAAAGACAGGTAGACCAATGGAATCAAATTGAAGACCCTGCTATTAATCCATACACCTATGAACACCTGATCTTTGACAAAGAAGCTAAAATTATACAATGGAAAAAAGAAAGCATCTTCAATAAATAGTGCTGACATAACTGGATACTGGCATGTAGAAGACTACAGATCGATCCATATCTATCACCATCCACCAAACTTAAGTCCAAATGGATCAAAGACCTCAACATAAATCCAGCCACTCTAAAAAAGAGAGAGTGGGAAGTACTCTTGAATGAATTGGTATAGGAGACTGCTTCCTGAACATAACATCAGTAGCACAAACACTAAGATTGATGATTAATAAATGGGACCTCCTGAGACTTAGAAGCTTCTGTAAGGCAAAGGACACAGTCAACCTGACAAAACAGCAGTCCACAGAATGGGAAAAGATATTCACCAACCCCACAACTGACAGAGGGCTGATCTCCAAACCAGTGATTCTTTGCAATGAATGCCTGCATGTAAAGATGTATGGATAAAGAGGTTTACTGTGTGACTTACTGTGCCACACTGCAGCTTCCATGAGCAGGGTTTCCCTTTTTTACTTTTTTATCTTAAAATTTACTTTGTTTTATTTGAGGTAGGGAGGTTGCAGGGGCAGAGTGTGGATTCTAGGGTATAGGACACAAAGAATAAATAAAAAAGGAAAGTTAAATATGAAATAAACAAACAAGCAAAAACAAATATGCAGTCTTCTGAGCTGACAGTATGGTGTCACTATGGCTATTGGAAATGACATAGCAAAACTTTTGTTGACTTCAATAAATGTGTTCAATATTGATATCTAACATTTAGTTTGTAAAATAAATGAATGTTTTCTCAGTATTTAAATGATTCTATACAATGGTTAGGTGTAACAAGAGGTGTTTTTTTTCTCTTCTCCCAGCTAGTCCCAAAACCCTTGAGTCCGAAATAAACACAATTAAGCCAAATTCATTATAAAAATGTTGGCTGATGACTTCAGCTTCTTATTGACTAGCTCTGTCTCAATTATTAACCAATTTCTTTTAATCTAAGCATTTCCATGTGTTCTTATCTTACTGGAGAAGGGCCTGGACCTGTAACTCCTTTGGTGGCTCACATGATGACTACCTTTGCCTACATTTCCCAGAATTCTCCTCATTTTCTAGTTCTACCTATCTCCCTGCCTTTATTGGCCACAGTGTTTTATTCATCAACCAATAAGAGGAACATATACACAGAAGGGCAATCCCCATCAGTTAAGGAATATTTTACTGGAGAATTTTGAGTTTGAATTATCTATCACTGTGGTTTAGACTTAGAAGGTGAAAGCACAATGTAAAAACAAAATAAAATGTGAGAGTAGCAAAATTCAGAGGCAACTGTGGTCTGTACTGAGTAAAATTTGCATAAGTTCATCTATTGTAGAATCTGTAATTTAGTTTTAGAATCTGAAATTCAAGAGCCAATTCAACAAAACCCCAACTAACACTTTGGATGCCAGTAATCATAAGACATGTGTCTTCTCAAAGCCATAGTTCTCACTTTGAACGTGGTGGATATCCCAATCCTGTTCTATTTTCTCTTCTAGAGGAGACAAACATTGGAGTATTTTTGTTCAAATGAGTAAGAAGGAAATGTCACATATAGATAAAAACAGAGCTGTTGAAGGCAGTGTAGCTGAGGTCATAGTAAACTGTAATAATAATGACATTTCATTCTAACACAGTCCAAAGTCTTCACTGACCTCTGAGCAGTATTTAATTACAATAAAATGAGCTCTGGTCTGAAGGTGGGGTTTTAATGAGTTCACTAGACCCAAGATAAATGACAAATAGGTATTTATTAGGAAAGGACTTACACAGATAAGAGTAAATAACCTCTGGGTCTTCCTGGTCCAGGAAATGTAGCCTCTGCTCATCTGACGCTCCCCACAACCCAAGAGAGCTTGAGCCAGCTCCTCCTCTACCTTAATGGTTCATGTCTGCAACTGAAACTAAGATGCTACTACACTGGTCGAACACCATGAAAGGTGAAACTGGCTTTTTAGAGGACTTAAAAGAAAAAAAAACCCTCTTTTCTGAAGGTTTTTACTTTAAAATAGATATAGGGGGCAATAGGGCAAGTGTGTTACAATATAAAAAATAACATAACTTCTTTACTGCCTTGTTCTTGAAGTTATTTATTCCTGGAGATTAAGACCAATTTGCTTACAAAATTATAGATTAGATTGTTAAAAAATAAATTTAAAGAGTTATGTCGGTATAAATCCATTCCTGTCTGTTCTGTGTAAAATAATCAGTGTTTTTAGCCTTTGGAGATTTTTTTCTTGCCATTCCTGCTTTGGTTTCCACATCATCCTGGTTCAGGACTCAGTTCTAGATCATTGTGAAGGAGGAATTAGTTTCCTGCTGAGAGGTGTAAGCACTCCACAGTGCACAGGTTGTATTATGTGCTCTTTTTTTAAAGCATTTTTTAAATTTAAATTAGAAACAAGGTCCCTTCACATGTCAATCCCAGCCCCTCTCCCTAGCCTCTTCCCATGCCCTCCCAACAACACCCCCCCCAGCTCCCCACCCAATCCCCACTCCATTACCCAGAGAGGGTGAGGTCCTACATGGGGGATACCCAGAGTCTATCATTTCGTTCAGAGCAGGGCTTAGGCCATCCCTCAAGATTCCAGGTTGAAAAAGCATCCATCATTGTGGGATGGGAACCCAAAGTCCATTTGTATGCCAGGGATAAATACTGATCTACTATTCAAAGCCCCATAGATTGCTTAGGTCTCCTCATTGACACCCACATTCAGGGGGTCTAGATCAGTCCCATCTGGCCTCCCAGCCATCAGTCTGGGGTCCAACAGATCCCCTTGTTCAGGTCATCTGTTTCTGTAGGCTAAACATGCCCAGTCTTGACAGTCTTTACTCATCAGTCCTCCCTCTCTGTCACTGGGTTCCAGGAGCTCAGTTCAATATTTACCTGTGGGTGTCTGCCTCTGCTTCCATCAGTCATTGGTTGAAGGTTCTAGGATGGCATATAAGGAAGTAGTTGAACTCATTATCAGGAATGGGCATTTAAGGGGGCATCTCCACTTTAGCTTAGTTTGCCAGTTGGTGTTATCCTTGTAGATCTCTGGAAATCTCACTAGGGCCAGATCTCTCCTCAAACCTATAATGACTCCCTATATTATGGTATCTCTATCCTCTATTCTTCTGCTGATTCAAACTTCCTGGTCCCCCATTCCTCTCCTCCCCTCCTCTTCTCCCCCTCTCTTTTTCCCTGGCTCCCTCTCCCCTCCCCCCATGCTCCCAATCTGCTCAAGAGTTCATGCCTCATTCCCATACTTTGGGGTACCATGAATATCTCTCTTAGGCTCCTCACTGTTTCTCATTCTCTCTGGCAGTGAGATTGTAGGCTGGCACTCCCCTGATCCATGTCTAAAATCCATATATGAGTGAATAACTGCCATGTTTTTCTTTTGGTGACTTGGTCACCTCACTCAGGATGGTTTCTTCCAGTGCCATCCATTTGCCTGCAAATTTCAAGATTCCATTGCTTTTTTTCCCATACTCCATTGTGTATATAAGGTTAAGTGTGACTAGATTTATGTTGATGTCTTTGATAAATTTCCCTTAAGTTTTATGCATGGTGATATACATAGATCTATCTGCATTCTTCTACCTGCCAGCCTCCAGTTATGCCAGCACCATTTGTTGAAGATGATTTTTTCCATTACATAATTTCAGCTGCTTTGTTCAAGATCAGATGTTCATACTTGTATGGGTTAATATCAGGGTTTTCAATTCGATTCACTTGGTCAACCTGTCTATTTTTGTGCCAATACAAAGCTGTTTTCAGGACTATAGCTCTATAATAGAGCTTGAAGTCAGGGATGGTGATACCTCTGGACATTGCCTTGTTGAACAGGGTTGTTTTGGCTACCCTGTGTCTTTTGCTTTTCCATATAAAGTTGTTTGTTGTTCTTTCAAGGTCTGTGAAGACTTGTGCTGTGATTTTAATTGGGACTACATTGAATCTGTAGACTGCTTTTGGCAAGATTGCCATTTTTACTACATTGATCCTACCTATCCAAGAGCGTGGGAGATCTTTCGATTTTCTGAGGGCTTTTTAAATTTCTTTCTTTAAAGTTCTTGCGATACAGGTCCTTCCCTTGTTTGGTTAGCATTAACCCAAGGTATTTTATGTTGTTTGTGGCAATTGTAAAGGGTGATATTTCTCTGATTTCCTTCTAGCCCTTTTATTGTCTGTATATAGTAGGACTACTGATTTTCTTGAATTGACCTTTTATCCTACCACTTTGATGAAGGTATGTAACAGCTCTAGGAGTTCCCTGATACAATTTTTTGGGTCACTTATGTAAACTATCATATCATCTGCAAATAGTGAAAGTCTGACCTCTTCCTTTCCAATTTGTACCCCTTGATCTCCTTTTTTGTTTTATTGCTCTAGCTAGAACTTAAAGTACAATATTGAAGAGGTATGGAGAATGTGGACAGCCTTGTCTTGTTCCTGATTTTAGAGGAATTGCATTGAGTGTCTGTCCATTTAGTTTGATGTTGGCTGTTGGTTTGCTGTATATATCTTTTATTATGTTAATGTATGTTCCTGTTATCCCGGATCTCTCCAAGTCCTTTATCATGAAGGGCTGTTGTATTTTGTCAAGTTTTTTTTAGCATCTAGTGAGATGATCATGTGATTTTTGTCTCTCAGCTTGTGTATATGGTGGATTCCATCAATTGATTTTCGTATGTTGAACCATCACTGCGTCCCTGGGTGAAACCTACTTGATCATGGTGGATGATTTTTCTGATGTGTTCTTGGATACTATTTGTCAATATTTTATTGAGTATTTCTGCATCTATGTTAATGAGGGATATTTTTCTGAAGTTCTCTTTTTTATTAATTTTTTTTATTTTTATGTTCAAATTTGGATTAGAAACATGGTTGGTTCAGGAGTCAGTTCCAGGTCCCTCTCCCTTTCCCTCCCCTCCTCCTGTGCCCTCCCCTCAACTCCCCATTATCCCCTCATTTCCCCAGGGATGGTGAGGCCCTCCATGGGGGTGTCCATAGTCTGTCATTTCATCCAGGGCAGGGCCTAGACCCTCCCCACAAGAGTCCAGGGTGAGAGTTCATCTCACATTGTTGGATGGGAGTCCAAAGTCCATGTGTATACTTGGGATGTATACTGATCTACTGCCCAAGGCTCAATAGATTACCTAGGCCTCCTCACTGACACCCCCATTCAGAGGGTCTTGATCAGTCCCATGTTGGATTCCCAGGCATCAGCCTGGGATTCAAGAGTTAACCCTTGTCAGGTCAGCTGTTTCTGGGGTTAAACCAGCCCAGTCTTAACTCCTTTGGCCCTCAGTCCTCCCTCTCTGTTACTGGCTCTCTTGAGTTCAGCTCAGTACTTAACCATGGGAGTCTGCCTCTTCTTCCATCAGCCACTGAATGAAGTTTCTGTTTCCCAGACTCTCTGGCCATGGGATTGTAGGCTGGCACTCCCCAGATCTATGTCTAAAATCCATATATGAGAGAGTACATGCCATGTTTCTCTTTTTGTGACTGGGTTACGTCACTCAGGATGGTTTCTTCTAGTGTCATCCATTTGCTTGCGAATCTCATGATTCCATGTTTTTTTCTGCTGAATAGTATTCCATTGTGTAAATGTACCACATTTTCTCTATCCACTCTTCGGGACATCTAGGTTGCTTCCAAGTTCTGGCTATTACAAATAATGCTGCTATGAACATAGTGGAACAGACATCCTTGTTGTATGAATGGGCATCTTTTGGATATATGCCTAAGAGTGGAGTTGCTGGGTCTTGTGGTAGGTTTATTCCCATTTTTCTGACGAATCTCCATACTGGTTTCCAAAGTGGCTGAAAAAGTTGGCACTCCCACCAGCAATGAAGGAGTGTTCCCCTTTCACCGCATCCTCTCCAGCATAAATTGTTGTTGGTGTTTTTGATTTTAGCCGTTTTGACAGGAGTGAGATGGTGTCTCAGAGTTGTTTTGATTTGCATTTCCTGGATGGCTAAGGATGTTGAGCACTTTCTCAAGTGCCTCTCCGCCATTTTAGACTCCTCTATTGAAAATTCTTCATTTAGTTCTGCATCCCACTTTTTAATTGGATCCTTTGGTGCTTTGGAGACTTGCTTCTTGAGCTCTTTGTAAATTTTGGAGATCAACCCTCTGTCAGATGTGGGATTAGTGAATATTTTTCCCATTCTGTGGGCTGCCTTTTTGTCTTGCTGACTGTGTCCTTTGCCTTACAGAAGCTTCTCAGTTTCAGTAGGTCCCATTTATTAATTGTTGATCTCACTGTCTGTGCTACTGGTGTTATGTTCAGGAAGCTGTCTCCTGTACCAATTCGTTCCAGGGTACCACCCACTTTCTCTTCTAAGAGGTTCAGTGTGGCTGGATTTATGTTGAGGTCTTTCATCCATTTGGATTTAAGTTTTGTGCATGGCGATAAGCATGGATCGATCCGCAGTCTTCTACATGCCAGCCTTCAGTTATGCCAGCACCATTTGTTGAAGATGCTTTCTTTATTTCATTATATATTTTTAGCTTCTTTGTCAAAGATCAGTTGTTTATATGTGTGTGGGTTAATATCAGGGTTTTCAATTAGATTCCATTGGTCTACCTGCCTATTTTTGTGCCAATACCAAGCTGTTTTCAGGACTATAGCTCTATAATAGAGCTTGAAGTCAATGATGGTAATGCCTCTTGACGTTGCCTTGTTGAACAGGTTTGTTTTGGCTATCCTGGGTCTTTTGTTTTTCCATACAAAACTGATTATTGTTCCTTCAAGGTCTGTGAAGAATTGTCCTTTATCATGAAGGGCTGTTGTATTTTGTCAAAGTATTTTTTAGCATCTAGTGAGATGATCATGTGATTTTTGTCTCTCAGCTTGTGTATAGGGTGGATTCCATCAATTGATATTCGTATGTTGAACCATCACTGCGTCCCTGGGTAAAACCTACTTGATCATGGTGGATGATTTTTCTGATGTGTTCTTGGATACGATTTGTCATTATTTTATTGACTATATTTGCATCAATGTTAATGAGGGATATTTTTCTGAAGTTCTCTTTTTAGTTGTGTTTGTGTGGTTTGGGTATCAAGGTTATTGAAGCCTCATCAAAAGAGTTTGGCAAAGACCTTCTGCTTCTATTGCATGGAATACTTTGAGAAGAATTGGTATAAGCTGTTCTTTCAATTTCTGGTAGAATTCTGCACTTAGGCCATCTGAACCTGGGCTTTTTTTTGGTTGGGAGACTTTTGATGACTTTTTCTATTTCCTTAGGGGTTGTAGGTCTATTTAGATTGCTTATCTGTTCTTGATTTAATTTTGACAAGTTATCTTTCCAAGAAAATTGTACATTTTCTTTAAGTTATCAAACTTTTGGTAGTACAGGTTGTCAAACTATGACCTGATGATTCTCTGGATTTCCTCAGTGTCCGTTGTTATGTCCCCTTTTTCATTTCTGATTTTTTTAATTTGCATGTTCACATTCTACTGTTTGGTAAGATTGGATAAAGGTTTGTCTATCTTTTCATTACATTGATTCTTTTAATTGTTTTCCAAGTTTGTCCTCAATTTGATTATTTCCTGGTTTCTACTCCTCCAGGGCAAATTTGCTTCTTTGTGTTCTAAAGCCTTCAGTTGTACTGTTAATTCTCTAGTGTGACTATTCTCCGGTTTCTTCATGTGGACACTTAGTGCTATGAGCTTTCCTCTTAGCGCTGCTTTCAAAGTGTCCCATAAGTTTGGACATGTTGTGTCCATTGAATTGTAGGAAGTCTTTAATTTCTGTTTTTATTTCTTCTTTGACCCAGAAATGGTACAATTATGCATCATTCAATTTCCATGGGTTTGTAGGGTTTCTGCAATTTGTGTTGTTGTTGACCTCTAATTTTAATGCATGATCATGTGCTAAGATCCATGGAGTTATTCCAATTTTTTCTACCTGTTGAGGTTTAATATGTTGTCAAATATGTGGCTGATTTTTGAGAATGTTCCATGTGGCACTGAGAAGAAGGTATATTCTTTTGTATTTGGATGGAATGTTCTATAGATGTCTATTAAACCCAATTGTGTCATAACTTTTATTAGTTACTCTGCTTCTTTGTAAAGTTTCTGTCTGGTAGTTCTATCTAGTGGTCAGAGTGGGTTATTAAAGTATCCCCCTACAGGTGTGTGAAGCTTTATATGTGATTTGAGTTTTAGTAATGTTTGTTTTACAAACATGCCTTTGTATTTGGGGTATAGATATTCAGAATTGAGACTTCATCTTGGTGAATTTCTCCTGTGATGACTGTGAAATGACCTTCTTCATCTCTTTTGATTGATTTCATTTTAAAGTCTAATTTGTTAGATATTAGAATTGCTATCCCCCCTGCTTCTTTCTTGGGCCCATTTGATTGGAAAATCTTTTCTCAACCTTTAACTCTGAGATAATGTATGTCTTTGAGGCTGAGGTGTGTTTCTTGCATGCAGCAGAAGGATGAATTCTGTCTTTGAATCCATTCTGTTACCCTGTGTTTTAAATGGGTGAGTTAAGACCATTAATATTGAGGGATATTAATGACCATTGATTGCTCACTCTTGTTTGTTTTGGAATGGTTGTTGTTGGTGGCAAATGTATGTGGATTTCCACACCTTTTTTCTTTTGGATGTTGGTAAGGTGGGATTATGTATTGCTTATATTCTTCTGATTGTAAGTTAACTTGCTTGGGTTGGAGTTTTCCTTCCAGAACTTTCTGTAGGGCTGGGTTAGTGGATATGTATTGTTTAAATCTGATTTTGTCATGGAATAACTAGTTTCTCCATCTATAGTGATTGAAAGCTTTGCTGGGTATAGTAGTCTGGGCTGGCATCCATGGTCTCTTAGTGTTGGTAGAATATCTATCCAGGACCTTCTGGCTTTCAGAGTTTCCATGGAGAAGTCAGGTGTAATTCTGATAGGTTTGCATTTATATGTTACTTGGCCTTTTTCCTTAGCTGCTCTTAATATTCTTTCTTTATTCTGTATATTTGGGGTCTTGATTATTATGTGGCGAGGGGACATTTTTGGGATCCACTCTATTTGGTGTTCTGTATGCTTCTTTTACCTCATTGGCATGTCTTTCTTTAAGTTGGGAAAGTTTTCTTCTATGATTTTGTTGGATATGTTTTCTGCCCCTGTGAGGTGGTTTTCTTCACCTTCTTCTATATCTATTATTCTTAGATTTTGTCTTTTCACGGTTTCCCATATTTCCTGCATATTTTGTGTGAGGTATTTGTTAGACTTAAGATTTTCTTTGGTTGATGAATCTATTTCTCCTAGTATATCTTCAACACCTGAGATTTTCTCTTCCATCTCTTGTTTTCTGTTGGTTATGCTTGCATCTGTAGTTACAACATTCCTTCAGACTGTGTTTTTTTTATTGTTTCGATTTCAGCTTCCAAACCTTGCTCTGTTTGAATTGTTTCTTGCAATTTTTGATTGTCTTTTCCTACATTTCTTGCATTTTTTTGGATTTTTTTGGTTTGTTTTTTCTTATATTTCTTTTACTTTTTGGTTTGTTTTTTTCTTCTAACTCTTTGAGGGATTTTCCCATATCCTCTTTGAGGGCCTCTATAATTTTCATGAAGTTGTTTTTGAGGTCTTTCTCTTCTGCTTCACTTGCATTGGAATGTTCAAGTCTTGCTGGTGTACAGTCTCTAGACTCTTGTAATGTCATATTTTCTTTTCTGTTGCAGAGTGTGTTTTTGTATTGTCTCCTTCCCATCCCTTCTTCTAGTGGGTGCAGAAATAGTCTTTTCATTGCCTGATGGGTAGAGGACCAGGGTTCCCTTTCAGTGGTTGCAAGCAAGTCCAACACTCTGGTAGTTCTCCTCTTCCTTGTCCTAGTCCTGGTCGTGTGGGTGGAGAAGGAGTCTAGGATGCTGGGTTGCATTTGCTCCCACCAGGAGGGAGAGACTAGTGGTAGTCCCCAGGCACTGGAGTGGGTCTGGTCTGGTGGGTGGAAAAGTAGACCAGGAAGCTGGGGTGCAGTAGGCTCCCATTGGGAGGGGCTGTTCAGTGGCAGTCCCCAGGTATTCCCCAGACACTGGATCATGGGTCTGCATACAGGCCCTGGTTTACCTGGTCCTGTGGGTGGAGATAGAGACCAGGAAGCTAGGATGCATAGGCTCCTGCCTGGAGGGGAGGCTCAGTGGCAGTCCCCAGGCACTGGAACATGGGTCCACAAACAGTGTATTATGTGCTCTTAACATGTTGCATTTGCATAGTCATGGGCCAACAGTATGATATCTCTCATGTCTGTGTGAAAAGTTTAGGGTAGGATAATTTACACTGAAGAGAAGTGAGTGTGTGTGTGTGTGTGTATGTGTGTGTGTGTGTGTGTGTGTGTGTGTGTGTGTGTGTGTGTGTGTAGCATGTAAAGTATAACTGAGAAGAAAAGAAAAGGGAACTGGAAAGATCAAAATAGAGTTAAGGAGGGAAGACCATGACTTTTGGAGACACTGATGCAAATCAATGACTGAGCTTTCAATAATCCTGGCTTTCTTCCTAGACCCTGCAAGACCATTAAAAATGTCCTAAAATGTAAACTCTTTTCAATTAACATTTTATTGCCTACTATGGTTCTCACTTAGCTTGACACCTTATTTAATACTAGTATTATCTATGGACAAAAGCAAGTTATGAATTGAAGTTAGTTAACCTTTTATGTCTCACAGGATCATGGCAGAGTCCCAGTGCATGTCTTTTTCTGCTTTTTTTCCTGCTCTTCATTCTCCTCTCTTCTGAGTAAGGCTCAGAAGTTCATTGTCACTCTTCTGCAGCACAGGCATAGCATCTATGCCTGAGGACAGAAGAGAGGCAGTATTGCCAGCTACCTGATCAACAGCCCTCACAGCCTTTATCCTGATAAAAGATACATGCTGCTCTGCTATTCCTCATTTGGAGAGACAGACATTTCCTTACACTCTGAAACAAACGTCTAAAGCAATAACTTATTTTTCATATTTTTCATTCTTGATTGTTTTTGTTTAATTTCCTGTGAAATGAAGTCTTCTATCCTTTCATGGGACTTGAAAATTATAAGATGAGGAACTAGCGTGTGGAAAGCTACTCACCTTTACTTTCAGAGGCCTCAGATGATCTGGCTGCTTCAATAGGATTTCCTTTCAGTATCATTCTATTCACAGTAAATGAACCATATTTATAGCTAAACGACAGTGATTTGCCACAGTAAGAATTTGTTCAGTTGCCAGTCATGGTGTTAGGTAGCACCGAGAAAGCAAATGCAAGTATGCCCATGCTAATACACCCAAGACTTTTTAAAATGATAGGGAAAAGGATGTAAAACAAACAAACAAACAAGAAAACAAATGCCAAAATAATGGAAGTCAAGTAACAAAGGAACCATAACCATATGGAGCTATTGCTTTTATTGCGTACAAATTTTAGGGAAGCAAACACGCTTTAGGGTAGGCAAAACATTAGATCTGGAAAACAAAGAGTGTGGAGAGGGATATGGTGATGCCACAAGGTGCTCTGGAAGCCAGGAACAGACAATACTCATTGATATTACTTATAGGTATATAGGGCACCTGCTCAGGTCTTCTAGTACCACTAACACATCTTACACTCATTTTACATCTCTGGGATTGTTTTGTGGTCAGAACCTGTGCCATTCACTATTGTAGCTTCAGCTACAATTGGGGACTCCTTACAACTACAACTATTACCAATAATTTTGTTCTGTTCACATGAAATTATTTTTTAGAAATATGAGAATTTCATATTTCTGAGAATGGTGCAATTTACTGTAATTTTTTTTGTAAGCTACCTTTAAAACATTTTAAAAAGAAGCTACTGTGGGGACTGGGGAATCACTCAGTGGTTAACAATACATTCTGTGAAGGCATGAAGACCTGGATTTGGGTCCCAACACTTATATGACTATAGATCAGGATTGATGGAGGTAACTTGGAAATGGAAGAAAGCAGGCAGACATCTCCAGAAACAGAATTGTTCTTTTAATCAGAGCAACTGAAAAACTGCAGTCTGCTGTGAAACTGGAGGCTATCTACATGTGAGTTGGTGGGATCTGGGTATTTTATTGGATAGGAAGGCAGAAACGTTGGGGATAGAAGAATCTAAGAGCAGGTCAGTTCCCCTGCAGTCTGGAAGTGAACACCAGTGAGTTTGGTATGTCCCCTTATCAGAGGCTCCCACAAGTGTCATCAGTCAAGTCAACTCTCCCTCTAGAGTTTCTGGCTTTAAAGCTTTTAGGTCATTCATTAACCCTTCAGTGAAAAGCTGGGCATGGCCTCCTAGGTGCATGGTTACAGGAGGATCACTGGCTTGTGGGCCACCAGCCTAGATGAAAAACCTTGGCTCTAGACCCTGCCTCAAAGGAATATGATGGAGAATAATAGGATACTTGACTCACCTCAGTGACTGCCACATGTGTGCATATACTGTAGTCATATATGATGGAGAATGTCCTTGTATATATGTTTCTCTTATTGGTTGATGAATAAAACACTGTTTGGCTAATAGCCAGTAGAGGTAGGAAGGTAGGCGGGATTAGAAGACAAGGATAATTTTGGGAAAGGTGCCTAGAGAAGGCCATGAAGAGACTGGGAGGATAGGATGCACTAGGCATTCTGTGGTAAAAGAAGGCCATGTAGAAATACATAGATTGATAGTTATGGGTTAATAATTAAGATAGAGATAACCAATAAGAAGCGCTAGTCATCAGCCAACAAATTTTTATAATTAATATAGTATCTATGTGTTTATTTGGGGCTCAAGGGCAGCGAGACCTGGTGGGACAAGAAAATCCAGCAACACATACACTACCATTCCTTTCAAAAAATGAAACCTGCGCACTGTGACTAGTTCAATGGTAGGGCACTTTGTCAATCATGCACAAGACTGTGGGTTAAATGTCCAGGACACAAAATCCAATATTAACATCAATAAGAACTTTGTGTACTAGTGGGACTACATTACCTTTGTCTCCTACGATAGAAGTCATTTCCTTAGGTAAATCTAGAAGGGCCTGAATTTGGTGTAAAAATCAATTAGGTTTGTAGTTCTAAAAGTTGCATATGTATATCTCAGACTAGTGATCATAGTTAGCATAGTAATTCCAACACAAGACCTTGAGGTGGTATGCAGTATCATTCTCTGGAATTTTGGAGAATTCACATCTTCAAAGGTTTCTGTCAGAGACTGAACCACCAGCCAGGGAGCCTTCAAGGAACTGACCTAGGCCACCTGCACACATGTTGCAGTTGTGTAGATTGGTCTTCTTATTGAGCAGGTGCTACCTCTGATTGTTGCTTGCTTTGAGGACACGTTCCTTCTTCCAGGTTGTCTTGTTCAGCCTTAATAAGAGGCTCACTCAGTGCAGGAGTATAGGCAAATTTCACTGAAACTTAATATGCAATGGCTGGTTAATATCTATGGGTTACTTGCCCTTTTCTGAAGAGAAACAGAGGAGGAGTGGATGTAAGGTGGGGGTAAGGAGTTGGGGAGGGTAGATGTGGCGGCTGGAAGACGAGGAGGGAGGGAAACTGCAATTGGGATGTAACAACACAAGCAAAAATAGAAAACAAACAAAAAGTTTCAGTAGGTCATAGGGATCAAAGGGTCAGTACCAGGTGAGCACAAAGTGCGAGCCTGGGTAGGATTGTGGGAGCGAGAGAGACTCAAGGGGGATTTGGAAACATTTAAAAATGATCTGAAAACTTATTAATATTGTTGTATACATGTCAAAAATTTTGATATTGGTAATTATGTAGGACTAAGTATCAGATATATATTGACAAGCATGTGGGAAGAATACATAGAATGGTGGTATTTTTGCAACTTTTGAAAAGTCTGAACTTATTCAGGCAATTAAAAACTACTTATGTTAAATACCATTCAAATATATAATTAAAATAAATTAATTTTATTATCTGTGCATTAATAATGTCAGTGATTATAAGTAGTTTATTCAAGCATAAAGGTATCTGTGTACATATTGACAATATTGAGCTTTGAATATGTGTTAAAAATGTTATATTAGCACATTTTATTATAATTGTATATTGGAGTGTGCTCTGGCTACAGATTTCCCTCTTATACTTTCTGAATATTGCTTTAGAAGTGTTAACTGCATTTATAATAGAGCATATTGAAAATTGTGGAAAGATTTTTGCTTTATGAATCAACATTTTTAGGATTTATGCTCATATGCATATCTATAAATCCTTGAAAAGATGTTTTAAATATTGCTTGGTGTAAGAAAAATGCATTATATACAGTTAAGCAATTATCAAAAAATAATTTTTTTAAAGCTCTTTCTTTGTTATTTCTTCCCTACTCAGCCCCAGGAAACACAATGTTCTTGCCTGTTCTACTGCCCTCTAGAGGTAGACCGGAGAGAAGTTGTGTTGTTTTTTGGGTTCCTGGAATAGGAGCTGCAGCTGAGAACTTTCTGTAGGTGGTAGAGATAAATGTGGTTTTTTCACATGTGCATCATCCTAGCAAAGTATCACATTCTTCAGTTTATAATGCTTGAGTGTTGTTGTGAGGCTCCGTGTTTATTTTAGCTTTGCATGTCACACTATCCCAGTGCCAAGTGTGTACACAAGACACAGCGGCCAAGGGAGTTTCATCAATAGAAGTTGTGAAGCAACCTCGTTTCTTATCTAAATTTAAACTGGAAAATAAAATATATATATATATAAAAAGAAGTCTGCATTCCAGACCTTTCCTCCCTTGTGTGACATCTTTCCACCTCCGTCATATCCAATCCTTCCTTAAGGCATCTAAGGCTGTGTATCTCTGTCTTTCCGTCTCAGAAAGAAGCAACAGCGAGCAGTTAAACTCTATTTGAACAGTCATGTGTTACACAGGATGGAATTTTGAACTTATTCAAAACAAGTTACTTCCACTTGCACAGTCCCCTTTAGAACTGCAGTGTGAGAATTACTGGCATGATGTTTACATTGGATATCTTAATTAGGTTAAAGATCCTCAGATACAGATCTTTACTTTTTCAGTTAACATTACACTTTTACTAGAACTCCTGAGAGTTTATTGTCCCAAATACAGAACGAATAGAATTTGTCAGGAATAATATGATACATACTTTTTAATTCATGTAAAACTTTCCTGAAATAGTCCATGAATGTTCCAAAGAAGTATATGAAGTGGTTATTGTTTTAGACTAGAAGTCGAGGTTAGCTGGGCTAATTAGTTGAATGCTATTTTAAAAGAACATTTGCAATATGATCTTAACATTCTCAGTATTATTGTAACCATCATTTTTGTTTTCTCTGAGCAGTACAAACCTCGCCACCATGGGGAATTTAATGGTTTCAATAGCTAATGACTGAACTTTTCACCTTGGGCTCTCGTTCACATTAGGCTGCGATTTAAAGTGATTGACAGCCATTTCATAGTAGCCTGCCAAAGAACTGGGGGCCAAAATCATCCAAATTATGGCGAGAAAAATGCCCCCAATAGAAAAAAAATAAAGGCAGAAGTGAAATGACCAGTGTAGCTGGAATTAATTGGCCCCCTTCCTGGCTAAGCAGCAAACATGCATAGGGACTGAATAATCTCTTGGATTTGGTGGCAGACCCTTGCAGGTTGGAACTACGGGTTGGCAGGTTAGCATAAGGGGAGGCCATATCCCCCTAGTATGTGACACGTCTATTCTGTGAATTTCCATTTTGTGGAGCTGTCAATCTGTGGCTTTTGTAAGCCTTAAACTTTCTTTAGAAACAACACCACAAAAAAATGACCCTACCTCCTAAACTACCACATAAATCAGCTTGATTAGTAATCTCTATTAAGAGACTGAGTTTTAAATAGACTGGGTATTTGAGATACAGAATGAAGGACTTGGCAGGGCCAAATAGGGATGTCTGAACAACGTCTGCCCTGCCCCTTCCTAACACTTGTATGAGTTTGAAGCCCATTCACAAATGCACTAAATTATAAAAGTGCAAATTATAGCTACCCACAAGCAGCCCTTGAGACACCATTAGGAGGTGAATGTCTAAGATCAGTATTTGTTAAAGATACAGGAATCTCAGGAAAATACTTTATAACAGGAAAGCCAAAGGTGACAGTCCTTCAGATATGAGCCCAAGAATAGCAGCCCACTTTGAGCATTCTTTTTTCCATTAACATGAATTTGATCTTTTTTATTTTCCTATCCTGAATTTTTATTTTAAGCTCGATACTAAAACCACAGATGGGATATTGCTGTGTCATTTCCATGGCTTCATACAGATTACCAAATGCATACAGCTGTCCCATGCTCCCTTAATAGACCACCATCTTTTCAATACATCTTCTACTGATGGCATTTCTGTGGATAAACACCATTTCAGAAAGAAACATGCCATATGTCCTGCCATGCACTCAGGTACAACATAGTACTTCTTTGGAACAGTTCTTTATCATCTCATAATGTCATGTCAGGGCTTTTAAACAGTTTTGTTCGTCTTTCAAATTTTAATTTCTTATTTTATCTCATTTATATATTATGTTTTTGTTCCTTTTACACTCCATGTCCTTTGGGTATATATTTCAGCTTCCAAAATATATTAATGCTTTTATGGAATCTCTGAGGGTATGAATAGTTGGATCTCTGTGTCCATAAGTATTTCTTGTGCCTTTTCTTGGCTTCTTTTTCCCTCTGTTCGCTTGTCTTGTACAACTTCAGTATGATGGTTTTTGTTTTATCTTACTATATTTTATCATTATCTTTAGAAGCCTGGTCTTTTTTCATGAGAGACAGAAGGGAGTAGATAGGGTGGGAGGAGAAGTAGGAAGGAACTAGGGGGAGTAGAAGGAGGGAAAACTATAATCATACTATATTATATTAGGATAAAAACCCTGTTTTCAATAAAAGGATAAAAGTTGTGCCTGCATTATTTATTAGTTCAGAGATTGTGATTTTGAGACACACATTAGAAACAAAATTTGTTGAATGAAATAGGATATATTATAAGTAGTTTATAATATACTTGTTTTTAAGCATCTCCCAACATGTTCATTTCTGGACCATAAGACTCAGTATTTTATATCTCAATTTCTCCCTTTATTATATAATCAAAATATCTAGTTACTATTGTGTAGTCTTTCATTGAGGTTAAATATTGCTAGATCATAGAGCTGGAGAGAGAGTTCAGTGTTTATGCTAAAGTGCTTACTGCTCCAGCATATGACCTGAATTCAGGTCTCCAGTACCCAAGTAAAAGCCAGAATTGGAGTGCACGTGCCTCTAATCCTAGTGTGAGGGGTGGGGCCTAGAGACAGGCAGATCCAAGGCTCACTGTCCAGCTTGTCTAGTCAGACAGATCCAATCTCATAAACGTAGGGTGGAGAAAAAGGTAGATACTTAGAGTCCACCCTGATTTCACGCCTGCAAACACAGGGCAGTGCACCTGGGTACACACAGTTGTGGCTGCGCTCTTGTACACACACAATTGTGAGATCAATGATGCAGAAGACAGGTGTGTGTGTGTGTGTGTGTGTGTGTGTGTGTATGCTTTATTTAGTGTAAGTAATTTAGGAGTTACTTCTACTCATATGTTTACATTTTATACTTCCATGATGAAAAGTATTATTTTCAAATTCTCCATGCTTTTCCCATTAGAGGACTGCAATAGACAGCCTGAATAAAAATAATGCACCAGTAAGAATACTTATTCAAGATCATTCCAAAATCAGCATTTGATTCCCTTATACCAAATGCAACTATATTACATGCAGACATTTAATAGACTATTGGCTTGTTTCATTTTCTTTGACTTGACTTTGCTTATGACCACTGTCTTCTAAGACTGCTAAATCCATAACTGTAGGAACATGTCTCTTACTACTCTAAGACTGCTAAATCCATAACTGTAGGAACATGTCTCTTACTACTCTGAAATGTCTTTTTGCTGATGCCAACATGAGCTCTGAGTTGGTGTCCATTGGGTTCATACTCTGATACAAAATGATATATCAAATTTTCCAGTACAAGTGCTTTACTTTCACCTACAAGTTTTTATAGATTATACAAATAACAGCGTTGACATCAATCTGAGATGGAAATCTCTGGTAACTTTACTGTTCCTGTCAGTGTGGAAGGTACATTTTCCTATTACTTGGAAAAGCAAGAATTTCTAAAAGCTGTTGAAATAATGGCAGATGAAAGAGACTCTTATGTGACCCACTGCTAAAGGAAATTGGGTGCATAAAACCCTCAAATTTCTCAGACTCTACTAATCATTTCAAACATCCTTTAATACCACACAAACTAATCATCTATGTAGTTAGTATGTTTATCCTACATAAAAAGAAAATTACTCACAATAAAAGGAGAAAATGTTACTCCAAGTACTTTGGCAATTAAAAAATTGTGATTCTTTAGCAGGGTGTGGAGTCACCTGTATGTAATCCTAGCTCTTGTGATGCTGAGGCAGGAGAATTGGGAGTTTGAATGCTTTGGTTGCCTGAGATTCATAGTAAAAGCCTGAGACACACACACACACACACACACACACACACACACACACACACACACACACACACAGAGAGAGAGAGAGAGAGAGAGAGCACATACAGCAGTTTCTCCAGAAAAAAACCAAAAACAACTAACAAAGCAAGCAACAAAAATGTGAGATTGTTGAAACTTTAATCTTTTTTTTTAAAAGAAAGCTTGATGAGATTTTTTTAATGACACTCGAAATCACTTGATATTGTGTATTTCCAATTTATATCCTTGCCGTGGCCTCTATGCTCATTATTATCCCAAATATACTGCTTTTAGAAAACATAGACATGTTGATAGCTTGTTTTGCTGTTGAGTTTAGGAAAATATAAATGAGCGCTTGTAGCTGTGACTCTGACAGATGTGTGGTTCCTTGCTCTGATCCGTGGTGTGTGGCTGTCTCTGTCAGGGATTCTGTGTTTGCAGCCAGGCTGTCAGCATCCACCAGGGAGCAGAACAGCTCCGACACCCACATCTTCACACTAGGAGTAGATGGAGACAGTAACAAAGCCAGCTCTTTGACCAAACAACCAGGAGTGCAGTTCATTTCAAAGGTCAGCGCATATTTAAGCTTGCTTCGTTACTGCCACCTTTATGCCTGAGATTTTCATTAAAAAAAAAATCAGTTTACCCAGGTTCCTTTAGCGACAGGAAAATGAAAGTGCTGACTCCTATTTTCATTTGGGGATATCAAAGTTTTATCAAATTACAGAAGTGGCATTTCAGAGTATTTCATATCTGATCAAGAGAGAAATCCGAAAATAATTTTCTCCTTATTCAGGGGTCTTTGAGGCAGAAGAGCCATTTTATTATTTTTTTATTCAATATTGTGCCCAACTCAATCATTTTGGATTCAGAGAGAAAATAGACATTCAAAACCAATCTATAATAAAAAATTTTGGAGTTCAATATTTTTATTTACTGTTTCTAATGAAAACGCCTCAGTTCATACTCCTTTGGCAAGTATTTATCAGCTGTTCAGTAAAATAAATACGAGTTTAAGGATTCTGGACAAGTGAATAATTATGAATACTTACTTTCTACTTGCCTTTTAAGATTAAAACAAAGATATCTTATCTATTCAAAAACATTTTTCTTGTTTACTTTATATGTTCAGTATGTGTATATATATATGCATATATACAGGAAAAAGATGATATGGAATATATTAGGTCAGTATGTATTAAAGAACTCCATATGTGTTTTGTCACAAAATTCTATTTATACACTATTTATATTAATTAAAACAATTAATCATGGAAGAGTTTTTCCCTATCTTACTTGCAAAAAATAATCTAGCAAATGAAAAATAATCATCTGACATATAAAACCAAGCTGCAAACACAATTCTAAAATAATGTTTCATAATCAAGGCCTTTGCTAACAAAACAAAGAGAAAAAAACACACACTATAAAAGTGATTTTGTAACTTGTTTGGAGTTGAACTGCCTGAAGGGTTTCTTAAATGATGACATCATGTGTACTGAGAAGTTTTGAAATAGAGATGCTGTGATCTTTTTAGATCATGGAAATTCCTCAGAGAAACACTACCATCCTCAAGTTAAATAGCAGAATGTGTGCATGTATATATTCATATACAGATGATACTTTTAACTGGAGTATTTTAGTTTTGGCATTCTTGTATTTTTTAAATGAATAAATGTATTGTAACTGAGTGAAAGAGGGAAATATATATGCATACATATATTTGGACACTTTTAGATTTATAAATATATTGCAAAACTATTAGAGGTGTTACTAATAATGCATCTGTAAATTATTTTGTAATAATGCAGAAATTAGTATGGCTTAAAAACCAGTTATGTTCTCTGCTAGAATCTGGACGACTTCCTTAGGTTTCTATAAGTTTTTTAGAATTGCTACCTTCCTCTTTGATTTTAGAAGAATTATCTGCAGAAAGAATGTGAGTGGAATCTAGAAAGTGTGGTAACAGGACTTTAGGATAAAAAAGAAATGTAAAACCTGACAAATCTGGCGTAATCAGATACCCATGTAAATCTATCTACCTGAAGAACCTGTTTTGCTTTCCTCTCTGTCCTTTTAATGAAGTACTGCTCATTTTATTTCTTATAAATTGTAATGGGACTTTAATGTAGGCTTAAAACAGTTTTCTCAAATGTCCTTTAAAATAACAAAAGGAAAAGTACACATTGGTTAGAAAGGCATATGCGTGTGTTAAAGGAGGTAAGCATGGAAGCATGGACCGATTGTCCACCACTTGCCCAGCTGTACTTTACAACGATGCCGAGAGAGCTGAGTGAGACAGGACACTTCTAAGATTCAAGACTTGCGCCTTCCAGAGTGACCCGACCAGCACACAGTCCCAGATTATTGCACTGCATTCCCTATTCTCCCTCCTAGTTGTGTTAGAAATTGGTGAGCTTCCTTTGTGGTTTGTTTCTGTAATCAGTTACCTGAATTAAAACAAAAAGGACGTAAAACAGCCTCCCTCTCTCTTCCTACCAGGTCTTCGTCCCAACACTGTAATCGCTAGTAACAGGAAAACTTAAGCGGTTTTTGTGCATATTGATGTAACTTGATTGTAAATATGGAGGTTTTACATGTAAGAATTTAGTTTGTGCCAGTTTTGAATAATGGAGTCTGTTCTCTTGATGTGATATTTAGTGATGATAACTTTAAAAATGCCAATCATGTTAGAAATAGAAATTATAACCTACATCGACTGTTCAAAAATCTGAATTTTAAAAGTTTAGTGTACACAAAAACTGCAGAATTACATTGTTTTTTCTTCTTCTTCTTCAGAATCAATTTCTGAAAGGTTCAAGGCTCAAATCCCAGAGCCTCAGAAAGTCAGGTGGTCTGGGCATTTCATTCTTCATTGTGCCTTTCACTGCTTGCCCTCAAACCTAGCATGGCCCTGATTAGAAATGATGTAAGCAAAAAGCAAAAACAGTATTTCCAAGTCTGTTTCTCTTGTGGAACTGAGAAATCCACTGTAAATGGTGACTTACAGGTAGCAGCGACCTCTAGCTCTTTCTTAGAATTTGAGTTAGGTTTATACAAGCAGGTAGATGATCTTTGGCTTCACTTTAGAATTTAAGCTGAGATTCTGGAAACTGAATAGCCCTTTAGAGCTACAAGTTCTGCATTTACTGTGGTGCAGTCGCCAGAGGCAGCTGTAACCGTGTCTGTGGACAATTGCTCTCACCATACGCATTTGTTTATTAATCTGAGGTGCTTAGCTGCCTCATATTGGAAGATTGTAATTTCCAAAATGGCTATTTATGTGGATTATGTTAAAGTATAGCATTATCTTCAATGATCTGTACCCCTAGCTTCCTTTTTTTTTTTTGAAAACAAGCCTCTTAGGCTTCAAGCAGAATAATGATTTGCTACAAGAGTAAAGACAAGAACTGGGAATATAGTTCAGTGGTAGAAAACCCACCTGCTTAGCCTGTTCTCAAATCCCCAGGATCAAGTAAATGAGAACAATCAGGACAAAAGGCAGGTTCCCCAACACCTAAATGTAGCTTTTGCCTTTCACTGAGTTCTCAGTCCTTGTTAATATTAAAATTGCCATTAAAGCATTCTACAAACTCCATGATACAAACAAATCCATATCTCAGTGTGAAGAATGTCAAGAAATTTGCAACAATAAAGATAAATCTAACTTGTAGGAATTTGTTTATATTGGAGCATTTCTACCTCACAGTGCAAAGACTGGAAGACACATTTGCAAAATATTGTTCAACAAATACATTTACATTTTGATACTATTTGGAGGCTTTAATAGGTACAGTGTGATATGTGCCTTACCACTCCAGGCCTCAGAATATACAGGTCCTATTCAGCGAACTTAAGGTTTCTTATATGTTAAAACTTAAGATAAAAACAAAAGTCTTCAGAGACTTCATGAATTAAGACAGTAATCTACTAAACAGGAAATAAACATATTTTTAGGAAGAATGTTGACTCTATGTTAGATGATAAGGTATTTTAAGTAATTTAGGAATTATATTTCTATAGAATTGGTCATTTTAACGTTTGGCTCAACTTCCTAACACTGTATTCCCCCCCAAGATAAGCTCCTTCTTCGTTAAAATACTTCAGCAATCTCACTAATCTCTTTTTCAGTGTTCATGTTTTTAGCTAAGAATCCTCATGTTGCTGTTTGTGCATTTAGGGTTATAAATAATATATATTTTATTTTCTTAGCATATACTGAAATGTTGGAACTTTCACATACAGGTTCACATTAGTTTTAAAATGTCAGTTTTAAATTTCACAGTACATTATTAATCTGCAAGGCTAAAAAATCCAATCTGTATATGAAATTCTGAAAAATAAAATGCTTGTTTCTGTAGGATCACTGGTGGCTTGCTTGTGGTTTGCATGGATTATTCTAAAGAGAAGTTTCTTGTACAAAAGTTCAAGGGCCTGATATTTACATGTTCCCTTTATGTAGCCCACCAAGCTGATTTTTGAGGAAATGTAGGGAATTTAAATTAAAATTTTAGGCCATGATTATAAAATTGTCGAATATTTGCACATAGTACAGGCTTGGAGATTTTTAAAAAGTCATCTGTATAGCAATAGAACTTTTAATAAACAGTAGTTCTAATTCAGTTCCTTTATGGAAGCAGAGAATAGGATTTAATGGGGTGACATTTTGAGTATGTTAGTAAAATGAAATAAGATTAGCTTTATTTTTCCTATTTTCCCACAGCCCTTCAGAGGTTTAGTGGCCAAATTGCCACTTCTAATTTGCTTTTCGTTCCATGCAGGCATTTCATTAACCTATTCCTGGCTCTGTAGCTGGCCCACAGAGAAACCAGGCAGAACATTTCTGCACAGACTAGTGACAATTTACACTATAAGATGTGTTTCAGAATCCAAGGGCACCGTGATCATTTTTGCTGTGCTCACACTAGAGTGTTAAAGGGCTCATTTTAGTTAAACGGTAGCATATAAAGTGATGTTATTTAATAATATTTAAATAGAAGTCATGAGGTAACAATAGGCAATGCACATTTTAAGTAATAGCACCCTGAAATCATTCTGACTGCTTCAGATTCTAGAATAAAGACATCAACATTGAAGAGCATTCCTGAATTTTGCTGTGAACTATTGGAATTGGAAATAAGACTTTTTGTCTCTCCAAAGTAGCTGTGAGGAGCACAGAGGAAGGGCTTAGAGATACTGTAAGTAGATATCATCATGCATTCCCCCAGATATAATAGAAGTTTCCTCTTCCACTCATTAAAAACCTCAAGTTATGTGCTAGCAAAATAAATTACATAAATAAAATTGGCATTGAAATGCATAAAATGATTTTTTCACATTGAAGTTACTTTTAAAAATTGTATTTTTCTCTGACTTTAATTTGACATATTTACATTCCTCAGCAGAGCGTTTAAGTTGAGGTGTGAGGATTTTTAAAACTGCGTTGGCTAAAAACAAACAAACTCTCACCAGTCTGGAATTTAAAGTTTAAAGGAACTTCGAAGTTGGGAAGTGGAGGCCAAAGATTTAAGAGCCCAAGCCAAACTTTGGGTCGCCAGTTGGAAGCCAGCCTAGGCACATGTGATCCTGTCTCAAAAAAGGGAAGAAAAGAAAAAAGAGAAAAAAAAGGAGTGGCACTTTGAAGTTCAGCTTTCTACTGAATGTCCACCGTAAAATTCCAACATTCTGGCTCAATTTTATTGGTTCCTAACGGTTTGAATGGCGAGGTGTATGCTCACCCCTTGTGCACAACAGCTTTTCCTTGTGCTGTGGTGTTGTAAGATGCCTGTTGCTTCTGCCTCTTGCTTACTTTGAAACTGTGCTCTGGCTCACTAGCTCAGATATGCCAAGCAGTCACTTCTGTTTGCTCGTCTGTGTGTTGCAGTAAGGGGCTGTGAGAAAGCCACTCGTTAGTTTACCTGAAAGACCATCAAATTCAGCTCTTGATTCACTTTCTTGTTCTCTGCTCTAGTAAAAGCTTGAGACAGAGTCAAGCAAACACCTGTTCAGAAGGCCTGAGACTATTTTAGATTCATAGGGTGGAAGCAAAGAAATAAGACAAGGAGCCCTGCCTTGAAGCTATTATGCAAGTGGGGGTAGGAAAATCAAACAATACATGTACTCACCACCTGAAGTACACCATTGGATCAAATTACTTGCCTTCCCTTTACTTCCAAATCAGACTTTCTACTTTTGAGATTTTCCCAACCATTCCCAACTAGGTAACTAACAATTATCTTTCTCCTTCCTTCTTTCCTCCTTTCTGTCTCTTTCCCTTTATTTCAATCTTCATCATGCTTTTTGCTTTGTTTTTGCTTATCAGATTTTTGGCAGAACAGATCATGTTTGCCCTTTGTTTAAAATTAATTTGTTTTACACCAATTTCATACATGTACAAATACATTCTGGTCACGCTCACCCTCCTCATCCTCTGTTATCCTCCTCCTATATCCCCATCCAACTTTTGTGTCTTTTTCATTTGCTTTTGCTTTGTGGCCCCCTGCTTTTAACTAGTCCTGCTCTAGTGGGCCTGGGCGCAGAAATACTCATGGGAGCACAGTAACTCATCAGTGGCCACATCACTGAAAACAATGACTTCTTAACACCAGGCCTTCACTGCCAATGTCTCTCTGGGCAGGGTGGAGTTCTGTAAGTCTTTCCCTTATCTGTGGCTGAACTTTAAGGGTTCAGTATGGTGCAGATGCTATGAAGGCAACCTCATTTACTGTGAGCTCATGAGTGCCACAGTCATATCATGACCAGTAGACAATTTTTTACAGCTATCCTCTTCATCACGTGGTGCTTAAATTCTCCCCAATCTCTCTTCCTTGATGTTCCCTAGGCCTTAAAGAAGGTCTTTCATTTAAAGCCAAGCACAGAACAGCCACTTGTTTTTAACAACTTGATCAGTCTTGGGTCTCTGCCATACACACCCTTTTTGAAGTAAGTTATTAATTTTCAGGATATGGTCACTCCAGTCAGCTGAGGTATTTTCCCTTCTCTTCAGACAGAACTTGCTAATAGGCAGGGTATAGTGGCCCTGGCATCAACAACTTGGATGGTAAGTTGTGGGAACCTCAGTTCTTAGTGTTTCAGCTCTGAACTTGGGCTGCTCATACCTTCAGTTTTTAATGTGTAGCTCCTTGGCAGCTTTCTAGAACTCCTCTGGGTGTTGTGGTCCACAGCTTTTTATAGTCTCGGCATTTCACTGCCCTTCATTTTCTACAGTTCCAGCTCTCTATGTTGTCCCACCTTCTCTATTCTTCTATAGACCTTCCTAGTCTTTTCTCTTCCTAGTTCACAGTCTCAGGTCCAGGCTACACTCTAGACTATTCAGAGTATATCTTCTGGATATATCTGTCTCTGGCAACCCCAACGTTTTCTGCTGTTTATGTTACCAACTCAGATCACTCAACTTGTGATAAAGACCACAGATAACAATGGAATACTCGAATGTGGCTTTTTTGTTATACATACTGGTGTGTGTGTGTGTGTGTGTGTGTGTGTGTGTGTGTGTGTGTGTGGTATAGTGGAGGCACGATGGGGCTGATGTCCCCTGGACAGGTGGAGTATGAGAAGGGTTGCTTATTTTTCCAGCCATACATGTATCACAATTGTTACCAGTAAAGGAGGCATACTTCTGCACTGGACTGAGGATAGGTGCAAGGAGATTTCAAGGTAACTGGTGGTTGGGTTCACCAAATGCTCAACTGATGTTCTCATAACCTAAGTGCCTAAAACTTCTAATAGTTGTGACTCACAGTCTCCTGAAGCAAAGTGGTGGCCATAAGAGTGGTAGCTCCTGTAACTGAAGCAAGTATATCTTTGGGTGATCACTGCTGGTTTGATGTCTTTAGTATTGGTTGGATAGGAGGGAGTTTCCTTCAGCATCCAGAAAGTGTCTGAAGTAGTGGTAGTAGTCATGATGACAACTGGATGAGTTGCAGAGCAAGCGGCTACTTGACTGACAGCTACAACTGTTCTGACAAACATGGTGGAGCTGAAGCTGTGGCTGCTGCTTACCTCAGCAAACCTGGAAGAACACTAGAACCATCCAATATCTGACTGGCCTCAGGAAGCATGAAGATCACAATAGTGGTTCTGATCTGGGTCCCATCACTCTCTTCTGGGGTAGTTTCCCAGTGCTGCTTCTAGGCAGATGATACTAAGAGACTTTTTAGGCAAGGGTCTGATGGTTGTTAGTTCTGTCACAACTATTTGCTGTGGGAATTAGAGTATCATGACTTAGCCATCACTCTCTGCATTTTTCCTTTGACTTACTGGTTTTATATTTCACTATGAACATGATATACACTGAGTTCTGTACTACTGTAGTGAGTACTTGGAATTCCTTATGCTCTGGTATATTTTTCCATTATTCTTTCAACTGTGACTTTGTATTTGAATGTGTCTCTTGAGAAGGCCTTTTTGCTTTGTGTAGAGAGTTATTTAGTTAATCTCTTTGGAGTATCATTATTAAGGATTCTAGTTTATTATCTTCCCTGGATCTCTGCTGTTAAATCCCACCAATCAAGGGACCTAGATTACCTTTTTTTCCCCAGGCACATTACATAAGAAACAGATGTAGACCACAGGAGCTTGGCAAATGTCACAAATGTATCAGCCAGCATTTATAAACTGGCATAACTGACTTTAGATTTCTCATTTTACTGTTCTTCTGATGATGAACATTTCACATACATATTGCTGCTGTACAGATGTCTACTCTATTTAGGCCATAAGTAAGCATAGTGCTAATGTTCCTTGCATCCTATGTTACCTCTCTGATAGTGTAAGTGGCCCTGTATCCCTTAACTGACATGCAAAAGAGTTTTACCTACAATCTGTAATTATCATTTTCACAAAAACTGAGCAACTTGCTCAGTTGCAAGGATTTTTATTTTCAAATTTAAATTTTTCAGAGCATACTAGACAATGAATATATATCATTATCTGATTGCTAGTTTCTTTGTTCTCTTTTTAAACCAAGCATTATTTCTAAATAGACTATCTAGTCAGAGAGTTTTCAGAAATCATATTCTTTCCCCTTATTGCTTTGATTGATCATTTTAGGAGGACATTAAATAGGAGTAGATTTTTGTGGTTCATATTTGTCACCACAAGAAAGAAAATAATAATTAAATATCAGTTTCATAACTTGCCCTCATGTCTCCATAGAACACTAGTTTATTCAATGAATATCTAGGATTTTCTCAGTTCCTTATTTGAACTTACTCCTGGAGACCCTAGTCATGTTACATGTATGAGTTATAGCCTATACTTCTGCTTATTAACTGAGCAAAGCATGGATCTGAGCTTGACATGAATCTTTGGCTTTTGTCTTAGACAAAACAGTTATAGGAACCATTGTAGCTGTGAGGTAAACTGAGACCACTTATACAATTCAAGGACTTGGCTAACTATGATTTTAGGATAATGAAGGAAAATATATGAGGGATAGGCATTTTCACTTAGACTTGGGTTCTGTAGCAAAAAAGCCTATTTCTATTACAATTTCCAGAAAGTTCTTAGATTAAATTTTCAGTTATCTAATATGATTTTATGTCATTAGAATATTATATCTGCAAAATTTTTGAGGGAGAGATCATATAGTGGAAGAGATAATTGAATAGGTTGGTTCATTGACCTTTTACCACATTTGTTGAGAATCTTTCATGTGTTAGAGATCATCTTGGCTGTTTATGCTTTCTACTTTATTTTGTATTTTGAAAACTCAGTTAAATTAGGCATCAGAAACAGTAGATCAGTGTTTATCCCGGGTATACAAATGGACTTTGGACTCCCATCCAACAATGTGAGATGCACTCTTACCCTGAACTCTTGGGGAGGGCCTAGGCCCTGCCCTGGATGAAATGACAGACTATGGACACCCCCATGGAGGGCCTTACCCTCCCTGGGGAAATGAGGGGATATTGGGGGGGGTTGGTGGGAGGGCACGGGAGGAGGGGAGGGAAACGGAGAGGGACCTGGAATTGACATGTGAAGCAACCTTGTTTCTAATTTAAATTTAAAAATAAATAATAAAAAAGAAAAAAAACAGAAAAAATGAAAAAAAATGCTTCTTGTAAAAAACAATGGACTCTTGAAATTTGCAGGCAAATGGATGGCACTAGAGGAAACCATCCTGAGTGAGGTAACCCAATCACAAAAAGACAAACATAGTATGTACTCACTCATATATGGATTTTAGATATGGATCAGGGGAGTGCCAGCCTACAATCCCAGTGCCAGTGAGTCTGGGAAACAGGGAGGTTCCCAAGAGAGATGCATGATACCCCAGAGAAATGGAATGAGAGAAGATATCCTGAGCAGATTGGGAACATCGGGGGGAGAGGAGAGGGAACCAGGAAAAAGAGGATAAAAGGAGGGGAGAAGAAGGCATGGGGGAACAGGAAGGTTGAGTCAAGGTAAGAATAGAGGAGAGCAGGGTGAGAGATACCATAATAGATCGAGTCATTATAGGCTTGAGGAGAGAGCTGACACTAGTGAGATTTCCAGAGATCTACACGGATAACACCAACTGGCAAAGTAAACAATAGTGGAGAGACTACATTAATAGCCTCTCCTTGATGATAAGGTTGATGACTACCTTATATGCCATCCTAGAACATTCATCCAGTGACTGATGGAAGACAGATACCCATAGCTAAACACTGAACTGAGCTCCTGGAATCCAGTGACAGAGATGGAGGAGTGGTGAGCAAAGGGGTCAAGACCATGATGGTGAAACCCAAAAAGACAGCTGACCACATAAGGGGGAGCTCTTGAATCCCAGACTGATGGCTGAGAGGCCATCAGGGGACTGACCCAGACTCCATGGATGTAGTGCCAGTGAGGAGGCCACAGAAATCACTGGGGCCTTGGGAAGTAGATCAGTGTTTACCATGGTTTATCAATGATCTTTGGGAGCCCATTCCAAATAGAGGGATGCTCTCTCAGCTTGGACACATGGGGAAGGGCCTAGGTCCTTCCCTGGATGAAATGACAGACTTTGGAGATCCCCCAAAGGAGGGCCTCACCCTTCCTGGGGAATGATGTGGGGATTGGGTGGGGGGTTGAGGGACTGGTGGAAGGACAAGGGAGGAGGGGTGGGAGAGGGAGCTGGAATTGACATGTGAAGCATTGATGTTTCTAATTTAAATAAAAACATATATTGAGGAAAAATACTTCTTGCACAGATGAATAAATAAGACTCAGTCTAAGTAACCTACTTGAGATCACACATCCTTTTATTGAGAAGTGGGATCACAGAATCACCTCTGGAGGAAGTAGGTGTCAGGTAGACCACCACATCAGAAATTTGTACATAAGAAAAACAGCACTAATTAAACAAAGTTAGTTAGAAATATATATATATATATAATTTTTATGGGGAAAATTTTATCTGGGCTCATAGTATTAATGAACGTGTTGAAAGAGGAGACAGCAAATCATTTCAAGTGACACATCAGGTGACAGATTTCCTGAAAAAGCAATGTGAGGGCTAGAGTACAAAGGAGAGTTGCACAAGATAGGTAAAACAGTGAACAGCAATAATAACAAAAAATGATTCCATTTGGGAAATGACATCCACAGACTATGACAGACAGGCATGTTTCTTCTTGTTCACGTATTCTGCCTTTTTATGACAATGAGACATTTATTTTACACTGGAGAACAAAGATTCTGATGCTTTGCATGTGACTGCTCTCCTCTTTCTGCACTTAAAATAAGCATGTTTTCATGGTCTATTGACATCCCTTCTGCAGCCACACTGTTTGATGTGCCTGTGACCTGTCAGTCTAATCAGATTCAGCACTTGGGTTTTGGTTTCTAGTGAAGTTTGTAGGCTGAGAGCTTTATTCCTGTTGTAGGCAGGGACTACCACAAAGGAGGGTCCTTCCTAAAAGTAAAATCTCTAGATAAAGCCAGAGTGAAGACTAATAGAGTGTCCTGAACTTTCAGTGAATTTTCAGTCACGTGATATACTCTCCTTCCCTCTTTAGTTCTACTAATTTTAATAGGGTATAAATAATATATAATGAAAATTCTGGCTTAGGATATTGGAAAAGGAGAAACTACTGAATTGGTGAAGTTGAGCCATGTTGAGACTTGTAAGAAATAAGTATTGTAAAACAAGTTGGCACAGCTGTGAGGATGAGATACATAGTTTTGAGCCATGAGTCATTTTGGAGTTTCTTGGGCAATAGATTGGTACAGTGAAGCATTTAATCTTTATCGTTGTCTTGTAATTTCTTTAAAACTTTGAGGCTCTACCCTCTACCCTCTCAATTAGGGAATTGGAGGTATCCACAGTAATGTCGATTTCTTTCTTATGTCTATCTTCTCTATACCTCAACAATAGCTTGAATATGATTACAAATCTGAGATACCATGCCATTCTGAAGAAAGACAAGAAGAAATTCCTAAGCCTCATAGACAGCCAGCACAGCCACATCTGGTACCCTACCCCAATTTTTACCCTACCCTTTCTCCTTCCAAATCCACATACCACTGAATTTATATATTTCTTGTAGAAATATAGAAAGGATTTGGGCTATTGTTATGTGGAAATCTCTCTTCAAACTACCTGGTACCTTTATATCAGACTGTAACTGCCTTGGTGGGCTGCTCCCAAATACTAGGCTTATTTTAGATTATTTTCCCTCCCACAGTACTAGTTCACGCTCTTGAATATAACAGGTAGTAAAAGTCCTTATGGAGAATCTTTATTTTAAAGAGAACCACTATAATATTTCCTTCAAGTCAGATAATATTGGTATCAATATAGTATTGCTCTTTAAATGATATAAGGTCATGGAAGACATGGTTTTGGATTTGTATCTATTGAATGTGCAAGAGTATTTATCCTGAGTATGGTGGATACTATTACCTCCATGGGTCACAAGAAAGCATAAAGTGTCTGTGGGATGTAATTTTCTTGCTTTTGTTGTTCTTTTTGCTTTTCTAGTTTTTCCTGTTACAAATATCTCTTTCAAATGTTATTCTGCTTGTATAGATATTCCATCCTAGAGGTAGAATAGTTTAATTCTATCCTATCCTTTCTATTTTTCCATTCTTTCTTTTTGTGGGAGATATTGTCATAGAGTTATGGAGTTAGGGTCAAGCCTGGGTTATAGCAATATTAACCAGTCAAGCTCAGCTGACTGTCCTCAACAGGTCAATTAAAGATACAGCTAATATGAAAATCAGGTTAAGGAAATTCATGTAATGTAACCACATTGGGAAAATAGAAAAAAGAAGTGTACTTCTCTCCATCCTAACTTTAGGGTCCTGTGGTAGTTTGAATATAATTGGCCTCCATAACCTCACAGGGAGTAGCACTAGTAGAGGTGTGGCTTTGTAGGAGTAGGTAGGGACTTGTAGGAGAAAGTATGTCACTGTTGGGGTGGGCTTTGAGGTCTAAAATATGCTCAAGTCATGGTGCCTTAGTTCACTTCCTGTTGACTAAGGGTCAAGATGTGGGACTTTCAGTTTCCTCTCCAGAACCATGTCTGCCTACATGTTGTTATGTCCCGCCGATGATAATGAACTAAGCCTTTGAAAGTGTAAGGCACCTCGTTCAATGTTTCCCTTTATAAGAGTTGCTGTGGTCATGATGTCTCTTCACAGCAATAGAAACCCTAACTAGAATTGGGTCCTGATGAAAGTTTAGCTTTAAATAGAGAGTAAGAGGTATGCATAACTAAGAAGTCCTGATCAAGGTATGGTCTTGCCCATCATCTCTCATCAGGCTAAAATCTCTTCTGTAGGGTGGTCTGAAAAATTGTCAGAACTATGTGAAATCTCTTTCTTGGAGCCAAATTCCCACTCTGTCTTGCACCAGAGTTCTATCCATTTCCATCTCTTACTGTGAGACTTGTGAAGGAAGTCTTGGGGTCAATTGTTCCAACAGTCTGATTGCCAAAAGGAGAGACACAGTATCTATTTAGAATATCTTCTTTCCTCACTGGATCGCTACAAGTTAGGCTTAATAATTCACTTTCTAAACTTAGAATAAGGAAAAGAAAACAGTACATTTGTAGTTCTGGATCTCATTGAGCATCATCACAACCAAGTCATGGGAACACCACAGACCATATGGTTGGCATTTGTCTATAGTATATGACAATATGGTGCTTTACCCCCATTGCCACCTTTTAAAAGACCATAGCCCCAATCTATCCATGAGAAAATATGGAAAAGAACTAGGCTAAGGTAATTTACAGGCTATTTGATAAGTGCCATTGAGATCATGAAAAACAAGAAAGGATGAAAGACATATGACAGACTAAATGTGTCTTGGGAAATAGGACAGCTACATGAAGTGGAAGACAGTAGATGTAAAGAAACAGGGAGACATTGATGGGGAATGAGGTAAAAGTCAAATAAAGTCTGGTATTTGGTAAGTAGTAATTTTTACTTACAGTTTCGTTATTTTGATAAGCAAACTAAACTAATGTTAGAGGGGGAAACTGGGTAAAGGTAATATGTTTGC
Source organism: Mesocricetus auratus (assembly GCF_017639785.1). NCBI lineage: Eukaryota > Metazoa > Chordata > Mammalia > Rodentia > Cricetidae > Mesocricetus > Mesocricetus auratus. The sequence continues at coordinate 33,492,948 of NW_024429184.1, forward strand.
CACAATTTTGTAAGTCTAACATTATTCCAAAATATAAAAAATGTATAATTGTTACAAAGCATTTATTAGCATAAAATTTTAAAATGATAAAAGTATCACTGATTACCTTACACTACCTATCACCAACTTAAGAAATATTACAAATATAAAGTCTTCCATGTACATCTTTACAGTCTTGTTACCCTTATTTTAGGAAGTAAGCATTATTCTAAATTTGTCTACATCATTTCTGTGTCTGTGCATGTGTATTTGTGTGTGTGTGTGTGTGTGTGTGTATGTGTGTACCTATGCATGTGTACACATGTACATAACCAGGTCTGTGTGTGTATCTGTGCCTATGTAGGAATGTGAATACACCCATGCCTGTGTGTGTTCATGTGTGTGTGTACCTATGCATGTGTATGTATGTGCATAACTATGTCTGTGTGTGTACCTATGCATGTATATGACTGTGCATACACCTATGCCTGTGTGTGTGTACTTATGCATGTGTATATATGTGCATACATCATGTCTCTGTGTCTGTACCTATGCAGATGTATGATTGTGCATACACCTATGCCTGTGTGTGTGTTCACGTGTGTGTACCTATTCATGTGTATGTATGTGCATACATCATGTCTCTGTGTCTGTACATATGCAGGTGTATGAATGTGCATACACCATGCCTCTATGTGTGTGTGTGTGTGTGTGTGTGTGTACTTGTGCATGTGTGCCATGCATGTGTATACTTCAGCATGTATTTTTCTCCTAGTAATATAATCTTGGACTTTGTTTCTGAGACTGATAAGTTCTACTCCAATAATTTGTTCAGTGAGTTTTTGCTGTGTTTCATCTTCATTTCAGCCAAAATACTAGTTACTTGAAAAAGATGCAGGGTCTGAAATTTCTGGAAGTCACTGTGTTTAGAGAAGGACACATAAAAGGAGTCATTGAGAAGTGAATTCAGTGATTGAGGCTGCAATATAGATAATTTGCTTTCACTTTTGTGTTTCTGATGAACGCTTCATTAGAGGTTTAAACTTGATGTCCTGAAGACATGTTTTCTTGCATTGAACTAGTGTCTTAATTTACTGTTAGTTATCATCAGGATTTAAAGATTGAGAGATTATGATGATGATTTGGATTTCTAACTTTTCCTGAGTCTATGGCCATACCACCCTGAACGTGCCCGATCATGTCTAACTTTTCCTGAATTCTGGTCCTACTGGGGAGATTAATAAGCTGTTGCCACTGGAAGAAGTGAGGAACTAAGTGTCTCAGTATACTCATGGTCAACACAGTGCCTGGAAAGTTTGGCACACATGAACTGTGCAATAAGTATCTGCAGTACACAGGAGAGTGATAACATGTACACACCTATACATAGCCTGACATTTTAAACTTCTTTCTTGTTTATGATCTATTTCTTTGTATTTTATTTGCCTTGGTGTTTTTCCTGCATGCATGTCTGCATGAGGGTGTCAGATTCACTGGAGCTGGACTTACAGACAGTTGTGAGCTGCAATGTGGGTGGCAGGAGTAGAATCCTGGTCCTTTGGAAGAGAAGCCAGTGTTCTTAACCACTGATCTTCTCCAGCCCTCAACCTTTTTCCTTAAATGAATAAAATTACTTCATATAGATATGTGAACCAGTATTTCTGTGCTAAATATGATGCTTTTGCTGTAGTTTAGTCTACTGTTTATTGGGTGCCTAATGAATGAATGCTTTAGCTTTATGTGCTGAAATAACTCCAAATGTTCAGTATTTTAGTTCCTACCTTCAAGATCTTCTTTTTTAAATACTTTATTTAGCTTTTCATTTTATGTGCATTGGTGTAAGGATACCAAATCCACTGAACTGGAGACAGGTGTGAGCTGCCACGTGGGTGCTGGGAACAGAATCCAGGTCCTCTGGAAGAGCAGTCACTGCTCTTAACCACTGAGCCATCTCTCCAGCCCCCTTCAGGATCTTCTACAATCATTAAACATACACATGTATACACACACACTCTCACACACACACACTCATATACATATGCAGGCAAGCACACAGAGAGAAATAATTTTGTAATTCAACATATTGAGTTGCAAAGGTAACTGGCTATTGATGAAGGAGCATCATGGTGAATTAAACAATCATTAGTCTCAGATGATGTGCAGAGTAAATGGGCAGTGGTCTTCAGCATGTGAAAGGGGATTGTAGACATAGGTGCACAAAAATTGATTCAGTGACTGAGGTGACATATGATCTTGGGAGAGACATAACTGTCAGGGTTCCTCACTGGCACTAGCTTTTGTGAATTTGGGAGGTCATGGAAGTCTGAAGTGTTCCAGGTGGGAAGTATGTATGAGGGAGCTGGGTTCCAATAATTATTTCTCTGTAACTGCTTTAACTTTTTCAATGTGACCCAAATAAGTCTCCATCATTCTTTTAGGTTTCTTGTGCTAGAGTTACATATTCTCATTGTGTCTAACTTTGATTAAAAAATCTTGTATTCCTTCTTTCTTAAAATGACCTCATCACATTATAGCTTCAAGCTTCTTGCTTCAGGTGACTTTGGAGAATGTTATACCTGTACCAATCTTTAACAAATTCTCGTCTAGCTTTTATGTAATAGGACAGGAAATCAAATATTAACTGCCAGTGATGTCAGCATGATGGCATAAGGTTGTCATTAGAAAGTTACAGATAATACTAGAGATAGAAGTAATTTAATTTGACTAGGAACTATAGGCCTGATGTCTATAATCTGTGTGACTACCCATCCACAATATAGCACGCAAAGGTGGTATGGATCACTTCATGTATTTACCAAACAAATCCACTAAAGTTAGTATAGGGATGTATTTTTTAAAAATTTAATTCTGTTTAATTTTGTGGAAATGCGTTTTTGAGACTAGGTGATTCAACTCTCAATTACTGTGTCTGTGCTCCCTCCAACCTCTGCCAGTTTTCAAATTTCAGTTCATTTTCATATACACCTCCCACCTTTTCACAGCTCTGCAGGCTTAGATGCGCTATTTCAAAGGTGGTCCACACTAGGTGGGAGTATTGATCAATGCTACTGCATATCTGAGCTCCCAGCTATGTCCATAGTCAGTGTTGGCAGTGCAACCAGGGTTTCTAGTTATGATACCTCTGGCATTTCTCAAGATTTTGTTGTAAGTAGACCTGTGATCTAGGAGTACATTTGCATGTGGTCAGCGTCTATTCTCTCAAAAGAACTGCGTAGCATAGCATACCCCACAATTTGTCTTTGACAAACTAAACTTCTTAATCAAAATACCTATCAAATGCCAGTCTGTAAATATGGAAGACAAGGACAGCATGTGGCCCGATGCTGCACTTTTTTCATGTGGTTCACAGAGTTTGCAATCATGCCATTTCTTCTTTAAAAATATTTTATTAATTCTTTGATAATTCATACAATGTATTTAAATGATATTTATGCCCACTCCTTTCCCCCAACTCTTCCCAGATCCAACTCTATCTTCCTCCTTCTAAACTTCCATCTTCCCTGTTTGCGATAACCTATCAAGTTCAATTTGTGCTGCCAAATGTATCACTGGGTGTGGGACTGTCCACTAGAGTGTGGTTGATCTATCAGAAATGACACTCTTAAAGAAAACTGATTCTCCTTTAGAAGCCAATTCTGCCCACCGTTCCTTGGTTAGGTGTTGGGGGTTGTGAATCTCTTCCTACATTATGCTAGAAGGTTGACAACTTTGACTTTATGAAGGTGTTGTCTAGTCAACCATGTTGCTTTGAGCTCATGAGAGTAGAAGTTGTACCAAGTCTAGACGTCATTTCTCTCTGATTCTAACTGATCTGTGGCTCTTACAGTGCTTCCATCCTTTCTTACAAGACTGTCTTGAGCTTTTGTGTGGTAGGGTGGTATAGATGTTCTACTTATGGCTGAGAATTTCTTACTCACTCAGACTCTGCCCTTTGATAAGTTGTGTGTTTCTGACTTAACCTCCATCTGCTGTACAAAGAAACATCTTTGATGAGGCATGGGAGTTGCATTAATCTATATACTTCTCTGAATTTATAGTATGATATGATGTAATCTGCTTTGAGGAGAATGATAGTAGTAGCTTGTCACTGGGAACTGTAAAATCCCCACCCATGGGTTTTGAACCAGATTTTCAATACCAGCATGCAGTCTCTATTTATTGGTTGATAATTAACAGCCCAACCATGGCCTTTGGAAGGCAGTATTTCTCATTAGGATCTTATTGAAATATAAAGCCTGAGAGAAAATCCCCATTTTCTTAAATACAAGGTGATACTGTGGCATTTAGTTATCTTTTGTAAAATTACAGTCAGCAGAAGTTTAAGGTAAGGGCTAATGAGTGATTAGATGAATGGTAGGTATTGATAGTTATATATCTGGAATGTTTGAGTGCCTTTGGTATGCTAGGCACTAAGTGACTGTTTTTCCTGAATTATCTGGATCTGTTATTAAGGCACTATTGCATTCATTATGTGTATATATCACAAAAAGGATTTGATGAGAATACATATCTTGTCAAAGCCATACAACCATAATGAGAACTGGAATTGGAACTTCGATCTTAGAGACTCCAAATTTACTGTCTTTTTGATCAATGGTAAATTGTCTTCTCACACATAAAGTGCAACCTTCATAGGTTTGTCTCTATTGTTTGCATCTGTTAATAGTTTCTACAATTCCAAATAGGAATTAGAATCAATCAGAAATGATAGAAACTAGAAGAAAGCAGTCTACACCAGTGGTACCTTAGAGGTTCACAAGATTAGATGAACTTATTTGAAACAACTCAGGGAAAAGACAACACAATTTTATCATAATGTCCCTCTAATCTACTAGTGGGAGTTGTTTTTACTGGCTAGGAAGAAGCAAGTACAGTAGGATCCCTAGTTGGATCCATGGAACCTTGGTTCAGCTAAAGATGCTAAGTTGTTGAGACTCTGTATGGGCACATCCCAACATAAGTTGAAAAGAAGGAAACAGGGTGGTCAGTGAGATAACAGTTCACCATGGTTAGTTATGGTCTTTTTCTGCTCTCAGTCTTTGGAAGAACATATGTCATATTTTCTTAGACCACCAAAGAGTATCTCTGCTAAACAGCAATCATCTGTAAGACTTCTAGGCTAGGTAATGTGTGGCTCACTTTTACATGCCTTCCTCTGGGATGGAAAAATAGACAAGTCCCAAAAATACTGAGATATTTTGAGTGATCCTTTACAGTACTGCAGTCACTTAAGAAGCAAAATAAAAGCTATCCAAAGCCAAATTCTTTCTATAACTTTGGATAAAGATGCCCAGCCCCCACCCCTACAGCCTTGTCTTCCTTCTGTTTCCTTCCCTCCCCCTTCCTTCCTTCCTTCCTTCCTTCTTTCCTTCCCTCTTCCTTCCTTCTTTCTCTCTTTCTTGTTTCATCTAATGTTTTTGTTTTTATTTAAAAATATTTTTCACTTCACATACCAACCCCAATTCCCCTACCTGCCCTTCTCTTGACACTTTCAACCTACTCCTTTCCCACCTCCCATCCACTCCTCCGAGCAGATAAAGCCTTCCTTGGGGAGTCAATAAAGTCTGGCATACCAAGTTGAGGCAGGACCAAGCCCCTACCCACTGTATCAAGGTTTAGTAAGGTTTCCCACCACAGAGAATGGGCTCCAAAAAGCCAGTTCATGCACCTGGAATAGGTCCTGGTGCCACTGCCAGCTTCCCCCCACCCCACCCCAACAAACCAGTCCACATAACTGTCACCCACATTCAGAGTGTCTAGTTCAGTCCCATGCAGGTTCCCCAGCTGTCAGTCTATATAGTCCATGAGCTCCCACTAGCTCAGGTCAGCTGTCTGTGTGGTTTTTCCCCATCATGCTCTTGACCTCCCTTGTTCATATGATTCCTCCCACTCTCTTCAGTTGAACTCCAGGAGCTCAGCCCAGCGCTTGGCTGTGGGTCACTGCATATGCCTTTCTTTCTTTCTTTGGAATAACTTTCAAAAGTCAATATTTACCTGGTTTCAAAGAAAGCATTCTTGGGAGCTCTGGTAGATAGGGACTTGGAATTTCTTTTTGCTAAGTCTCACACAGTGCCTGGCATGCATCAGGCTCCGTGAGGGGTACACACCAGCAGAAGTACTGAGTTACTCCTGAGTCCCCTCAACATTTCCTTTGTATACTATGAGATTTATATTCATTTATATTGAGGCATATGCACATTTATATTTATCCCCTTTTTTCAGGGATAGTGCAATGCTAAGTGGCCTCTGCACATATGATTAAATATTAATTAGGCTTCTAATATAAGCAAGTGAGTTCGAAGGCCTCAGTGTCACATGAATAATTTAGGAGGTACCCGAAGGCTCAGCCTGGAAAGCTGATTGGCCACTTTGGATTTGTATAATTACAAAGTTTCATTATTAACAGTGGAAGCAGTGGAGAGATTTGCTTAGCTTGGGGGACTTTGAAAGCATAAGCTGTCTCATTAGGGAAAAGGGAAATAAGGCAAAATATGCAAACTTGTTAGTAGAAAGGAACAGGTGTGACTGAGATTTAAACTTAGCCTTCAAACATGACTATGGTATGTGTGCTTTTAAAGTTTTATAATGAAACTGGTATTCTGATGGATAAGCATATTTGCTTAGTATTTTGCTATCCAGAGAAGTGCTCCAAACCCTTTGTTTTAAAATGCAGCCTTAAATCTTTAATATTTTCACCCGAAAAAAAACCCCCACAACTAGACTAATAGGCCCAGTGCAGTTAGAGGTTTAGAGGTAAAAGAATGCAGACAGTCCAGGGCTCTTGCTTGAGTGTGTGTTGTGCATGCAATTAAATCTCAAGGTCAAACAATTTACAGACAATTACTTTTCTAACATCTCCAGAAATGCCTGCTTACACGTCTTTAATTTTAAATGATACTGATATTCCAATTCTCCCCAAAGGTTAATGCTGACTAAATCCAGCTGTGACCTGACACGATGCGACAGCGCAGAGCCTAATTATCCTCTGGATAGTCATTTACTTGAAACCATTAAAGAAATAGGCTGAGAGGAAGATTTAGGACCCTGAAAAAATGTTAGCCTGACTTCTTTCTTCCTGAAGACGGGATGGGCTGAAAAATAAAAATAAAATCCTGCTAAATGTTAGCCATTTGCTTTGATGGCAGAAAATTGTTCATCCCACTCTGTTTTTTTTTCTTTTCTCTTTTTTTTTACAGGTTAAATTGCTAACTAGTTCATTTTATCCATTGCCTAAGGCTGGCGCTAAATGTCAGTGACAAATTTTGTACTTGTCTTGAAGAATGAATTAAGTTATGCACAGAAGCTATAGTGCTCTTTTAAGATGAGTGAATTGCAGAAGGGAAAAAAAGTTGCTCTTTTGAAAAAGGATTATTTTGATTAAAGGGCTTTTCTATTGTAGCTGAAGACAGGTAGTGGTTTAAGATAATTCAGACAGTTACCTCCCACAGAGGCTACAGTCCTGTACTGAAAATTTCTGTAAGAGCAATTGTGTCAGATTATACACTGTGATTATTATCATAAGACCATTAGTGATGCGGAAAGATTGCTAAAAAATAAAAATTAAAGTGAAAACACTTAGTTTTCATTAACTCAAGTGAAAAACTCCTGATTTTTCTCCTTTAGAGTAAGCAATCCATTACTGCTATGTAAGTCTCTCTCATAGTGAGGAGTGGGGATTAAAGAGAGCCAAACACACTGACCAAAATGTTGCTAAAAGGAAACCCCAGAGTCTTTGATAAATTTATAATAGGAAAATATGGTCCTGACTTTTAGATACCTTCATTTCTCTTGATTTTTCTGACTTGGCATCTGAGGCCTGAGTTATTACCATATTCCACTAAAAGCTATCAGCATCCATTGATATTCTGTTATAGAATAGTTAACTATCACTAGCTTACATAAGATGAGAGCTTTGGTTTTATTTTGTTTGCTTTTGCTTCTCGTTTTTCTTTACAAAGGATGTTCTTGCTGAATTGATGGAGTTTAACAGCAGTAATTTTGTCACATTCTAGGTACATTGTAGCATCTAATAGACAAAATGAGTAAAATATATTTTTGCAATCTTAAGTACAGCCAAACTCTAGAGGCAGCAAAGTTTTAGGCACTTGAAAGGCTACTCTACTCTCACTTCAAACTGAGAGCTATTTGTTAGTCTGCGAGAGCAAGGACTTATTTTTTATGAACTAGAAGAATATGATCACCTATTGTTAACTTGTATTCTGTTAGTCCAAGATGTTTACTTGATGAAGTAAAAGGTATCGTTATTTCCTTGGTGAAGGAAAAATACAAGACTCTAGTTTGGTCTCTGTGTGCTAAGGGAAAAGTAAAACTATGCTTATTAATCTCACACTTTGCATAAATAATTACTTACTTGCTATCGGTTCTTTTTAAATCACATTTAAATTAATAAAATTAGTTGTCGAATAAGCTCTTACTAAAGATAAATAAAGGTGGTGTTTGCACTTCTGTTACAATCCATCATCCGACCTTGACAGGAGATGTTTTTTGTGACTGAATGGTTTTACTTTTTTATCCCTAAGCCCTCACCCATCCTCTAAGGACTGCAATCCTCTCCTATAATTACCAGTAGTGTGAATGGCCTCTCAGTTGGAGTTGCTGTTATCTTTATCATTCCCAGCAAGAGCTTCAGTCTGATGATATAGAACAAAATTTTGGAGAAACAGCCTAAACCTTAGTAATAGGAAAAAGAGGTTATCCTAGTATGTTGTTCAGGACATGTTTGTGTCTGTGTGTGCACGTGTGTATGTGTGTATACATGCATGCATGTGGGCATGCGTGCATGTGTGTGTGTGTGTGTCTGTGTGTGTGTGTGTGTGTGTGTGTGTGTGTGTGTGTAGAAGTAGAAAGTGCTTGCTGAAATGAGATGGTATTTTATCTAGGAAAAGGACTCTTCTGTGCTTTCCCTAGTGTGGGCTTCCATCATCTCTCTAACTAATTCTGCAATAGCCCTGCTCTTATCACCTGTGTGTGTGTGTGTGTGTGTGTATGTCCGTGTGTACATGCTTTCATCTCATTTAGGTCCCCCAGAAGAGAAGACACATGGCTGCTTTATTAACCCTGGTGTAGAGTTCACTAATTTTGTACCAGTGAGGTTCTTTACTACCTGAATTTTTCCTTTTCTTAAAAAAAATATGGCCTTTATAATTCACACAGCAAGATAACAGGGTAAATGTTATTTAATTTTTAATAAATGTTTGTGTGATGAATGCTTTCTGGATTGATTCATCTTCAAATTGCTCCCACTGTGGCTTGTTGGCATTAACAAGGTACCAGAATGATCAGAGGAGAATAGGAGAAATAGGAACTTTGTTGTCCCTGATGGAGGTAATCTGCACCTAAAATGGAGATAGTCTCCATGTATATGGCTGATCCCCCCCCCTGTTCTAGAAGATATTTGATAGTACAAGAGGTGTGTTATGAAACCGGGAATATATTTTGGCATCTTTGCTTCCACACGCAGCTTCTTGTATAATCTATCCCACTGTGCTTACAGGTGAAAGTTTATTATTTTTTTTTAAGTATATAAAGAAGGTGGAACATATTTGAAATGCAGAAGCACGAGAAGTAGAGCTTCTGTCAAAATGTAGACTGAAAGCCTGTATTGGACATATAATAGCAACAAATCTGTTAGTACTTTAACTTCGATAGCTTTGAATTCTAACCTGTTTCATGTTGTCATGAACTCAAGTTTCTAGAGTGTTTTTTTGAGGTACTTAATATTCAACATAATATTAAGCCATGTTGTTCAAAAATATTCTTAACACTCTATTTGGCAAGGACTGTAAATTGTTTCTGTTGAAAATATTAAGTGCATCTATTCAGATTGAAATTATCAAGTGTTTTCATGTCTATAGTTTTTTCAGTGTTGTGCTTCATAGTTAGTGTGGTCATGTACAGGAATTACAGTTCAAAAGGATAAGTAGGGGATCTCTAGATGGTATGGTTTCCAGAGGACATTGTGTACAAAATTGTCTGTATTTGCAAAGTTCTAAATTACACAGTTGGGTTCTCCATTAGATTAATTACTTTTCAGGAGGTCCTTCTCTTATTGTTTGGATTATTATTTCAATAATGCAATTTCAATGTTATATTTTATCTCTGGAGAACTATGTATTGTATTTGATATTTCACTATTTAAATATTAAATGTGCCATTCGAACTCATTTTAAACAGTCACTAAGTTTAAACTATCTGCTTCTTCTTATAGCATGGATACTTGTTCAGAAAGCTTTCCAGAGGTGATTTTATAAAGGGAACAGGGAACAGAGAAGATGATTCCAAACTGCTAAAAATAGCCTTCCTCTTGCTGTAGCTGCCTGTACCAAACCCAAACATTGTCAGTGTTGTTCCAAGAAACTGGGAGTTCCTGATTGTCATATTTAATGGTTATGCAATCTATTAACCAGAGTGAAATAAAGAGGAGTATTAATTCCCCTTTCTTGTCTAAAATCAAAGCAGTTTGTTTACTTGTTCCCAATCAGAGGGTGCAAGCGCTATATCTGGAAATGTAGAGGTTGTGTAGAACATGCAGCCTAGATTAACCTACTTGGATCCGTGTCTAGCTCAGAACCCTGTTTTCTTCTTTATGTCGCTGCACATTTTGTCCAAAGCTGTAGTCTTTGTGAGGGTTAGGTAGATGGTTAAGGGGAATTAGGTGAGAAGAGCCAAGTCCTCCTAGGTGTTTTTGTCTACCTGCTGCTTATTATTTATATATGGGAAGCTGGGACTAAGTGTAACTGTATCGCTTCAAAAAGCTCAAAGATCAAAACTCTGTCTGTGTGTGTGATTGAACAGTCAAGTAATTGGTTATTTCCTTCATAACACCAAAGAAAATGATAACAGAAACCATCATTTTGGAAAAAATATTTTGTCTGTTAAGGACTTTTCATGTGGTTTTTCTTATGCTGTGCAAGACAGAATTTACAGATGGAGGCTCTATTGTTCTGAATTACACGGTGCATATTGCACAAGTGTGTCTGCTATTGCTTTGTCATTGTTTTCTTGCCTTCATAGGTTAAAGGGAAAGAGTAAATATCTGGAGTGAAGGTTTGTGCATATGTTTTCCTTCTGAGAGTCTGACTGTTGAAAGATTTCGCTGTGTACAAGGGGACAGACATCTGCCCATCAGATGTTTGTGATCCTTGTTGTGAATGAGATCACTGAGGATTTGGGTGAAATAGTGCTTAGTATAAAGAGTTTATTTGCTGTAGGAGACAAGTTGGCATGTTACTTCTTTTGCTTTTCTTCCTTTATTATTTACAAAGAAACCGTCCCTTAGTATGTATTACAGAAAATTATATTAACTTCATTTTGGATGTCGTCTTCCAAGGCCTTCCTGGGATTTGATTTATGCCGACGCTGTGAGCTCTATATAAACAATATGTTACCATGCTCTTATTCCTTGCCACTCGGCTTCCCTTTCTATCCTAGTAAGTCCTTTGAAGGTCTTATTATTCAGGGTGGGAAGATTGAAGTGAAAGCTACAGAATGATTTAACGCGGTGGGAACTTAATCAATAAGAGTGTTGTGAGAGCTCCCGGGAAAGGGTGTTGTTTTTCCATCCAGATGATAATGAGGCCCGGTAGTAGCAACCTCTGGAGGGGAGTGCTTGGCCAGCGATTCTTTGGTGGTGCTTTTGCTGGTTGCTAATTAATAGTTTTGAGGCCGGTGGGGCACCTTTTGGCCTCTCTTGACATTTGCAAGCTTTTCTGTGGCTTGTCCCACATGTCTTTCCACCATCAGGGGTCACTCTCAACTGGATTCGAGTCTGACAAGTCTAATTGGCTCGAATCTATGCAGATTTAAACATCTCGCCTACATGCCAAAAATCTGATGTTTTCTCATGGTGCCTCTGAGTTCCGGGCATTATGGGATCGGTGCATGCCTGAGTTATTATGTATCAGCTTATCCTCTTGTTAGCGTGTTAAAGAGCAATTAGCTGGATGTGGTGTAGGGAAGCCGGGAAAGCTTCCGTGCAGTTGAGTTGTAAATGTCTTTTATACTAAAAACCTGTCAGACCATTGAGCGTTACTGGTTGGAAAGCAGATTGAATCGTATAGTCAAATTTTTTTAAAGAGTGAATAATTTCCTGAGAGTTAGCTAAAAAAAAAAAAAAAGATCCTTGCTGTGCAAACACACAGCGATGGTGTAATGTAAATCACACCCAAACACTACTGCTTCACTAGCTCTGTCCCCACCTCCTGCCCCTGCGTGTACTTCTCTCTCAGATTCTAAACTCCTATTGATTAAAAATCTCTGACATCCTCCTGTTTAGTGGCAGCTTGAAGGTGAATTTTCTCCTACATCATGCTTTTTCATCTCTGACAGCTTTCAGGACTCTGAATTAGTGGCGGAGTACTGAGCTAGAGCCAACCAAGTCATACAAATAAGATAATGCACTTATACTTGGTTGAAAATAATCTATTCGAATGGATCATTATCACATATACAGAATACTATAGTAACTAGGTAGATATATTGCTTTATAGTTTGTAAAATATTTTGTCTACCTTAATGTTCATAATAATCTTGAGAATATAGCAGGTTAGGGTATGTCCATATTTTTAAGCTTATACATATAGACTTCCAGAAATAGATACTACCGAGGCCATTGCATTTCCATTCCAAAATGTTTTTTTTAATAACATGTATGAAACTAAGTTTTTCTGGAAGTTACTTCATAAAATCTTTTGACTATAGGCTTTCTGCAAATTTAAGAATGTGTTGATGTAGTCTTCAACGACTGAATAAGTTTAACAAAGGTTACTCTAAAGTGATGAATAATTTTTGGATATAATTTGAAAAGTTTTAATGTAAAAACTACAGTGTAACTATTTCACATTGAAAGAACAGAATACTACAGGATTTTAGAGACTGAGTGAGCATCATTTGGTTTCTGGGGGAAAGATGTGTCTCATCTTCGGTAACTTACCTGCAGTCAACAACTTTTCTGTTATATGAGGAAAGTCATACTAATTACTTAAACCTCACATTTTATGATGAGTTGAGATAGGAAGGCATTTCTAGCATGGTTACTAAAATTGAAGGTTTCAGTTCAATGCCGTTCTTGGTACTTTTCCACTGACCAAATACCTGAGAATCATTGCTGTTCTTAGCACTTCTCCACTGACCAAACACCTGGGAAATCCCAGACTTGATTTTTCCCTCTTTATCCAGAAAATTCCTTGATGTCTCAGAGTCACAGAGGTCTTAAACTGCCCTTTTTGTCTCTTAACAGCTTATCAATATTGTTGTTAAAGTTTTGAAAAGAATAATGCACAATAAAATGAGGCATAGCCTCAGATGCAATGTGTACAGCTTGGTGATTTCACAATATGCTAGGAATTCTATGGTCTTTACTACTTGGAGTGGTAAAATTGCTTATATGAAGTATGGTGAAACAGCTTTTCTTATTGTTAATTTATGCAATGTTAGAGTCCCATAGAGTAAAAAAAAAATGGACTTTAGAGATCAGTTAAAAAAAGAACTTAGATTTTAATTGTCCAGCTTCTCATTTTACACTCTTTAATTTTTCTTACTACTTTTCCAAAGCAAGTGATTAGGGGATTATTAACATGTACAGAAATCAATAGACAATACCTTGCTGTCTTTCATGGAACTATTTATTTAGACATTGTGTGACTTTCATTATTTTAATAAATTATATGAAAAATTTGAATGTTAATTTGGACAAATCAATATTTTAGTGAAGCAATTTAAATAAACACTGTTTTACTATTATCAGGTCAATTAAAAGTTGAGACAATTAGTAGTTCCCAAAGGGAAAAGGAGTTTCAGCTTTAAAAATATCCATTGTTTGTTACAACCGATGAATGGACAACCTAATTAGGGTCAATGCAGTTTACACTGGTCCTGGCTTGATATTACTGTTTGCATAGTTTCCAGACCATATGAATATGTTAATTGAATGTACAACTTCTGTTCTATTTGCCTGAACATTCTCTAATAGAATTAAATTACCAGAAGATTTGGATTTCTTGTTTGAATTTGCCATCACTTAGTTATGTAATTCAGATCAAATTATTTACCTTTCTTAGTAAAAAAGTAGAAACAATGCACTTTCATCATATAATAATTACATTTTTCCCAGGCTGTTCACAGATAATCTTTTAGGACACGTGCTGTGAATACTTACTATTAATGACTCCCACCCCCCGTCAAAAATGTCTCCCAAACTAACCAAACAACAACCTACCAACCAACTACCTGACCACTTGGTCCTCTAGCCAGTCTGTAGCCAACTAAGCACCATCAACAAAACAGACAGACACATCTACTTAAGGTGGTGCCAAGATTTTACTGACTAAAATGCCTTGAGTCCTATACACCTTGCTTCAAATGCCGGTTTAATTCTTTTACTAAGTGACTTTTTCATAGTTGGTTCATTTTTCATCTCAAAGAATAGCAGGAGAGAGAGAGAGAGAGAGAGAGAGAGAGAGAGAGAGAGAGAGAGAGAGAGAGAGAGAGAGAGAGAGAGAGGAGCCTTCCTGGGACAGACTTAGTTATGAGTTCCTCACATGATTGTATCTCCTTCACCATTTCATGGCAGTATCAGACAAATTGATGCACAGTCAGAGAAATGTAGCTTAGTATTGGTGCTTTTATGGTAATGATAAAATGTTATGTTTCATCTGGCTTTATTCCCTGCTTAAATAACTGTATGCAAATCTTCTTTATCATTATGCATTAGCAAGGACAAAGCTGGCTTTGATTCAGTAGTATATGTCTATCTTAAATGTAAGTGCCTCAATATTATAAGTAGATCTTACCTCAGTGAAGGAACCCGAGAAAAGCTAAGAAATATAGTAACCATCTTGTGCCAAAGAGATGGGTTTCTATGGGTTTCAATTTTGGAAGGAGAAATCAGAGTAAGAGTCTTGTCAACCACCTAGGAATTGGGGAGCATCAGCTTGGACAGAAGACTAAGGAGGGATGTGAATGGTGATTGAGACATATCAATTGCTTTAGCCAGATTTAACTTACAGTCCAATTATCAGTAAGGGGCTGTGCATGTGGTTGGGCATGGAGGCACCTGGGTTAGAAAGAACCATATGCAAGCTTATGAAAATTTTACCACGGGTTTCAAGAGTCATGCTATGGAAGGTTCCAAGAGTTATGTTGAAATCACTGGTGAATCTACCTTCTTTATGAAACACATTAGGAAATAAACATAAAGGGAGATAAATGGGGAGTTGGTGTCTAGTTGTTGGATGCTTTTTGTCAGTTTGTTATTTGAGAATACCTTCACCAGAGTTAGCTAGAAGTTGACTATATGACCTTCTTTTTTACGAGGACATAAATGAGTAGGCAAAAAGAGAGCCAGGTGCCAGCGGAGGGCTCAGTATCAATCAGATTTTATTTACAGTTTTCTTATAACCTAACAAAAGAATATAGTTAAGAATTATTGTAACAATTTACAACTATTTTCCCTAGAATGTTCTGGCTTATAAGTATGTCTAGCATGTCTATTTATAGTGTATTTAAAATTTTCCTCTTTTTTTTAAACTCTGAAAGAACATTCTCTCAAGCCCCCAATCAACTGTGATGACATCCACAATAGTAACAATGGATGTACATTTTCAAAAGTCATTATAAAACAATGTAGGCCACTGTAAATCATAGATAACACAGTCATAATGTAAACCTTTTATTTATGTCTGGCTTACTAGTGTTAAGAGAAGCTTTTTCTTGAGAGGAGCCTTCCCGCCCGCCTGGTTCCAGATCGGCATCAGTCCCAAATAAACACACAGGAGGCTATATGAATTATGAAGCTGTTGGCCTTGCTTGTCTCTTACTGGCTAGCTCTGCCTTAAGTAATTACCCCATAATAGTTAATCTAAGTATGTCTCTTACCGGAGAATAGTTCCCGGCTTCCTACCCCATGGCGTCACATGTCGCCTCTCTTGTGTTTCTCCTACCCAGAGTCCTCCTGGACTCCTAGTCCCTCCTATCTAGGTTTCCTATTGGCCAGACAGTGCTTTATTGACAAATAACAGGCAAATAACAGGACTTCCCCAACATCTCCTCTTTTCTGTTTAAACAAAAAGAAAGGTCTTAACTTTAACATAGTCAAATCATATATAACAGAACAGTTATCAAGTAAGAATACAGTTACAATATTTTGTCTATCAACATTCAGCAAGATTTAAAGAAAATATCATCCATCCCATCCTTGTGAGTCCAAAGTCCTATATGTAGCTTATCTTTTATCATGACTAAGGAAAACTATAATTATAACTATCTGTCTTCAACTCCATCAAAGACCACAGAAGGATAATATATAAACACTAGGATTGACAGAGGTATCTTACTGCCTGGACAGTCGCCCGAAGTTCCTCTGTAACGTTGGGGCATCCATCTTCAGCCCATAGGCCACTTCTCAGCAAAGCAGGAAATTTCAAACTGTCCATCTGCATTGGCAGTCTGTCAGTCATTTCTCTGTCCTGTAGAAAGTCTGGTAGACACTTCCACGAAGCAGGAACCCTGCAAGACTGAGTTTAGCAGTCACTTTTCTGTGGGTCCGGCATGTCCAGTTTATACAGCAACAGTCAGTCTAGGCAAGAGCAGTTTCTTGCCCAAATGGCTAATCTTGCCATGTTGAAAGCAAACTCCATAATGAGTTTCTTCGATGCCCATCTTCCTCTCAGACGTAATTGGTGCTGCCAGGAGCAGACATTTCTCATTGTCAAGAAAAACCCTAAACCATTTTAAATGCCATTTTCTGAAGGTCTTTGAAAGGTTTGAAGACTGTCTATCTATCTCAAGTATATTTCTGTATATCTAGAAAACCTAACTAACCTAACTATAAATTCTATTATCATTAACTATCTATAGTCTGTATTCAATTATGCATTACATTTTAAAATATCAGTATAAGCACAATACTTAATCAAGAGGAGAAATATACACATCACAAAATTGACCTTGAATTTTTATCAATAAATGAAAAACAATACCCATACCATAATTCCCCTTTTTACCATTAAAAAGAGATTGGTTGTGATCATTAACCAATTATAAACAATCCCATTTAAATGAAAACAAAGATTTATAAACAAGATGGGAATCAGGATGTCGCTCATTCCAAACTGCTTCATGCTGGAGGGGGGCGCTGTTCATACCATGGGGATCATGACAAAACTCAGAAACCTGTATCAGTCCGTATTTTCGGGCCTGTAAAACTGCATCATCTTAGCTGTTTCGATTGTTGGAACACCTGGTCCACTGCTTCCAGGGGTCTTGGTTCGTCAAACCACAGAAGCCTAGAAGGAATCTTCAGCTTTTCATTTTCTGTAGAAACATAAATAAAAACTCCTTTTCCAAGTAACATATCCTTGTACTTAAAATTTGAAGTCAAGGCATTTTCAAAAGATATAAGTTGAATTAATTCAGCAGCATTTGTAATCAAGTGTACTTTAGCATTTGTTCCTTCCTTAGCAATGAAAAAATTGAAAAACATAATAGCGTACAGTATCCAGACTCTCTGCGTATCTTTACGTGGCTTATTTATTTATTTATTATTACTTTATTTCTTTCACTTTTATTTATTTTTCTCTGAGACAGGGTTTCTCTTTGGAAACCTGCCTGCCTCTGCCTCTGGGGCAATTCCTACCGGCGTGCGCCACCACAGCCAGCTTCTTTATTTTCTCTCTCAATCTTACGTATATTTTTAAACACACTGTAAACCTTTAGAGGTTTGTTTATCCAAGTCTGACTTTACTGTAAATCTTTATGTTTTTTTGGCCACGTGTCTTATTTGTAAAACCGTGGCTGTTTTAAACTGCCGTTTCAAGATGGCGGGCGTAAGCGTGACTCCAGTTTACCGCCTCAGTCCATGCTGACATCCAGCAAAAGCTGCCACTTCCAGCTGTACGTACACCCCTATCAATCGTTAGTCTCTAAAAACAACCTTGTTGTCTTTGTTTTTTTTTTTTTTTTTTCTTTTTATTCCGAGTCAGGAAGACTCCGGTAAGCGCGCCACGGGAATCTCGGCGGGAATCTCGGCTTGTTGCTAACAAAACAGAGCACACCTGAGAAAATGCTGCTACCAAAATCTGTGCTTCTCTCTGTTCTTCTGTTTCTAAAATTCCTTTAAAGCTTTTGTCATTCTACGTGGAAATTCAACCCCACTCCTGGTACCATTATGTTAAGAGAAGCTTTTTCTTG